>NC_090928.1:193682846-193985876 GCF_040938575.1 Ambystoma mexicanum | reverse complement strand
TAAACTGAACTTTAGTCTCAAGGTTTTTCTGAATTTTAAGGTGGCAATTTGGGCCCGTGAATGTTGCTTAAGCAAACAAAGTTGTACTCCATTTTAATTCAGATGATCCAGTTCCCCAGCATGGGGTCTGGCATGGATTCACATGCTCATGAATATTCCCCGTCGTCAGGCCGGGAATCCTCTGTAAAGAAAAAATCAGTATCGGTTTCGTTTCTGATCTGTCTTTCTTAGTAGTAACCAATCACTGATCTCTGGGTCATACTGCCCCCAGCCAATGACTGCCATCTACCTAAGTCCCATCCCTGGCAGCCATCCTCAGATTTTTACCGCACGTTCAAGTGTTGGGAGTCCTTGTGGGCTAGCTCTCAAGCTTTTACTGCGTTTTAGCGCTTTTTCAGGAGATTTTTCTCTTTTTTCGGTTAATCGAGCCTCAAGCTCCACCGTTTCTACTTCCGATAACGGGGACCCGTTTCGGAATCCTTCTACGCCCCTCAAGGGTGAAGTTTTCGTCGAGTTACGCTTCTTGGAGGATTCCAGAAGATCTGTGGCCTGCCTCAACGGACATGGCCCAGGACAAGGGAAGCTCGACGCCCGGATCCAAGCTGTTCAGGGGCTTCCCAGGATGCGGATTGCAAAATGTTTTCAAGGAGGACGAGCATTTGAGATGTCTCTACTGCCTTCATGGGGACAAGACGCACGTGGAGAAGGACTGTGCGTTCTGCAAGAACCTGTCGGAACGGACCAAGCAAGATCGTCGTTCTCGCCTCGCCGCCTGGCTGGAGTAGGGCACAGCAGGTGAGAAGGCGAAGAAAAAGTCTGAGCGGTCTTCTAAGTCCTGTGAGGGCGCCCCGGCGACGGGGGCCCAACAGAAGGCCAAGCACCGCGAGTCCGCGGGAACCGGGAGCGCCGAAAGGTCGGGCTCCTCGGCTGCCAGGCAGGGCGCGACTTCCCCGGCACGATCAACCACGAGCCAGTGCTCTGGTTCGGGGAAGAGGAAGTCAGAGAACCCGGGTAAGCTTCTGGAGAGGCCCCGGTCGATCTCGATGGGAACCGAGGGGGAATGAGGCGATGACCCCCCCCCCAAAGCGAAGGCCCAGGACGCACCTAAGGTGGTCAGGGCCTTGATCCACCTGGCAAAGGCCTCTATCGAGGTTGTCGCAGCGGCCCTGGCAAAGCCGGCAGAGGCTACGCCAGTGGAGGTGGCTTCGGGGCCCAGAGTTTCCCTGCCTCCGCGGAGGGAATCCTCTTTCCAGACCATCGTTAAGACCCCCGTGAAGACCCCGGCGGAAAAAGAGGGCAGGCAGTGGCCATTACGGACTCAGATTCAGCCTCCGAGGAGGATCCGGTGGAAGCCGTGAAAGGCCTCAACGAGAGGTTCATAGGCCTCAATGAGAGGTTCGAGAAGGTTCGATCCCAGGGGACGGTTACCGCTAATGTGATCGAAGATAGCGACGACGAGGGCCCAGTGGAGCAGCCATCCCGTCCGTCGCAGCCATTACCCGAGCCCCAGGATAACTCAGCGGCCATTTTGTTGGCGATCCAATCCTTATGTACTGAGATAAGGACAAGGTTACCACAGACCCCGACGGAGGATCCAGAACCAGGCCCGTCGGAAAGCCCTCTGAACAAGCGGAGGAGAGTCCACCGCCCTTCGTGCCCGTGAGGCCTGTGGACCCCTCATCCCCCCTCGCCGGACCCTCGGCAGGATACGGCGACGGATACGGCAACGGGGATGGACGACGACGGCAGCGATGACACAACGGACATCCCGTCATCACCCCCCCCCCCCACCTCGGGCCTCTCCGCCTGACGAAATTGGCGCCATGATAGCCAGGGCATCCGAGCTCTTCCAGCTCTGCCCTGAGGAACAGAAAAAGGAAGGTTTTCTTTACCAACGTCGAGAGGCCAAGAGAAAGACGGTCCTTGCGGTGCCGTTGCTCGACGACATCTGGGACGAGGGGCTGGCTATCCTCAAGAACCCTTCCACGACACCCGCCAAGAGGGACAGGTACGAGAAGAAGTACCAGGTCCCAGATGCTGCCCCCTTGTGCCTCAGGGCCCAGCCCACGCCGGACTCTGTCGTCTCGGCAGCGGTCAAGAAGAAAGCAGCGGGTGCGGCGGCTTCAACTTCCACTTACCCGCCGGACAGCGAGGGCAAGAAGTTGGACTCCATGGGACGACGAGTCATCTCGTCGGCGGCGACGACGATTAAGGCGGCCAATGCCCTAGAGATTGTGGCCCGTTACGACAGGGAGTTTTGGTTCAAGATAGCTCCTCTGCTAGACTTCCTACCGGACGACAAGAGGGCGGAGGCCCTACAGATTCTGCAGGAAGGAGAGGTGGCGTCAGATCATGCCATAACGGTGGCAACGGAAATTGCCGATACCGGATTTCGCCAACTGGGCAACAGGGTTTGCCTCCGACGATGAGGATGGCTCAAGGCAACGGACTTTCGCCAGGACGTCCAGACCAGAGTGTTGGACATGCCGTTCGACGGCAACAACCTGTTTGGAAACACGGTGGATGAGTCCCTCCAGGCCATCAAGACAGACACGGAAACAGCCCGTGCCCTAGGAGTCCTTCAGCAGCGGTGGCCCTTTCGGAACTCTGGAGGCAGACAGGGAGCCTCCAAGGGATCCAGCGGCAGCTCTTATACTTGCCGCCAGGCGGCCCGCTCCTCGTCCCAGGAGGCCTACAGGGGCCGCGGCAAGCAAGGAGGGTCTTGCCGCCGTCGGCAAGGAGGCCAAGGCGGCAATGCCTCTTCCAAGCAAGACTGAACCGGCCGTAGCGTCGGGCCCCCACCGAAGCACCCCGGTGGGAGGCCGGCTGACGAAGTTCATCAGCGTGTGGGAGTCTATCTCCACCGACCGTTGGGTGCTGGACACCCTGGACCGCGGACACTCGCTGGAATTTCAAAAGAAGTGTCCTCGCATTCCTCCCATGGCCAGGAAGGAGAATCACGTCCCTCAACTGCTGTTGGAGGCAAGGGCGATGCTCAAGAAGGGTGCCATCGAGCTCGTCCCCAAGAGGCTCCGGGGCTCCAGAATATACTCAAGGTACTTCCTCGTCAGAAAGAAGACAGGCGGTTGGCGCCCCATCCTGGACCTGCGTCGGTTGAGCATGTACATCAAGGCACAGAAATTCAGGATGGTCACCCTCCAGCACGTGCTGGGACAGCTGGAGGAGGGCGACTTCCTATCGTCACTGGACCTGGAGGATGCTTACTTCCACATCCCCATTCTAAAAGGTCACAGAAAGTTCCTCAGATTCGTTGTCCAGGGGCGTCACTACCAATTCAGAGCCCTGCCGTTCGGATTAAAGTCGGCACCCAGGGTGTTCACCAAGTGCCTCGCACCTGTGGCGGCGCGGCTGCGCCTGCAAGGGATCCACGTCTACCCCTACCTGGAGGACTGGCTAATCCGTGCAAGGTCAAGAGAACTCGCCGTCGAACACACAGCGAGGACCGTCCACCTGCTCACGGAGCTGGGATTCGCCATCAACTAGCCCATCTGGTCCCGTCGCAGGTGGCACTGTTTCTGTGAGCGAAGCTCGATACAGTGAAGCAGCTGGCATCCCCGTCGGAAGAAAGGACGAAGGCCATTTTGGGCAAGGTGCAGCGCCTGTTAGCCACGAATGTGGCCAGAGTGAGGTCCATCAAGTCCCTCCTCGGGATGATGTCCTCATGCATCTACCTTGTGCCCCTTTGCAGACTTCGGATGCGTCCGCTACAAGAGTTCCTCGACGCCCGCTGGATTCAAGCGGCAGGCAGCTTCGAAGACAGGATCCCGCTTGACGAGGCGTTCCATCGGGCGATTCTATGGTGGGTTGCCCGGGCGCACCTCGCGGCAGGCATGGACTTTCAGGCCTCGGCGTAACAGGAGACGGTAACAACGGATGCCTCCCTGGAGTGATGGGGGGGGCTCACACCGGAGATCTCCACGCAAGAGGCCTCTGGCTCCCAGAGGAGAGGTCTCTTCACATCAACATCCTGGAGCTACGAGCCGTGTTCTTGGCGCTCAAATCGTTCCTTCCGTCCCTCAAGGACAAAGTGGTGAGGATCTTCACCGACAACACCACCACGATGTTCTACATCCAGAAGCAGGGAGGCACCAGATCCCCAGCCCTATCCAAGGAGGCCCAGGATCTGTGGCACTGGGCCGTCGCCCAGGGGATGTTTCTGGTTCCCTTCCACCTGGCAGGAATAAAAAACACCATCGCCGACTCACTCAGCAGGGAGCTGCGCTCGTGCCACGAGTGGGAACTGCGCCATGACCAGGTGGATCGGCTCTTTCAACGGTGGGGCAAACCCCAGATCGACCTGTTCGCGACGGCGATAAACTCCAAGTGCCAGAGGTTCGCCAGCAGGTTCGCACAACCGAGGAGCATGGGCGATGCTTTCTCGTTCCCTTGGGACGGCCTGTTCCTGTACGCGTTCCCGCCGTTGCTGCTCCGTCTCATCAACGAGCTCAAGAGGTCCAGGTGCAGGATGATCCTCGTCGCACCGGCGTGGCTGAGACAGATCTGGTTCCCGGACCTTCTGGACTTGTCAGCGTCCCCACCTATCAAGCTCACAACGGACGCTGATCTTCTCTCCAGAGAAGGAGGCGCCATTCTCCATCACGACCCGGAGTCGCTGAACTTGCAGGCTTGGCTCCTGCAGCACTAGAGTTTGGTGGATACGATATCCCGGCTGACTGCAGAGAGGTTCTTGCAAAAGCCAGGGCGTCCTGAACTCTCAAATGCTATAGACATAAGTGGAAGAGGTTCTCTGTCTGGTGCCGTGCACAGAAGATTAACCCTCTACGGATTACGGCCCCTCAAGTATTGCCGTACCTACTGTCCCTGGCCAAAGCTGGACTGGCTCACGCCTCCATCAAGATACATCTGGCTGCCATTTCCCGATACACCAGAACTACAGGACGGGTGTCCTTGTGGTCTCATCGCCTGGTGAAGGAATTTATGAAGGGACTATTCCGATCGTTCCCGCCGGTGAAGGCCCCTGCCTCGGCGTGGGAGCTCAACGTGGTGCTGACCAGGCTCATGGGGGGGGGGGCCCCATTGGAGCCTATGCATTCGGCGCCGTTGAAGTTCCTGTCGTGGAAGACAGCATTCCTTGTGGCCATCACCTCCGCACGACGAGTGGGAGAGATCCAGGCCCGATCTTGCAAGCCTCCATACTTGACTTTTCACAACCTAAGGGTGGTGCTGAGGACGCACCCCTCCTTTATGCCCAAGGTGCCGTCGGACTTTCACCTCAATGAGACCTTGGTGTTACCAGTTTTCTTACCGTCGCCTTTGTCTCCGGCCGAGAGGACTTTGCACTTGCTGGATGTGGCTAGAGCGCTGAAGTTCTATGTGGACCGCACTAAGAGTTTTCGGAAGACATCACAGCTTTTTGTGAACTTTGGACCTATGAATCAAGGGAAGGCCCTCTCGAAGGTTTCCATTTCCAGATGGCTCTCCGGCTGCATCATGCACTGTCACCGGTTGGCAAACCGACCGCTGCCCGGCCGTCCGAGAGCCCATTCGACCAGAGCGATCGCTGCTACCACAGCGTTCCTGTCTGGTGTGCCCCTGCTGGACATCTGCAGGGCTGCTACGTGGAGGTCGATGCACACCTTCACAAGATTCTGAGTTGCTCCGGACTCCAGGGAGGAGTCCAGGGTCGGCCAAGCAGTGCTGCGCAACCTGTTCGCTTAAGGTGAGCCTGGTGAGGAGGTAAGAGTTGCTTAATGTTGAGTTGTTGTATTGCTTAATGTTGAGCCTGTTGCCACCTCCCGTGGTTGTGCATGTGTATACTGCTATGTATTCTTATATTCATGAGCATGTGAATCCATGCCAGACCCCATGCTGGAGAAGGAACAAGTTACTTACCTGTATCTGTTCTCCAGCATGGGTCTGGCATGGATTCACATGCAAACCCTCCCTCCTTTCCCTCTGCGGCTCTTCACTTGGTCATACTGCCACTTTACGTGCTACCAAATCTGAGGATGGCTGCCAGGGGAGGGGCTTAGGTAGAGGGCAGTCATTGGCTGGGGGCAGTATGACCCAGAGATCAGTGATTGGTTACTACTAAGAAAGACAGATCAGAAATGAAACTGATACTGATTTATTCTTTACCGAGGATTCCCGGCCTGACGACGGGGAATATTCATGAGCATGTGAATCCATGGGAGACCCATGCTGGAGAACAACAGTTACAGGTAAGTAACTTGTTCCTTACTGTAGCTTGGGTGCATGCGGTTCAATGCATGCCATTCACTCTACGTCCCGTCCCTCTTGCTTCATGATTGTGGGAGTTCCTGCTAGTGGAGACTGGACTGGAGCATTTTGGTGCATAGCAACAGTTCCCTCCACTTTTAATTGGTGTGTATACAGACATATACATATGTGTCCACACCCCTCCATGCACCGCTCCCCAGCATCACCTTGCCAGTCCTTTTCCGTTTCCGAGGCTGAACCTGACTGACAGCTAGGTGGGACGCCGTATGGAGGAAGAGAGGGGGGACTGTGGACTAGTAGTGTACAGTAGTAACTGTTGTGAGTAATTTTTCTTTACTGCTATGGGCTGTCACCCATCCCTTCCTCAATATTTGTGGGAGATTAACCAGCATTCACACACTGAAGGGGTGGTGTTCCTGACACTAACCAACCAAACTGGTTCTGTGGGGCTGCCTGTCTGAACAAAGCATTCAGGAGCTGAAATCAAAACAGTAGTGTCCACAAAAACCAGATGGTGAGGCCCAAGCGGCATCTCTGGAAATGACCTCATACGGACCAGGTCTTTGAAAGGTGACAGAACCCGCTTTGGTGCGAACAGCATGAGCTTGAGCGTGAAGGGCGTTTGGTAGCTGCAAGCCATTGGCCCTGTAAGTTGGAATGTTGCATTCAAGCTGGACCCTGGGACCGTTTCTCTGGCATGTCTTCCAGTGGATTGTCCTGCAACTCTTTTTCCAAACTGCAACTCTGATGCTGGATAATGGTCATCATTGTACTTTCTTTACTTTGAAGCGGCTACCACACCCTTTTTTTGTTGTCCCTGCATCTGTGGGGTCCTGTGACTTCATCCAAAGTCGATAGTCTGTTCCTCTGGGCCTGTAATCTTCCGTAGTTGACCAGGTTAATCCGGCAGTGAACTGCAACCACTCCAGCTGTGCAACTCGGACCTCACTCTGCAGGCTCTTCAACGACCTGGCTTGAATTCATTTTTTTCACCTTTTCTATCATTGCAGTTCTTAGGCTTCACTTGGGCTCTTGGTTCCTTTCCACCAGCAGCAAGCCTTCTGCTGCTGACCCTACCGATCCAGCGCTAAACAGAGACCTCTCCAGCTGCTCCTTCAGACACCCCTCTGTTGAAACCTCATGTGCGTCCTGCTACTTCATCCACCACTTACTTCAGGACTTAAAATTCCTCTTGGTTCCTTTTTTGTGTCAATCTGGCATTTTGAGGCTCCATCTGGATCTTAGCCATGGCCCTTCTGGTTGTTGACATTGTGCATTTTCCATGACTGCCTGCTGGTGAGTCCCCCTCAATGACTGAACCGCTTCAGTTGGTTCCTGATTTTCTTCTGGGTTTTTCCTTTCGTACTGCTGGCCATGTGCAAACCCTACCTTGACTCCTTAGACTTTCATTGGAACCACTCAATCAGACTGGAGCTCTATTCTAAAGGGAATTACCTTCTTTTTCAGTTTCATGGATTTCACCATCAAGAGGTGAGTGTGTAACATCTCGTATTCGTGTTTCATGAAAGATCCTGGTGGACTTTGAGGGACCCTCCGACATTTCTTTTTATAACCTTGTGTTGTCCAATTTTCTATACAATGTTAATTTCTAAAGCAATATTATTTGCCTCAATATGTAGTTATCTTCATTGCACAACATTTCTGCAAAGAATATATTTTTACACATTTGTTGTCAACGTTTCTTAATTGTATACTGGATACATTTAAATCACCTTTTAACAGTTGTGATGAATATGATGTCATCACTACTTTTCCAGGGAAACCCTCTCCTCATGTGGCCAAGCGATGGCCACAGCTACCGGATCCTGACCCTGGATGTGGATATTCGAGGGAGGTTCACATGAGGGGAGGTGTAACCTTGGAAGGGGTGGCCAAATATTCATTTGGTGAGGCATGGTACTCCCCCACTTCTTATTCCAGCTCTACCCCATTTTATGCCCCAAAACCTATGGGCATACTGTCAAACTACAGGAGAGACTGTTAGTAAAGAAGGTTCACAGATAGTTTTTCCAATACACCTTTATTCCACAAACCTTCCCCTTTGTACTGAGATGAGAAGGAGGGAAAGATTAAGGAAGTTATCCAAGATAAGCAAACCAACGCAGGAGTCTCGTTTTTGGAGAGCAAATCATCCGGCCGTGAAGTTTCAATCCCCACCAGCTGAAGGTACAGAAGGAAGAAGGCTTGCAGGCGATCTTTCTGGCTGTAGTTGGGGATTTGGAGAGCAGCGTAGACAGATGACCGTCGTCGGACAGAGCAGCGGCAGCATAGGCATGAGGGTGTTGTCCGAAGGTGTGACCCCGAAAGCCCGAGGTTTGCAGCGAGAGACAAACCAAGTGTAAGAGCAAAGGCTTATGATAGTTACCAGCGAGGAAGAGAACCAGAGAAGGGAGCTTCGACTGAAGCGCTGCAGGCCCATGCCATCAGTGAGATGCTAAGCTGAGAGAGAAGCTAACGGGAGCACGTGGCTCCTGTGTCAGAAGGAAACTGCTCAGCGAGACCCCAGTTACCAGCAAAATATGTAGAGGAGAGAGGAGCACGCCACAGAAGGTCTGTCGGGCCCGCTAGGGAGGTGAAGCGGTTGAATTGAAGCACTCGCGTCACACTAGCAGTATCGGAGAGATGCTGCCTCTAGACCGCAGAAGGCAGATGGAGAGCAAAGGAAGGACTGGATATTTTCACGAATGAATACAGCTATCATGGAAGTATGTGAGGGACGCTGAAGCGGCCGCATGTGACTGGCGAGCCCCGTTGGGGAAGGTGGGAGCACCGGGGCGCTTCACAGAAAGTACTGCATAACATGGGAGACGGCGGCAAGCCCAATGGAACTGAATGAGATTGAGCCGCTGATCCATAAAAGGCAGAAAAGCAGGGCAAAGCTGAAGCCTGCAATTTAGCTAGTTTGAGGCCCCCATCTGAAATAAGCCTTGAGAAAGAGAATTGTGAACCTTTGACCTGTAGAAGCCTTAGGAAGACCATTGCCCTTAGTGATTTGTAAAACAAGTGAACTACAACATAAAGTCCTGGCAGGGGAGTATAATGGGCAACGCCAATTGGAGCGAGTATCCTAAGGAAGATCCATGCCCTTGGGATTGTGAATTGTGTAAAATGTATCAGGTCCTGAAAGGAGAGTATACCAGGTGAAGACTAAGTGTGATTGCAGACATCAAGAGGGAGTGATCTTCTTGAGCTGTACGACAATCTGTTATTCTGTTGAACTTTATTTTTCCGAAAAGAAACCTGGGGAAGGAACACATTCCCAGGAACTGTGGAACACCATTTAAGTGGATTACAAATTGAGTGAGCTGAATAAGAAAGTCCGGGCAGGGTAGCATACCAGGCAAAGTCAAGTATGTAAAGTAAATTACAAACTCCAAAAGAAGGGAGTGATCTTCTTGAATTGTATGACATTCACTTCTTCAGTTGAACTTTGTTTTGCTGCAAAGAAACCTGGGAAAGGGAGACATTCCCAGGAGTCGTGAACACTGTCTAAGTGGAAGCCTTTTGTTGAACTTGAACATTTGTACACTTTTCAGGCCTTTAGCACCTTGCAGTTATTTTTTGAATGTGAGGGTCATTCTAGGATTTCGGACGCAGGTCATTTTGTTTTGGACATCTTGACACAGGATAGACCCTTTGTTTTGGTTGAGGTAGGGAAATACCTCTTAGAGCAGGGACAACAAGGCATTTTCCAAACCTTTTATTATTTAAATAAGTCTATGAAAATCAGCATGAGTTCTGTGTCCGCGTCTCATTCCTTGTTCATCACACAGTCTTTCTCCTTCCCTAGAGTTTACCTTTTCTTCTTTGCCTATAATTGTACCACTACTTGGACAATTAAGGTGACTCTAAGGTGACATCCTGTATGCAAAGGAGGACGATATATATCAGTGCACTTCAGATATGATCTAGCGAATATCCCACTAACACCAATGCAACATTTCTGCTGTCAAATTCTTTGTTTTCAGAATATGTCGGTTCTTCCAATTCTTTAATCAGACTCTTTACCACAGACAGGCCTCTCACTACCCACATATTGTCCTCCTTATCGAGATCAGTGAATTATGAAATGTCGCTGAACTGTGCCGTCTTTAAGTACAAAGCAAAGGCTAGAAAAAAAGCTTTGGTACACCTCTTTTCAAAATTGTATCACTTTATGGCAGATGGTTCCTATACAACAAATGGTGTTTCAACGTGCCACAAGCCAAAGGGATTGGGGGGAGGTGGGGGGGCAAGGGTGAAGGATAACAATAGCAGTCTTACTAGGCCTTGTGACATTTGGATCGTGCAAGTGCAGTAACAAGCGCAAGGAAGGGTGGGGGGAGGGGTGAGTGCCAGTAGGGCAACGTGGAAAGTGCTAGGGTGGGAAGGGAAGTGCAGGTTAAAGAGGACAGAGTGCAGATGAAAAAGGTGGTGCGGGGGTAGCGGGAGGGAGCCAGTGGCAAAGGAGTGATTACAAAAATTGTACAAGGCTTGCACAATGGCGGTAATGTTGTCCCTGATAGTTCTGGAGGAGCATGGGAGCACCTGTTTGGAGGATTTCATAGAGGGGACTTGTCTAGAGACCTCATCTGGTGCTATGGGCAAGAAAGAGGAGAGTAGGAGGGATGGTGAGAGGGGGGCCAAGGGAAGCCAGGGCCCTGCTCCTCCAGAACTATTAAGGACAACATGGCCGCCCTTGCACAAGTCCTTGGCCGATTTCTGTAATCATTCGATTGCCACTGCTCCTGCCCGCTACCCCTCAACCACCCCTTGTGCATCATCGCCTCAAAAAGCCCTCTGTCGACCCCTCCTGCTCGGCTAACTACCACCCTATCTCCATTACCCTCTTCCTGGGCAGACTCCTGGAGAAGCTGGTCATCTCCCAACTGATCCAACATACTGAATCTGTTGGTTGGTTGGTGGGAGGGAGAGGAATAGAGGAGAGCGAGGACAGGATGTCCTGAGTTTTGGTTAAGAAGTGGGAGGCCAGTGAAGAACAAAGGGCCAGGGATGGCAGGGGAGAAGTGGAGACTGCAGGAGGATTGGCAAGTTCCTTGCAGATTTTAAACATTTTGCCCGAGTTGTTAGTGGCCCCAGAGATGCTTGCTTGGATTTGGGGCCCTCTTCTTAAAGCAGATGGAGAGTCTGTAATTCCTTTGGAGCAGGCGGCAGGCCAGTCTGTCAGAGGATGTGCCTGATGACCGCCACTTCCGCTGAGCAACTCTAAACTAGTGTTTTTCAAATATTGAGAAGATAAATGCTGAATGCACATTTACTGCGCATTCGGCATGGGCAATTCCAGCTCATTCTATAATATCAAACAAGGGAAGGGGGATTGCAGGAATCTCTACCGCTCCACTTGTTCGGCATTATTGGTTTACCGGTTGCCCAGCGCATCCATTACACGGATTGTGGGGGACGTTAACGAAAAAAGGAAGAAAACAGAATAGGACCCTGTGGCGGAAGTTCTGCCCTGTTGATGTGACACGGAACTGACGCCACAGGGAGAGGGCCAAGTGTGCTGCGGCAGTCAGGTACATTTGCCGCAGAAGTATGGAGGGGGGGAAATGGCTGGGGGGTGGTGGTATAGCCGGAATGTGATATTTTTGGATGCAAAGCTTTGTGCTTCACATTAGTTGGAAGCGCAGTTTTCAGATACATTGTTTTAACGTAGATCTGTTTCAGGGAAGCAAGGTCCGAATAATACCAGGTGTTGCGCTTGGATGCAGGCTTCATGCAGATCATCATGGCAAGGGCAAGTATTTCCATGGTTTTGGTGATGGAGGGGTGAAGATTAGCAAGGGCCGAGTCAGTGTCGGAATCCATGGCAGTAATGAGAGGCGGAATGAAAGTGGCGGCAAAAGCTGCAACTGACATTCGCTTTAGCAGTCGAATGACAGGGATGAAGACTGGCAGTGCAGGCAGAGGCATAGCCGGGGGAACTAAGAGGTCCAGGTGAGGGGACAGGAGAGGATGGTCAGACCAGGAGAGAAGTGTGGTAAGAGGGTTGAAGATGATGTCTGCTCTGCTGAGAGCATCCAAGGTATGTGTTAGGCAGAAACCTGTGCAGTTCCCTTGGGGACCACTGCAAAAAGTTTAGGACTACAGAAGTTAGCAGTAAACCCAATTGGTAGCAGTCTGCACCACCCAGATTTACCTGGTAGCTGTGGCTGAGCAGTCAGACTTCTCTCAAAAAGAGTTAGGCAGTATACAGAGCATACACAATAGGGCAGGCAAACACAGTAGAACAAGCAAACACTGACCAGAGCTTTGGTGTAAAAGATATATAATTATTTATTTTAAAACACATCTAAGAAAACACACTGGCACTAATCTCAAGCACGTTCAAAAACACAGTCACTAAAGTATATACACTCCCTTAAAAGAATATTAGACACGTCTTAAGCAAAGCCCCACTTATTTTCAGACGGCAGTGAGCGCTTAATGCTGATGGCACTCTAATAATTCGGTTTCCAAGGGAGAGAAAGGCAGAGTATAAATTGAAACAGATCCCAACACTTTCAAAAGAACACAGCAAGAGAGGAAGGCAGAATCAAACCGTGAAGTTAGAGTTCAGAAAGTCGGATCCACTTTAAAAGGATCAGAACGAAATGTGTCCAAGGTCACACAGTTGAAAAGTGCACAAAAGTCTCAAAGGTTCAGAAAGAAGTTGGACCAAAAGAAAGGGACCAGTTAGATGGTCAAGAGGCCAGCCCAGTCCAGAAGGTTAAGTATTTACTGTCACCTTGTAGCAATTTATAGAAAGGGAGGCGAGGCGGACACAGTACCTTGAAATGGTGAGAACACTCCAGCGGGGGCAGTTGTTCCTGGCAGCGGTTGTGAGTCGGTGCTTCGTCCGGCAGAAGAGAAGATCTCGGCGGGGAGGAAAGCAGGAGGTGGTTGTGCTGCCAGGGAAGAAACCAGCCGTGCAGTTTCTCGATTAAAAGGAGTGGTCCTTTCTTTTGCGGTTCAGTGGTAAGTGGCTATCCGGTTGCCGGGGTACTTGGCACGGGCAATTCGACCACTAGACGTCCTGTTAGGCGAAAAAGGAAAGCGAACTGGTTGTCCCCACCAGCTCAAGGGGAAGAGACTCTCCGGCAAGAAGATCTCCTCTGTCGTTGGGAAGTGGTGAGACGGTTCAGCAGGGCTCCACCGGTGGTGTCGTCGTTGCAGGTCTGCTCAGCTTCTCCCTCTTCGGATTCTCAGGTCCTGTGGCGACTTCTGAAGTTCCAGTCCCAAAAGCCCTGCTTTTATGCAAGAAACCCCCATTCATTCAGCCTAGCTGTCAATCAAACATGCTAAGTGGTGAGCCGGCCGGCTCACCACTTGGGCCAATCTCACAAGAGTGCGACTTGAGTTGCCAAGGCAACTCAGTCCAGGGTGCCTAAACCCCCTCCCAGAGTGGCACCACTTTTGGAGGCTTCTGTGGAGAAGCCCGCCAAAAAGTGGAACAAAGGGCTCGACTTGGGTTGGAGTCACAGAAGAGAACACAAACTCCATTTTAGAATCGAGTTCTGGCAAAAAATACCAACCGGTGAATTAATATTAAATAAATAACCCGGCGGTATGTTCGAGGCTATAAGAATTAAATAATTAAAGTTGGTAGCCTCGAACAATGGGAAAATCCCATAGAGATATATTTGCGGTCGAATATAAAAAGTAGTATCCACTGCCACCAGCCAAAATTCGATCAGGGGGGACGGAGACGTGCCCCCTCGAATAACAGACCCCGGGGCAATCGAATTGCCCCGACCAGTACGTCCACAATATGATGGTTTGTACTGGTTTCTGTTCATAATTTGGGACTAGTAAAGCCAATGGTGACTTTACATGCCCTGGGAGACAGTAGTCAGTCCCAGGGTATGGAGTCTATGGTGGTGTCACTGCACTGAGGGTGCTGTGTAACACACAGTAAAAACACATGAGACCTTATGGAGTAAAAGACCCCATAGCCCATAAAACACATTAACAGTCAAAGGAACCCCTCAAATCATGTCCAAGAGTGTGAGGAAGAGAGACTCACTCTTGGCAGGAGAAAAAACCAAACTCCAGAAATCCAGCAAAGCTGCTGGGCGACTCACTAGGTTAGGAAATTCAGCCTAAACGGAGAATTCTCCCTAACACTATGTCCGGCTGAGTGTCGTGTACTTGAAGGATGAATGGCGAGCAAGAAAGTCACAGAGGCTGCAGAAAAGACCAGTGGCCTAATCAGGGGAGTCGAGGTGAATATTGAAGTCTCAAAGGAGGAGAAGCTTGGAAGTGGAGGCAAGAAGAGAAGAGGTGAGGGCAGACCACTCGGAGAGGAAGAGGGAGACCGGACCAGGGGTCCTGTTGATGGTGGCAAGAGTCAACGAGAGGGTTGGAGAGATACCAAGGCTGCAGACGAGGCATTCGAAGGAAGAGTAAGTCTGGGTGGGTATAGTAGCAGGGACCCATTCGGGGAAGATCAAAGCCACTCCTCCTCCAGACCCGTTAGGCGTGGTCTTCGAGAGGATTGTGTAGCCCTCAGGGAGTAGTGTGTCAAAAGCAGTGACAGAACTGGCAGTGAACCACGTCTCAGTGAGAATGTCAAGGTCAAAGTCTTCGAGAAGGAGGCAGATATCAGAGGAGTGTTTAACAGCAGAGTGAGAGTTGAGGGTAGCTAGGTGAAGCTAGTTGCCACCTTTTGAAGGTCTTCCAAGGAGCGGTATATGTATATTGTACGCCATTCAGTGCTGGAGAAGAGGCAAGAGAGGAGGCAGACAGAGGAGTGGCAGGAGAAGGGAGGAAGTTGATGAGAGACGGAAGACGCCCATCAAGAAGGAGGAAGTTGGGCTGAGAGCCCTGCGCCATGACAGTGACATTCTGATAATCATTAATTGATGCACCTAGAGGATGGCTACCCATCTGGAGCAACCACTAATGGGCAACAAAGAGAAAGGGGAGAGGACAGAAACCATGTGGGCAGTCCATAGGTCCGGAGAGGGAGCGACAAAGAGGGTGTCTGTGACAGCCTCCCTGGAAGAAGCATTGATGTGGGTGTCTGTGGTGGGCAGGCCTAGATTGGAGATCAAGAGATCTTGTTTGAACTTTTTCCTTGCAGGCTTCAATTGAGCGGTAGTATAGATGATAGAGTAGCAGTTAGAGTAAATGGGAGAGAACCATGAAGGGAAAGAGCAGAGAGATGGAGAACTGCAATGCACAGAGAAACTGCACAATGCACCGCAAACTCACCAGACGGCCTAGCAGCAAGCCATTTGCAGAAAGTCAGGTGCACGATACGTCCTAGGTCGCTGACTCTTGGCCGTCAGTTCAGAAGTGCTGGGGTTGTCCACTGCATATGCTAACCTCTTGATGATTAACTCACCCATCCCTTTGCAATATTGTGGTGATGGCTTAACAAGATGGAGAGAATAAGTCCTTTCCTGTGCAAGAGACCTAATGACAGTTGGAAAGGTGCTCACATTTAACAAATCGAAAACTCCCCATTGCCTGTTCAAGTCTGAATTGTGAACTCCATGCAGCTTCAACAGAAGCTCGAATCACCATCTCTGGTAAATGTGACGTGGTACCCGACTGAGTAATTTAACAAGTGTTTCACAAAGGTTTGTTCTGTTGTGTAACATCTATTGAGCAGATACTACAGATGTTTTAGGAACATGCAACCACTGTGAGAAACCAGCTCACCTGTATGAGATCATGGGAGAATGCTTGCACTACCATTAATAATCTCTAACATCACGTATAGAGGCGAATTACCATAAGGAGCCGCTAGTTGGGCAAAGAATCGTCATTATTGATTCTAGGTGAAAATGAGCCATTGTAAAACAAAGCAGGTTAATGAACAGTAGTTGGATGACATTTAGCAGTACTGATTGCAGCTTTGCGTGCAAAGAACAATGAACAGTGTAGAACAAATATAGGGGTTGAAATTTCCGTGGTTCTAATTAAGGCTGAAAAAAGAGTTGAAGGGGGTACCTTTAATTTGAGAGTACACCCCGTTAAAAAGGACAAAACCTGTGTCAACATTTCTTGAATACAATATATTGTGCATAGACATTTTGTATAGGTCGAAGACTGGACATTTCAACCAAAAATGTGATTGCTGTTGATGTGTTCATTTTCTGTACTACCTAATGACCAAGTGAGCGAAATCAAGATCGGGGAGAGGTAGTCTTTGTCGAAAGGTTATAAGCGGAGCCAATCTATACTAATGGTGTGAGAAATATAGTTTTGGGACGAAAAAAAATTACAATGTGTAATACATTTTTAGAAAAAGATTTACGAGCATACAACCTACAAATGCCCATGAATTCATTTGGATGAATGATAAACAATTAAAGGGACAGGTGACAGCTATAACAAGTACCTCTGTTAGGTGCATTGTTTTGGTCTACTGTAATCCCGGTTGTGGGAGGTACATTATCCAGGTCCCCATCTTTTGTCGAAAGATATATTAAGAGCTTTTGAAAACTGGAAGTATCAATACCTGAGTGTAGTGCTCAGAAAAATGACTTAAATCCATTTTCCACTCAAGTTTACGTTTGCAGTACACCTTTTTTCTGCAAAGTGTGTTATATTATTTGTACCTGCCACCGAAGGAAATTGCAAGACTAGGGCTACAAGCCAATGATGCTTGCTGGAAATGCAATACCCCTGATGCTAATCTACACTATGCTGATCGATTGCTAGTATCAGCTGCTGTCTGCAACTGAAGCCGGATTTAGCAGCAAGGACAAAACTAGGTGGGAATACTGAATGGCAGGATAAGGTAGCTGTGAGGAACTGGCTCAGTCAAGAGATGGAGGCAGCAGATAAAATGCCAGATACACAGACCACCCTGAGCCGACAAGAGATCCAATCCTAGAGGGTAACGTGTGATTCAAGCAACAAAACAAGCAACGACGACTCAGAGCTCACACTGGAATGGGGCTCATGGATGACTGTATGTATATCTGGGAAGAATCACAGAATAGGCCAAAGTACAGATGGGAAGCACCCATTGGTGGAAGTACTGGTAAAGTCCTAGTGAATGAGTGAATTGAGAAACTAATGGATGGAAACGGGCAGGGCAAAGTTCCTAGAGCGCAGAGAGGGAATGGGAAATGGAAAAACCTTATGTTTGAACTTAGAGCAAGAGTTCCTCCACAAATGAAATGGCAGAGGATGTTCTTAAGCATATTGAAGAGATTCAAGACTATCATTGCATGTTTGGTATTAAGGTCCGCCTTTCCAGTATTTTTAACAAGACTGAAACAAAGATTATTGCATGCTGGGACTTGAAGCCCATATTACTGATGTAGAAACATTTTGAAAAAGCAAGATCTGTAGCAACACTGAGTGAGTCCTTGACATTAAATATCTTGGATTTGTTTTAAAGTTGGGTGCAATTACCTGGTCTATGAATATTCTCTGGGACCAAAGATCTTTTTCTTGGCGTTGCTCTTCGGGACCCTGTTCAGTTATCGTGAAAAGGAAGTTCGGGTGCAACCCATGGCATGACAAAGGGCCTCCTACTTATGGAGGGACCAGTTCACCCTCTGCTAGTGCAGGGTTCCTTCCGTCCCAAGATGCATTACAGCCCAAATGTAAACGGCGTGGACCTGCCCCTCCTGGAGAAGGAGAGAGGCAGAGAGGGAAGTAGAGAGGGAGGGAGGGAGGGACGGAGGGGAGAGGGAGAGAGAGCGAGCGAGAGAGAGGCACTTGTATGGATCTACCTTTGTGATTCAGACAGACCACCAACCCTTGAGATGGTTAATGCAAATGAAAGGGAAGAACCCAAAACTTCTAAGATGGTCAATCTGCCTGCAGGGGTTTGATTTTACCATTGAGCACAAAGCAGGATGTCACCACCAAAATGCTGATGGTCTCTCTAGGATGTTTATAACCAACTAGAGGTAAAGCTTCATCCAGGAGTGGATTAAATCCTCCTGTCCCTTAGTCTGGGGGGGGGGGGCGAGTGTTAGGGTGAATTCTCATAAATGGCTGATTTCCCTTACCTAATGAGTGCCTCAGCAGCTTTGCTTTGCTGCATTTCTAGGATTTATTTTTTTCACCTGGTAAGAGTGTGAGCCTTTTTCCCACTCTTACATGTGTTTGCTGTGTGTGTTTTCACTTTTTGTGTGATCTTGAGCACTGGAGCTTCACCTACTCCATGGCCTCATATTGTTGTGTGTTACACAGCACCTTCAGTGCAGTGACACAGGGTTGTCTTTGAGACTTCCCACTGACTCCATTTTCTGGGGCTGACTACTGTTCCCCAGAAAAGGGTAAAGTTGCCTTTAACTTTACCATAGTCACTTTAAACCACAGACCCAGTACACCCCATCTTACATGGAGTATTGGAAAGGGTTGACTCTTATACCTTTTTGTCTGTGCCTCTTGGAGCATTGTTTCGCTCCCTTAACATCAAGACTTAGCTGGTGGCAGTGGTATCTACCCTAACTTTTCTACCGCGATTATCTTATATAAATGTGGCAGGCTATTATATTAGCCTCGAACATAAACCGGCTTGACCAAATACATTTTATTTTGGCTCCGGCTGGGTTTATTCGCCATTTCTCCAGCATTGGATCTTTCATGGATTCACATGCTTAGAATATTCCCCGTCGTCAGACTGGGACCCCTCGGTACACATATATATCCTTTTCCTATAGGAAAACTTCTGACACTTTTGTGTCCTATCTACGTCCTTTTGGGGCCCGCCTACGCATGCTCCATAGGACGTCGCGGTATAAGAGCCCCGCCCCCGCGGCTCCCTTCAGATTTCAACCGTCTCCAAAGTAGTGGGATCTCCTCGCGTCGTCTTACTATTTTGTACAAGGTTGTGTACTTGGAGTTGGAGTTAGGTGAATTTTTCCTTCATGTCGGGAAAGGGGCTGTTCCGTCCGTGCGCGACGTGCGGCTTGAAAAAAGTTTACGAGGGGGATGGACATATGGATTGTATATACTGTCTCCACCCTCATCATTCGGCTGATAACTGTGACATATGCAAAGGGTTTTCTCAAAAGACACTCAAAGACCAAAATCGATGGCTGGTGGCATGGTTGAATGATGGAGCGGGGGCATACCCCCCTTCCGAGGTAGGCTCCACACAATCGGCGAAAACATCACACCGCGGAACCACTGGCGAAGAAATCTCGACCGGCGGAGAAAGAGTCATCTCGGTGTCATTCAGCTAGAGAATCTTCGTCGAGAAAATTGTCATCCTCGTCAAAAAAGCATGACAAGGAAAGGCCGAAATCCTCCTCGGGCGATCACCATAGATCGACCACGAGTCGAGAAAAAGCAGGCCAAGTGCAGAAAAGGCGGGACCGCCTAAACCACCTGCTAAGCCACCGTCGTCGACGGCGGTCCAGTCATCGGCCTCCTCCCTGCCACTGACGCATGTGGTATCTACCGTCCCACCGACAACGACTGCGACGGTGGCCTCGTCAACTGAGGTTCTACAGGAAGCCTGGAGGCCTGAAGTTTTTGATCCGATCCCTCTGGATACTTTACTGCAGGAACAGGCAGTGTCGCTGTCCTCGGGAGAGGACGAGAGCGGGAGAATAGCTGGCCCGGCAGACCTCGGGCTACGAGTGGTTGACAAGTCGTCGATGAGGGCATCCGGAATTCCGGTGTCTGCCCCTCTTCTCAATCTGTTTTGTCGTTGGAGATTCTGTCAACGCTTCAGTCTTTAGTACAGTCGCTGGACCAGAGACTACCTCAGGTAAACCTGCCACAGTCACCCGTCGACGAGCCGGGCCCGTCCAGTCCACCGACTCACTTACCCACGCCAGTCTCAGCACCACAGGCACCCCAAGAGGAAGGTGAGCTGCCAGATTCGGAGTCTGACAGAGGAGCCATGTCGGATATCTCATCATTCCCCTCCAGGGATCCAGCCTGGGAGTCAGAGGTGGAGTTAGAAACCCCAAGGAGCCTGGCTCACCCGTCCCCCCCGGATGATATTGCATCATTCCATTCTATGATGGAGAAGGCGTGTAAGGAATTCGGTTTGTCCCAGGAAGAAAAGAAAAAGGACTGTTTTCTGTTCGACCACATGGGTAAGAGAAGGAGGTCAGTGTTTTCAATACCCATACTAGATCACGTGTGGAAGGAGGGTTTGCAGATAATGCGTCACCCCTTTTCGGAACCGGCGGTAAAAGGTCGCCTTGAGAAAAAATTTAAGGCTCCAGAGTCTACCCCCAAGTGCTTATCCTCCCAACCAACGCCTGAATCGGTGGTGTCGGCGGCATCGGCGAGGAAAGCGAAGGCCCAGCACAAGTGCACGACTCCGCCTGAAAACGAGGCAAGACGTCAGGATGCCTTCGGCAAAAAAGTGCTATCCGTGGGAGCAACTACATTAAAGGCCGCAAACTCTCTGCTATTGTAGCCAGATACGACAGAGAAATGTGGCACAGGCTGGCTCTGTTGCTGGATCATCTTTCGGAAGAGCATAGGAAGGTGGCGATGTTACTTGTCCGAGAGGGTGAGAAAGCCTCCAATCACGCGATAAACATTGCGGTTGACCTCGCTGAATCGGGCTTCAAGCAAGTCAATAATGGGGTCGTGATACGACGACAGTCATGGTTTAAGTGTACCTACTTCAGGCCGGAGGTATAATACAAAGTATTAGATATGCCCTTTGAGGGAGAGAAAGTAGATGAGGCCCTAAAGGGAATGAAAGAGGACTCGGACACGGCACTTTCATTGGGTGCCCTCCAGAGTGGCTGAAGCTACAAGTCTTTTCGTCCCTTTAGAGGGGCTTCAGGTAATTCCAGATTCTCTGCGTCAAGAGACAGATCCTTCGGTAGGTTGGCGTACCCCTCCCAGGGGTACAGGCGTGCTTCCCAAACAGCAAACCGACGCTGGAACTTCCAGACCTCCAGGAAGAGACCATCCTATCCAGCGTCGTCGAGAGAGAAGCAAAATAAAGATCAGCAATGACGAGCAACACACCGTTCTGGGGGGAAGAGTATCAGCCTATGTCGACGAATGGGAATGAATAACGACAGATCAATGGGTGCTGGACACAATAAGGAACGGGCATTCTCTACAATTCAAGCGCAGCCCTCCGCACATTCCACCTGCGTTCGTTGCTTATTCCCATCTGAGGGTACTGCAACAAGAGGTAACACTCATGTTAGCAAAAGGTGTGATAGAATTAGTTCCAGCATCACAGAAAGGTCAAGGGGTTTACTCAAGATACTTTGTCGTGAAAAAGCCAAACGGAAAATGGTGTCCATTCTAGACTTCCGCGATCTCAACAAGTCCTTAAAGAGCCTAAAATTCAAAATGCTCACGCTCCAGGAAGTGATCCGAGCCGTTCAAGAAGGGGATTTTCTGGCGTCCCTGGATTTGCAGGACGCGTACTTCCATATTCCAATGTGTCGGAAACACAGGAAGTTCCTGAGGTTTGTGTTAGGGCGGACTCACTACCAGTTAACGGTTCTTCCCTTTGGGCTCAAAACCTCCCCCAGAACGTTCACGAAATGCCTGGCCCCAGTAGCGGCCTGGCTAAGGAGGCAAGGCCACCATGTATACCCATATCTCGACGACTGGCTGGTAAGGGGATCCTCCCCAGCGTCGACCAACACAAGTTTGCAAGCCACCATGCAGCTTCTACAACATCTGGGATTTGCCATAAACTTCAAAAAAATCCTCGCTGATGCCATCGAGAACCTTGGTGTTCCTGGGGGCACAGTTCGAAACCCAGTCGGGGCTAGTGAAGCCTTCCCTCGACAGAATCTCAAAACTCAATCAACTGGCGAGTCGACTACGGCGAAACACCAAACTCTCAGTGAGAAAATACATTTCGGTCCTAGGGGCCATGGCATCCTGCATCCATCTGGTGGCAAACTGTCGCCTATTCATGAGGCCAGTTCAGGAGTTCCTCGCGGACCGGTGGACACAGGCCCAAGGATCGTGGTCAGACAAGATAATCATCGACAACGACAAACTGCTTCGGACTCTTCAGTGGTGGCAGAGTTTCCACAACCTCAACAACGGTGTACCCCTACAGGAACCGGAGTTCCAGCTAACCATAGTCACGGATGTGTCTCTAACTGGCTGGGGAGCTCACATGGGCACTCTTCAAATGCAAGTTTGTTGGTCTCAAACGGAGTCACTCCTACACATCAACGTGTTAGAGCTCAGAGCAGTGCGATGGGCCTTGAAGGCGTTCCTACCACACATCAAGGGATCGAGAGTACGAGTGCTGACGGACAATACGACGGCCATGTTTTATTTGAGAAAACAAGGGGGGACGCGATCCAGGACCCTTTCCATGGAGGCCCAGAAAGTATGGCATTGGGCAATAAAGCACAAGATTTCCATCGTGGCTCACCATCTCCCGGGAGTGAGGAACTCGCAAGCGGATTCCCTCAGCAGAAGGATGGCGCAGATACACGAATGGGAAATGGACACAGTTCAGCTGACAAAAGTTTTCGAGAAATGGGGTCACCCTCCACTGGACGTCTTTGCAACAAAGGAAAACAAGAAATGCGAGCAATTCGCAAGCAGATGGCCTCAGGAGGGTTCCATGGGGGAGGCATTCTCCTTCCCATGGACGGACAAGTTCCTTTATGCTTTTCCTCCGTTCCCCCTCATACGGAGGACGGTGCAGTGGATACGCAGGTACAGTTGCCGGGTAATTCTAGTGGCACCGTACTGGCAGAGGAAACCGTGGTTTTCCGACCTGCTTCACCTGTCGCTGGAACAACCAATAGCGTTTCCGAAAGTCCCGAACCTACTGTCCCGGGACAAAGGTACGGTGTGGCATCACGACCCGGACAGTCTCAACCTCACAGCCTGGCTCCTGACTTTTCGGAATTTGGTACCTTAGACGTTTCGGAGGATTGCCAGAAAATTCTGCAAGCGGCTCGGGCCCCTTCTACCAACAAATCTTACACCTATAAGTGGCGAAGGGACAACAAGGTCTACACCTGTTAAAGGTGACTCCGGAGCAAGTTCTGCCTTATCTGCTTCACTTGGCAGAGGGGGGTTCATCTTTCACATCGATAAAGGTGCACCTGGCGGCCATCTCTAGGTTCACGAGGAAGAGACAGTCGTCTCCTCTATTCAGTGACAGACTAGTGAAACACTTCATGAGGGGTTTATTTAGAACTTTTCCCCCAGAAAAACGTTTTCCACCAACATGGAGTCTCAACGTAGTGTTGGCAGGCTTAATGAAACCACCCTTTGAGCCTATGGCCACGTCGGACATGAAATTCATATCGTGGAAGTTGGCATTCTTAATTGCTATCACGTCAGCTAGGAGAATCTCGGAACTGCAAGCGTTGGTCGTAGACCCTCCATACCTAAGATTCTTTAAAGACAAATTGGTTCTGGCAACTAATCCTACTTTCTTTCCGAAAGTTCCTACAGTGCATCACAAACACTCGTCCATTGTCCTCCCTACTTTCTTTGCGACCCCATCATCGGCAGCGGAAAAAGCTCTTCATACCTTGGACGTTAAGAGGGCCCTAAAATTTTACCTACATCGTACACAAGAACTCAGGTCTACTCGACAATTGTTCATCGCATATGGTCCGTCGACGAGAGGAAATGCAATTTCTAAGCAAGGATTGGCTCGATGGGTCCTGTCGACGATTGCGTTTTGCCACTCCAAGGCCGGAAGGCCGCTGCAAGGGCATCCTAGAGCCCATTCTATAAGATCAACGTCCTCTTCAGCAGCATTATGGACAGGAATTCCGCTAACGGACATATGCCAGGCTGCAGCATGGTCGGTGCCCCACACGTTTACCCGCCACTACTGCCTTGCGAGGCAGCATGCAGACGAGGTGCAGATGGGAAGAGCAGTCCTGCGCCATCTGTTTCAATAAGGTAAGCTCTACGCTGTGGAGAGTTTTTTCTACCTGTTGGTGACCGTATGCTTTATGGAGGTACAGATATATGGGTAAACTTATTTCTGGTGTACCTATGCATTGTGTATTGTTGAGTGTATATTGCATTGCATTCTCACTGCCGTCTTCAGGTTTACTGCTATACAATCTATTCTAAGCATGTGAATCCATGAAAGATCCAATGCTGGAGACGGGAATAGTTTCTTACCTGTAACTCCATTTCTCCAGCATTGGTATCTTTCATGGATTCACATGCGCCGGCCAGCCTCCCCGGAATGCAATGTATATGCTTGATAGGTTTGACCCTTTCTACTTTGGAGGGGCCGAAATCTGAAGGGAGCCGCGGGGCGGGGCTCTTATACCGCGACGTCCTACGAGCATGCGTAGGCGGGCCCCAAAAGGACGTAGATAGGGCACAAAAGTGTCAGAAGTTTTCCTGTAGGAAAAAGCTATATATGTGTACCGAGGGGTCCCAGTCTGACGACGGGGAATATTCTAAGCATGTGAATCCATGAAAGATACCAATGCTGGAGAAATGGAGTTACAGGTAAGAAACTATTGCCTTCTTTTTGTTAAAGTCTTTCTCGTGTTTTTCTCTGCGTGCCAAACCGGGGATGACTCCTTTGTTCGCTGTCTTTTCGCAGGCTTCTGAACAGAAGCCCTCCTTCAGGTGCCTGAAAGTCTAGGTAGGCAGGATGTGAGGGAGGGATCTTCGGACCCCGGCCATGGGTTCCCTTGGTAACCCAAGTCGCACTCCTGTTTGATTGGCTAGGTGGACTGTCCTTACCTGGACAGCATACCTGCTGTGTGATTGATAGCCGAGCTGTATGAATGGGGGAAAACTGCATAAAAAGCAGGTCTCTGGGACTGGTAAGGCAGAGTCGCCACTGGAACGAAAGAACCAACGAGGAACTGGCTGAAGAGGACCCCTACAACAACTGAAACGCCCGGTGAGGCCCTGCTGCAGGTCCGAATCTCCGAAATCCGCCGACAGAGAAGATACTCCAGGAAACTTCTTCCCTTGAGCTGGTGGGACAAATCAGTTCGCCCAAACTGCAAGCCAGTACCCCTCCTCTGGTCGAATTCGCTGTACAGAGCTACAGTGGGCCGGATAGCCAGGAAGGTCGGACCCTGCTTGGGTTTTAAGGAGCGCACCTTTTATTTGTTGCTTTGCTTTGCTGCTGGTTTCTTCCCTGGGTAGTGCAGGACCCTCCAGTCTTCCTACTTCTTGTCTGTCCGACATTCGCTTCAGGAACCGTGAGCCTGCAGGAACTACCAGGAACGTCCGCCTCAGCTACAGCTCCCTCTCCGTTTTAAGGTACTGTGCAAATCCGGTTGTGCGTTTCGTTCAACCGCGGTGAAAGTGTTTGAAATATTTCTCCAATCCGAGGGCTTGTCCTTCTCTTCTCTTTGAACTAACTTTTGTATCAGCCAACCTCGTCCGGAAACCGTGCCACGAACTTTACCGCGAACTACCCTGAACTGTGTGATCTTGAGCAAAAGACAATTTACCCATTGACTTTGGCCCTAAGCCTTTTCTATCTGATCTTCTCACTGAAGTTCCTCTTATTCAACTGCCCTGACTACTTACCTGTTGGTTTGATCTAATTTCTAATAACTTTAGTCTTTCCCTCCCTTTTAAATTGCTGGACTGACATTTTGCTCCCACTCCATTTTGTGAGCTTAACTTGTCTGGAATTTAAGGGAAGTGGTGTGGTGTATTAAGATTGTGATTTTTGACTTGCTTATAAGAATGTAAGGTTATACAACTGATGTATATGTTTTTACTTGAAAACCTTGAGTCAGTGATTGCCTGAATCATAGTAATTGCTGTCCTTTGTGTAACTACCTTGTACTGCTCACTTACTCTTGAGATAAGCCTGGCTGCTCCGCTACTGCTACCACTTTAACAGTGTAGTACAGTGTTGTAACAAAGGTGAATTTGTACTGTCATTTGTAGTCTTAATTGTGTGTGGTGTTCCCAATGGGTACTGCATATAATTCTGCCTAACACCCCGTGTGGGGTTCATCGCATAAATTCATAGGCAGATCAGGGTAACCTGGCTTGAACAGATACCCAGTGGATGATATGATCTGGCTCAGTCGTAATGTTTGAACATAAGTGCTCTTAGGCTGTGGTATTGTAGTTATGCGCATTAATTCCCAGATGAGTGTAATTGACACAGGTTAATAAGAGCATCCCGAATCATATTGTTTAAAGCTTAAATGTAATTGCGCTCTGGGTTTGTGGTTCTGCGCATTGATTCATAGATAGGTAAGATTGACATAGGTTGACATCTCCTGGACTGATACACAGTGCATACTTGGAGGAGGTTAACGTTCAAGCTCAGTCCAGGTGCAGAATGAAGTGCTGATACGACTCTAGTTTGGAGATGGAGTATTAGTTTCAAGATAGATAGGTAGAGATAGACATTTCCTGGTCTTAGAGCGTGGTGCTTGTAGGGTCAAGGACACTGAGCAAGCCCAGTAATAGCGTAAGAGCATAGGTGCTGTTATTTCTCGGGTTTGGAGTTGTGGGTATTAAGATTCTAGCAATGTTAGGGCACGGTCAGCATTATTCTAGTGTTGGAATAGACTGGTCTTTGGAGCCGGCTTCCGAGTCCCGACTCTTCTTACCTACCCGTCTTGATGCAGTTCCAGCCAATTCTGGCCATTGGTGGTGGGTCGAGTGGCCCAAAGTGGTCCCTTATATGATTTAGGGGGAAGAAAACTAGTTTTCAGTGCTTTCTGGAAAGCCATGTAGTCTTGGCTGTGTCGAATGTGGGGAGGTAGTGAGTTCCACATTTTTGGTGCCAGGGTTGAGTAAGCGGACCCTCCGATCCTGGCTAAATTGAATGCGGGGCCCACTAGGCGGAGGGCCGTGCTTCACCTTAGGCTGCGGGTTGGGAGATGAGGCATAATCTTTTCTTATAGGTATAAGCAACCTTCCTTCCCTTTGAGGGTGTATGTATACCCATCGGTAGAGGCACTAGCGTTTGAAGAACCTATGTCTCACTTATTGTACGATTTGCACCAGATGGAAGCTTTTATGGGTTTACTGCAATAGAAATAATAACTGAGGGTGTTGCCTAAACCAGATATTTCTTCCCTTGATCTGTCACACCACTTTTACGCTGATAACACTCACCTTTTTCTCTACTTTTCTTGTTCTTCTGAGATTCACCACACTCTTTCTGCTTTTCTTCTAGCTATTAAATCTCAGATGTCTTCTCGCTATCTCACACTTAATGCTGGGAAAACAGAGATTATCTTCTTCCCTGCTAACACCCTCCCCCCGTCCTGTATTTCTTCCCCCCATCCCAGCTTCCAATCCAGTCTACAGCCAGAAATCTTGGGCTCTACCTTGGCTCTAGTCTATCCTTCTGTCATCACATTTCTCTAACTTCGCATGCTTGTCGCTTTCACCTAAAAGATATCCGTAAACCTCGTCCATTTCTCACCTTTCAAACCTCTAAATTGTTGATGTCCTCTCATAGCTCTTCCTGACTTTCACTGTTCTTCTGCTATCTTTGGGCTTCCAATTTCTTGTCTTTCCCCTCTCAAATCTGTTTTTAACTCTTCTATTCACCTTCTTTGTCTCCTTCCTTTCAGGACTATCTCTTCTTCTCTCTCTTGCTGCTCTTGGTTGGTTATCTTTTCACTGTCAACGTAATTTTAATGTCCCATGCCTCGTCTTCAAATGCCACTATGGTCTTGCTCCTGACTATCTCCCTGATCTGGTATCTTTCTATACCTCTTCTCATTCTCTCCGTTCTATCTATCAATTTCTCTTGGTGGCACCTTGCCCCCTTTTCCTCAATGTCATTTTAGCCGGTAAAGTGGCACAGCGAGTAGAGCGCTCGCTTTGACATCAGTGCAGAGCCTGCGAACGCAGGTTCGAATCCCGGCAGCGCCAAACTCAGCGTTTCATCCTTCCGAGGTCGATAAATGAGCACCACACACCGTGGGTAATAATAAGCAGCGCTCAGATACCTGAGGGTTCGTAGCGCTATATAAATACCAAATTATTATTATTATTATTATTATTTTCATACTTTCACTCTTTTAGCGCCCCTTCACTGGAACACCCTCCCTTTAATCTCTTTGCTCTATCTCTGTTTATTCTTTATTTCGTAAGTCATTGAAATCTCACCTTTTCCAACATGCTTGATTGTTTACTTACTATTTTTTGCTTATTCATTTTATTGTACTGTTCTCTGTACAGCGACTTGGCTTAAGGTGCTATATAAAGCACAAATAAATTCAAAGGCAAATACATGTGTATTTAAAAAGCATTATTCCATGAGGTGATCTTAATGTAGTTTTATGTAAGGGGAAACCCAATTGATGCATAAAGATCACTACTTTATTTTAGTATGTTATAATATTCCAAGTCATCTTGCACATAGAAGTATTTTGGTCTGAGTGCCAATGACTCACTGGCTCCAGAGTGAAGTCGCAGCTAGAAAGATTGTTCAGGGGCTAACAATTCATGGGTCACCTGCATGAAAAGTGCAGGGGAGAATGCAGTCTGACACTTCTGAGCTTGACTGTTATTTAGGAGTTGTTTGGTTTATTTCAGGCGATCATCCTCGCCAAGACAGCATGGATTTCAGTAATGAATGGGGAGACCCTGCAAGCTGTCGCTGTGGAGACAGACTTAAACCACTCGAAAGGAGGGCAGCACGCCAGCATCAGCGCTGCCTGGCACATTCCCTGGTTGGTACACCCAACTACATTGCACCAGAAGTATTGCTACGGACAGGTAAGTGCTTGTTATAGATGGACGAGTATACGATTTGATCACACGCATGCCACAGTTTGCAGTAGAAGTTGAAAATGAAGGGTTTTAACAAATATTATAAAATGTCTGCAAGTAGTATACTTTCCTTATTATAGGACTGTATGCTCATATATGAGGGCTGCTACCGTTTAAAATATATTATGGGCTATACATATTTACATTTGTAGCCGATGGGTCTATTTAAGACATTTCTTGAGACTCTTCACCCATGATGGCTCAAGTGCCTTAGTATTTGTAAAGTAGCTATGTTCAGATACTGCTGGGGGCCCCTATGAGCATTGAAGACCGGTACTTTTTCTGATCATTGGCCAGAATACCATTTTTGGCTACACCACCCAAACCTCAAAATGCAATTCGCGTTCTTCAGCATAGGGTCTGCCATGGATTCACATGCTCATCAATATTCTTCGTCGTAAGGCTGGGAATCCTCGATAAAAAATATATAACAGTTTCACTTTCACTTTAAAACTGTATTTCAAATGGATTGTGTCCTCCAACGTATTCCTCATGTTTGATATCTCATCCAGCTACGGCTGCTTTCGGAAAAATAATTCTCGGCAGAGAGCGCTGTGCGTCGATGGTGTCAAGTCGGTGTCCCTCGAAGGTCTCCGTCGAGGGTGACGTCATTGGGTGTATAAGTAGCACATGCACTGCCTGTTGGCCTCAGTTCTGTTTCTCCGCAAACGTATTTGCTTCGGAGACTCGGCGCGCCTCGTTAGTATTTACTTACAATGCAGTTCTTCAAAAATAAATCATCGAAGACATGTCTTCGTCATCGACCCCGACTACACCTCGTTTGGGTTTCCAAAAGTGCAGACAATGCGATTCGAAAATGTCCATCACGGGTCCACATCGCTCGTGCCTATGGTGTTTGGAGGCGGCCACGACACGGATTCCTGCTTGAAATGTCAGGCAATGACGAGTAAAGCCCCGCGAGAAAGGGAGGGAAAATTGCAGGTAGGCCGTAAAACTAAAACTGATTGTTCCTCAACCGTCGAGTCTGGAGATCATTTTCCTCGATGGGAAAAGGACAAAAAGAGATCAAGATCCCGTAGTTGCTCCCGTCACTCGTCCTGACGGAACGATTGAGGAAACGGCGCCATCGGTTGCCATCCTCTTCATCGTCGGACGAAACCCCCAGAAAATGTAAGTGCCCCACAAAACATTCTTCATCTGCAGAGTGGGTGGCATTTCGTATGAAAATGCTAGAAATTTTCGAGAAGGGCAAGCCTCCATCAGCGCCTTTTTCGGAAGCCGGACGAGAGCAGTCCCGTTCTGACACTCGCGCACCCTGGAGCCTGGGTGATCGAAGAAAGACCCATCGAGAACCTTCTAGGTCTCCGATGAAAAAGACACACGATTCATGACGGGCGCTCGAGTTAATCAACGCCATTGAAGACCTCCACATACCTCGAAGAAGAAATCTTCTAAGACGACTGTTGAATCCTCAACACCGTCGGCGCCAATTCCATCAACGCCATCAATGCTTTTGTCGATGTCGACACCAAAATCATCAGTGCCAAAAATTACTGTGGCTTAAAATCAGCCTTCTGAGCATGTTAAAACTGGCAAATCAAAGCCTCCCCCAAGCCTACATCTTTGGTGGCTCCTGACAAAGTTCATACTCCGTTGCCTAGAAAGGAGCACTTTAAATCCCTCTCTTCGATTTTTGAGGAAGAAGAGGTCTGAGGAGGTTCCCTTTTTCCTTGAGTTTGGAACTCCTAATGTGCCAGATTGTTTAATCGCAGAGGAGAGTAAGATGAGACATCTTGAGACACTGCACAATGCTAGTGGTGTTGACACATCACCTGAAGGATTTTGGTAGACCGGAGCCCGGGAACATGCTGATTCCTCGTACGGCACCTGATGTCAAAGGTAGTTGAATACCTAGGTTGGGCTAAACCACCAACTGTAACGCTCACCTGATTCCCGCAGAGGCGCCGGTCTTGACTGGGTGAATGCCGTATCTTCAAAGGTGATGTGTAACACACGGTTGGCTCTTTGGGCTGGACCTCTGTGCACTGTATGTCTGACTCGAAGAGTAAGATGTCTGCAGATAGAAAATATGGGATTAATGAACTGGGGTTATTGGGTGCCTCTCTCCTCTTCCCTTTCTCTTCTCCTGTAGAACCCCAAAGGTTAACGCCCTCACCTTAGGTAAGTAAATGCCGAGCTCTCCATCTGCCTCGGGGCAGGGTGCCGTAACCAGTTTCTTCGCTGGATAAGGGTGCAGGCCTCTTGACCTCAGAGGACTGCTGTCCGTCGTTAACTGCACGAACGGTAAGTTCTGGGCACTTCAAATGTCTTAAAAGTCTTTTGTAATGATATCTCTTGTTTTGTAGGGTTCCGGCGATGGCGGATGGCGGGCTGATGAGAGTTGAGGATCGAACCCGCGTGAGGAATAGAAGCGCCTGGAAGCACGTAAGTAAGCACTTGTAGCCTGCTTCACGATGTGCACTAACTGTCCCTTTTATCTTGCAGGTGCAAGTTCGGAGATTTAGAGAAGCTGAAGGGTGCTGGAATACCCACTGGATTCGGCGTGGGAAGGAGTAATGGCACGTGAGTAATAAAGTTGCCCAATGTCTTTAAACGCACCTTCTTTTGTCTTTCAGATGCGGGATGCAGCGCCGAAGGCCTCCGGAGCGTGCGAAGAGCTGGTAAGCTTTTGTCTTTCAGATGCCGGAATGCAGTGCGAAGACCTCCGGAGCGTGCGAAGAGTAGGTGAGCCTTTGTCTTTCAGATGCCGGAATGCAGCGCGAGGCGTTGGTGACAGCCGATGGACCAGGTAAGAGATGCGCTGCCACTGAAGACCGTAGTGCTAACCTGTTCTTTCTTTGTCTTTACAGGTGCTGCTGAAGACTGGATTCCAGGATGGTATTTGTATTTGTATTTATTTATTTATAACGCGCAAACCAGCAGGCCCGGAGGCATCAGGGCGCAATTTGTAAAAGGTTACAGATATGCAGGTATAACAGAGAATCATAAACATTTACACATGGGATCCGATATGCAGGTATAACAAAGAATCATTATATACATTTACAAGAGGATCTTATATACATATGTACAGTAGTTTCAGTGCCGATAGGTGATAGTAGCGGTCGGCAAGTCAGGGTAGGTCAGGAAGAAACGCGAAGCCGGCCTTAAAGCTGGTTGAAAAGCCAAGATCTAGTATTGGCTTTGAAGGTATTGAAAGAGTCTTCCGCCCTAATTGAAACATGCCTTTGTTCCCTTAGGCCCAGGATCAGAAGCAGAAGACACGATGAGCGTTCTGCTGCAGAGAATGCAGAATAACGCAAAGCAAGATTCATCCATCGGGTGTGGTTTAAATAGCCTCCTGTAGTGCTTAGGTGTCTCCTTCCACAGCCACGCCTAAGTAAGAAAAGAGTTCCTGCTTTCCAGAAGAGTTCCAGTGTTCTGAACCTAGGGAGTGGCTCCTGCCCCACCCAACAGGAAAAGTAGTCCCAAACAGAAGAGGATCAGGGGTTCAACTGGCAGGTAAGTAAGCAGCATGGTCTGCTGCAGGTAAGTCCACCCAAGCATTATGAGCCCGGCGCTTCCAGAGCTGGGACTGGGCATCTTTATGAGCCTGGTGCCACTGGCGCCAGGACTGGGTCTAAAAGGTCCCAATTGGGACTGGCTGGCACTCGGAACCGGGGTTATGGGTCTGCTTCCAAGGGAGTCGGGCAAGTCCTGATCTTTTGGAAGCAGAGATAACTCAATTCTTCCAGAATGACCTTACTGATATTCTGGACAAAGGTCCACCTACAGACCCAATCTTACCCTTTCATGTGGCCTTACAAAATAGGGTGGCCAAAAATTGTGAATCCCCGGATTCTGTCCCCTGAGGTTAATAAATCCCTCAGGAGAAAATACCACCCTTGCAGTAGCGACTTCGGCTATATGTCCAAACACCCCACTCCCGAGAGCCTGGTGATCCAGGCAGCCACAGCTACATCTAATAAAGCAGCGTACCGTACGATCCCTCCGTGGACGACAAGCGTGTGGATGGATGGGGGCGCAAGGTATTTTCAACTGGGGATTATGGCCCTTAAATCGGCCAACTCCACATATGCCTTAGCCACATTTTCGTACACGCTGTGGGACTGCATATCAATGTCGGCTGAGCATATTCCAGAAGGGGAGGAAAGCGAGGGTTTCGCAGCTATCGTTAGGGATGGCAAAGAAGCCATGCAGGAATCCCTTCAATCTGGATTGGACACTGCAGACAGCGTCCGCATATCCATGGCTGCAAGCACGGTTATGCACAGATTTGCGTGGTTATGGAAGTCGAGTTTAGCACCACATGTGCAGGCCCATCTTCTAAACATGCCATTTGACGGGGTCTCACCTTTTTGGCAGCAAAGCTAAGAGACACTTCAGAGGTTGCAGACCTTGAAGGCGGCTGCAAAATCTTTAGGGGTCGCTGTTAGGCAGCCTCAGCCTTTTCGTTCTCCAGGACAACCATGGAGGGGGCGATCCTATCGTTGCTACTCCTCATTTGGAAAGGCGAGAGGAATGGCCAGTCAAAGAGGCCAAAGAAAAAACCCTTGTGGTGGACGAGGTAAGAATGTAAAGCCAGCTCCAGCTGCATCCTTTTTCATCAGCAGCTGCAGCAACCGCCCCAAAACCTCTTTGAGATGTTGCGTCAGAAATCACCAGTGGGGGACAGACTATCTCAGCATCTGCAAGAATGGCGAGCCATTACTTCAGATGCTTGGGCTCTGGAAACAATAACCCAAGGTTACTGCCTTCCATTTATAAGGCAGCCTCACAACAATCCACCGGGCAAACACTCTTTGAGGATTCCAAATCCGCTCCTTGTGCAGGAAATATTAACCCTGCTAGAGAAAGGTGCTATAGAACCAGTACCTGTAGCGGAGAGGAACAAGGTTTGGTATTCCCCAAGAAAGACGGGGGACTGAGACCCATCTTGGACTTGAGATACTTGAGCAAGTTCCTCAGGAAGGACAAATTCAAGATGGTCACACTTTGTCAGATCCTCCAGGCCCTCCAGTTAAAGGATTGGTTGGTGTCATTGGACCTTCAGGATGCTTATTTTCATGTGCCAATCCATCGCAAGCACAGAAAATAGCTAAACTTCCCGGTTGGCGGCTCGCACTATCAGTTTCGATTCCTGCCATTCTGGTGGACCTACGCCCCGAGGGTCTTCACCAAACTGATGGTGGTGGTGGCAGCACATCTCAGGAGAGGTAGGATTCATGTCTACCCCTACCTGGACGATTGGCTGATCAGGACGCGTTATCCCAAACAAGCCCTGGATCATCTTTCACCTGCCACTCCCTTCAGAGACTGTGCTTCTCCCTCAATTTCAAGAAGTCACAGATTACACCACCTCAGCAGCTCCAGTACATCAGAGCTGTATTAGATACATCCTTGGGAAAGAGCTCGCCACCCAAGGCAAGGGCTCAAGACATTCTTCAGCTGGTTTCCAAATTCCAAACTGCCCCGAATCTTCCGGCATTTGATTTCTTGAGGTTGCTCTGCCTCTTGGCATCCTGCATTTTTCTGGTGCCAGAAGCCTGCCTGAGAATGAGATCCCTTCAATAGGGTCTAAGAACTCAGTGGTCACAGTTCTATGGGAAGATGACGGACCTACTTCAGGTTCCAAGCAGGGTCACACAGGATCTTCTGTGGTGTGCCTGCAAGGACATTGTTCTGAAGGGAGAACATTTTTGGCAGCCATGGCCAGAGATTACAGTAGTGACGGACGCCTAACCCACGGGGTGGGGAGCCCATGCCAATGATCTGTCAAGTCAAGCGTTTGTTGGTCTCCATCGGAGTCCAAACTACACATCAACCTTTGGGAGCTGAGGGCAATCGTACTAGCGCTGAAGGCCTTCCTGCCCTCGGTCAGGGGATAGAATGTCCCGATAATGACGGACAACACAGTGGCCATGCATTACCTCAACAAGAGAGGAGGTGTAGGGTCAGTAGGGTCACTACCACTGTGCAGAGAGGCAATGCAGCTCTTGTAATGGGCAATTCAAGAAGGAATCTCCTTATCAGCAGTTCACCTAGCCGGGGAGGAAAACACGACGGCGGAAGCTCTGAGCAGGCAGAGCACAGTCTCCCATGAGTGGGAACTAGTTCAGGAAGTCCTTCAAGAGATCTTAACCCTTTGGGGAACCCCTCAAGTAGACCTGTTTGCGACCGGAGTCAACCGGAAGTGAGTGCAAAAAGTATTGCTAAAGGGAATTTCCTTCGAGAGGAGCTCTAGGAGACTCCTTCGTGGTGGATTGGGAATTCCCACTACTTTACGCGTTTCCAGCGATCCCCGTCATTCCTCAAGTATCAGGAGGTTGAGACGGTTCGGAAGCCGCATGATCCTAATTGCCCCGGATTGGGCATGGGGAACGTAGTACCCGGACCTTCTAGATATGGCCATCTGTCCTCTCATTCATCTTCCGCAGAGAGAGTATCTTCTTTCACAAAGGGAGGGACAGGTTCTCCATCCAGAGGTCAACACTCTCGACCTACACGCTTGGTTTCTGAAAGGCTGAGATAAAGGGATTGGGACCTCCCGGATGACGTTATGGAGGTGTTGCTTTCGGCAAGAAGGCCAGCAACAAAATCTCTGTACCGTTGCCATTGAAACAAGTTTTGCGACTGGTGCAGGGTAAAGAATGTTGATCCTTTTCTGTGTTCAACTCCAGAGTGGTCATCTTTCCTCTTGTCATTGTCACACAAAGGTCTCGATGTTGGGAACATTTAAGGTTACCTGGCAGCGCTCTCCATTTTCAAGCGCTCTTCTGAGGAATGGTCCTACTTTAAAATTCCCTTGGTGATTCAATTTCTGAAAGGGCTCACAAACATATTCCCACCTTCTTCTTTTCAGGTCCCAGTTTGGGATATTAATCTGGTTCTAAAGTTTTTAATGTGTGCCCCATTTGAACCCTTGCACACATGTCCATTGAGGTTGTTGACCTTTAAAACCATATTGGTGATTGCATTGACATCTGCACGTAGAGTGAGCGAGTTGCAGGCACTTTCCTCTAGGCCACCCTATACTGTATTCCACAAGGACACGGTTGTGTTAAGATCAAAACCCTTCTTCCTACCTAAGGTTGTATCTGATTTCCCTCTAAATCAGAAAATTGTTCTGCTGGCGTTCTACCACCCCGCCGCATCCTGGTAAAGAGGAAGAAATGCTCTATGGGTTGGACCCTAGAAGAGCTTTAAGCTTTTAGATTTCTAGGTTCTCCAAACTCGGAGAGGATGACCAACTCATTATTGAATACACCGGAAGGAAATTGGGTCAAGCTGTTTCAAAACGGACATTATCAAGGTGGATTATTCTTCGCATCTCAGAATGTTACAAATTGGCAGGCAAGGACCCGCCAGAAGGTTTGAGAGCTCATTCTGGGGCGTACCTATAAATCTATCTTATGATGCGGCAGCTTGCTCATCTCTGCATACATTCACAAAGCATTACTGTTCAGATGCTTCCCACTCTCAGGATGTTGCCTTTGGTAAAGTGGTACTGTATTCGGCCTTGTAAAATGGCGACAATTTCAAATTCTACTTCCACCAAATTCTGCATACTGCTTTGGGAGTCTATCAAAGATGGGGAATATGTTGGGTGACGCAATCCATTCGAAGAACAAGTTACTTGCCAACTGGTAACGTTGTTTCGACTGGATGTTCCTCCAACGTATTCCTCATCGCCCTCCCAGCCTACCCCGCTGTAGATTTTCCTATGCTATTGCAGATTCCGTTCTCGCAGGGCTAACTACTGCTTGCCTAAACTGACAGCACAACACAAATAGGAGGGAAAAACAGAACTGAGGCCAACGGACGCGGCGCATGCTACTTGTACACCCGATGTCACCCTCGACGGAAGCCTTGGAGGGACACAGACTCGATGCCATCTACACACGGCACCCTCTGCCCAGTATTTTATTTCCAGAAGCAGCCTGAGCTGGACAAGGTATCAAAGATGAGGAATAAGTCTAAAGCAATCACTGTCCTCTGTGTCATACTGCCCCCATCCAATGACCGCATTCTCCCTAAGCTCCACCCCTGGTGGCCATCTTCAGATTTTTACTGCACGCTTCATTTGGGAGTCCTCAAGTTGCTCTCCGAGCTATTTTGTGTTTTTTCAGATTGCTTAAATATCTGCGGGGATCCACTACCAATCCGCTACCGACAAAGATCTTCATCCACTGTCGGATCGTCATCAAAGTTTCAAGAAGGCCCTGCCTTGGGCCTACTGTGCACCTTTTCAACCATGAGTGAGGAGAAGGAAAGTCTGAAGCCTCTTCAAACTCTGCGCGAAGTGTGGATTAAGGAACGTCTTTGAGGAAGATCTGCATCATAAATGCTTGTATTGCTTGCATCCGGACCACGATGAGGACGGATGCAAGGTGTGCCGTGGTTTCTTGAAGAAAACCAAAAAAAGACTGCTACAGCAGACTGTCGGCGTTGCTCAAGTCGAGCAAGGCCACTGACTCAGCCGCAGGGCAGAGTCAAGCCTCATCTAGGATCGGCCAGTGTGAGGAGCAAGCTCCTCCTGAGAGGAGGTAGAGATCCTTTGAGGACACCCCGCTCGTGTGGTCCAAGAGAAGGCCAAGCGCTGCGTCGCTAACGCAGATGGGTTTGCCGCTGATGCAGGTCCCTGGTCGGGCAGAAGGCGATCCTCATCTAGGATCGGCCAGTGTGAGTAGCAAGCTCCCTCTGAGAGGAGGTAGAGATCCTTTGAGGACGCCCCGCTCGTGTGGTCCAAGAGAAGGCCAAGCGCTGCGTCGCTAACGCGTCTGGGTTTGCCGCTGATACAGCTCCCTGGTCGGGCAGAAGGCGATCGCCATCACCAGCGACCCCTATGGTGAGCCTAACATCGAAAGGGGTCCTCTTCAAAGAGGAAGTCCTCAAACCCCGGCAAATCTCTGTGTGTCCGTGGATAAGCCTGGGAAGGACTTGTCGAAACTGGCAAACGGAGTTGACGACAGCACTGTTGACAAAAGTGGCGACAAGCTCGTCGTCATCCAAGTCACGACGACTGCTGCGATAGCGCTGAAGGAGAGTGGCTCAGCCAAGGAGGCAGCGGCCACTCCGGGATCAGGGATCGACCCGGCGACCACACAGACCCAGCAGCCTCCTGAGATGGAGAAAGAGACGGTCTCTCCGGTGGGGCTTCCCCGGTACGTGGATAAGGGGGCTGTGCCAGACAGTCTGGCGCAGATCTACTTGAGTACAGACTAGGACAATCATCTGCAGGATGATTACTACACGGATCACCTGCTTGCAAGAGGAGGCGTGTCAGCCCAGACCCGACTCGGCTGGCTCCTTTCACCCCTAGACATAGGGACGTGTCACTGGATATTCGAATTACCCTGCACACAGTGGTCAGTCACCGAAATACCTCCAGAACCTGCACCTTCACTGGAGACACAGGAGTCTTCCCCGAGGCTAAGCCCGCCCCTGCGAAGAGGAAGGCCAAAGGGGTCGCTGGTCCTAGCCGTCATCCGACTCCGACTCCTCCACCACCACCACCTTGTTGCGAAAAGACCCCACCCAGAGCCCTGGACCCAAATTCGAACACAGCACTGACGAGGACGACTTCATCGCGGCCGGGGAGAAGCTGCACGTGGAAAAGCTCCATAGGGATTCCACGCTCGACAAAGGTGAATTCTTTAATTCTGTCGTATCAAGGGCCTCTGAGCTCTTTCAGTTAACCACTGCGGAGACCAAGAAAGAAGGCTTCCTATACCAACGGCGCAAGATGAAAAGAAAGGCTATCGTGTCTGTTCCCTTCCTGGACGACATCTTTGAAGAGGGTCTGACGCTAATGAAAAACCTGAGTGCAGGCCAACCAAGCGCAACAGGCTGGCAAAGTAGTACAGGGTCCCGGATTCAGCCCCCAGGTGCTTAAGGTCTCAGCCCTCGCCCAGCTCGATGTTCTCGGCAGCAGCCAGGAAGCGCTCGGCAAACCAGTCGTCGGTTGCCATGGTACCTCCAGACTCAGAGGGGAAGAAGCTGGATGCAATGGGTAAGAATAATTTACATGCTATCCTCTACCATCAAGGCAGCTAACACCCTAGCCATCTTGTCCCGATACGACCAGGAACTGTGGTTCAAGTTGGGTCCTATTCTGGACTTCCTGCCCGAAGACGAGGTGAGGCACTGGAGCTCTTTGAGGGGGAGTGGACATCGCAGACACGGGTTTCCGCCAGATGGGGAACGGGTGTCCCGCGTCGCCAAGGTTGGTTGAAGGCAACTAATTACTATCCAGACCAAGGTACTGGATATGCCTTTCGACAGGGAGAACCTATTCAGAAAGGCAGTCGACGAGTCTTTGCAAGCGAATAAGACTGACACAGATGGCACGCTCCTTGGGAATTGGCAGCAGCAACGACCGTTGTCCTTTCTTCCAGAGGTGTAAACCAGGAAGATCCTCCAAGGGATATAAGAAGCCTCCTCGCTCCTCCTCTCAGGAAGCATACAGGGGTCACTCTCAAGGCAGCGGAGTACAGTGGCAGCACCGCCCGCAGGGCAGATCTCTGACCCCCAAGCAGACCTGAACCGGCCATGGTCTCGGGCCCCCACCTAGGCATCCTGGTGTTAGGCTGGCTGGTGAGGTTTGTCAGCACGTGGGAAAAGATCACCACAGACAGATGGGTGCCGGACACTCTCGGGCAGCGGCACACCTTGTAGTTTCAACACAGGTGTCCTTGTATCCCACCAATTCAGCGACAAGAACAGCACAAACCGCAACTTCTGCAGGAGGTGCGTGCCATGTTAAAAAAAAGGGGCAATATAACTTGTCCCCCAGCTTCTCTGGGGCTCCGGAGTGTACTCCAGATACTTTCTGGTTCGAAAGACAACAGGGGAGTGGAGGCTGGTCCTATATTTTCGTCATCTCAACAAGTACTGAAGTCCCAAAAGTTTCAGATGGTCATGTTGCAACACGTGTTCGGTCAGCTGGAGCAAGGGGATTTTCTGGCATTGTTGCATCTGGAAGAGGCCTACTTCCACATCCCCATTCACAAGAAACACTGCAAGTTCCTGCGGTTCGTAGTTTGCGGTCAGCATTAACAGTTCAGGGCTCTGACCTTCGGCCTGATATCTGCCTAAGAGTGTTTACGACGTTGCTGGCCCCGGTGGCGGCACATCTGTGTTTACAGGGCATCCACGTAAACCCCTACCTGGACGACTGGCTGGTGTGTTCCCTCTCAGGTGCTCTGGCGGGAGCACACACATGGTAGACCATACAACTGCTGACGGATTTGGGGTTCTCCATAAAGTATCCAAAGTCTTGCTTGACACCATCTCAGGACGCGTTGTTTCTAGGTGCCGGAATCAACACAGTGACGTGTTTGGCGTCGCTCTCGGAGGAGAGGTTGAGAGCCATTCAGGGCAAAGGACAGTGCTTGTCGCCGGTGCAGACGGCGAAGGTTCGGTCCATCAAGTCGATGCTGGGCATGATGTCCTCCTGCATCAGCCTTGGTTGCCTGTGCAGACTTCACATGAGACCTCTTTAGGCGTTCCTGGATGCAAGGAGGATGCAGGTGTCTGGGAAATTGGCGAATAAGACCTCAATTTGGAGTTCTGTCGTGCGGTCCAGTGGTTGGGCATATGGCCACATCTCATCCAAGGAGCTCCATTTCAGGTTCCTCCTTACAGTCACCATGGACGCCTCTCTAGAGGGATAGAGAGCCCACACCGGACAGCTGCACGCCAGAGGCCTCTGGCAACGGGAGGAGGAGGACCTCCACATAAATGTCCAGGAACTTCAGGCTGTATTCTGGGCCCTCAAGTCTTTTCTCCCATCGTTGAAGGGCAAGTTGGTGAGGAGCTTCAGACAACGCCACCACCATGTTCTACATCTGGAAACGGGGAGGGACCCGCTCACAGGCGCTTTCCAAGGAGGCCCAGGACCTGTGACGCTGGGCCGTTCGTCAAGGCATGTTCCTCATCCCGTTTCATCTAGCAGGAGTGAACACCACCACTGCGGACTCGCTCAGCAGGGAACTGCATTTTTGCCACGAGTGGGAGCTTTGCCATGACCAGGTGAATTTTCTATTTTACAGCATTTGGTCTGGCATGGATTCACATGCTCATGAATATTCCCCGTCGTCAGGCTGGGAATCCTCGGTAAAGAAAAAATCAGTTTCAGTTTAATTTCTGAACTATCTTTCTCCTTAAAACCAATCACTGAGCTCTGGATCATACTGCCCCCAGCCAATGTCTGCCCTCTACCTAAGCCCACCCTCTGGCAGCCATCTTCAGATTTTTACTGCACGTTCAAGTGTTGGGAGTCCTTGTGCTTAGCTCTCGAGCTTTTACTGCGTTTTTCGGTTTTTGGAAGAGTTTTACTCTCTTTCAGTCAATCATGCCAGTGTGCTCCATAGATCAACATTTCGATTAACGGGCACCCGTTTTTCGGATTCTTGAGTGCCCCTCAAAGGCAGATTTCGTCGAGTTTCTTTGTGGAGGCTTCCAGAAGATTCTTCAGGCCTACACCACGTGGATCATGTCATGTCGGACGAGAAGAAGGATTTCCCCCCTCTTTTCAAGCTTTGCACTGACTGCGGTTTGCAGAATGTTTTCATGGACAACAAACATTCCCAGTGCCTGTATCCGACGCACAAGGAGGAAGATAGTGCGTCTTGCCGTGAACTCTCGACTCGCACGTTGAAGGATCGGTGTAAACGGCTAGGAGAGTGGCTTCAGGCCAAGGCCTCTGCAACAAGTGGTTCCCAGGGGCATGCCGGTGCCGGGAAAGCTGAGCGGGTTTCTAAGCCCTTTTGAGGGCGCCCCTCCAGTGGGGGGTCCAACAAAAGGCCAAGCACCGCAAGCCCACTACCATGGTGAGCGCCGTTGCGGTGGGCCCTCGGCGGCTAGGGCGCGTTCGACATACCCAGCTGCATCGGCCTCTAGTCAACGCTCTGGATCTATCCAAGAAGAAGTCGGATCACCCGGGCAAGCTGAAGGTGGCCCCGGAGGCAACTAAGGAGCAGGCCAAGCAGGACAATGTGTCTGGGGCGACCACAAAGGCCAAGCAGGACGAGGCTGGCCTGACCGTGAAAGCCCAGGTGCACCAGACGAAGGCGGCCCCTTCCATCGAAGTGGTGGTGGCGTCCCTTTTGAATGCCGCGGGGGCGGACCTGCAGGGTGCCCCTCCGAAGGCAATAGTGTCCGTCCCTGCCAGGATGGAGTCTTCATTCCAGCCCAAGACCTTGGAGAAGGAGAAGCCGGTCATCTCCCTGAGACATCCCCTCTGGACACTAAGAAAGGGGGGGTGAGGCGTTGAAGTACTCCAGGGCACGGATATCCCCTCGGCCGATGAGGAGGAGGTAGAAGACTACCTCCAGACCATCCAGGAGGAGGGTGGCGATGAGAGAAAAGTCAGAGTTGAGCCCTATGACGAGGGAGCAGATGAGGACGACTAAGATACCGCCAAGGAGGGCGACGGAGGTCCTCAGGACGATGAAGGCCTTGGCCCTACTCCTGCGCCCCAGCTGCCGATCCCTACACCACAGCTGCAACCTAGAGATCTTTCAATGGACATTCTCTCTACCCTTCATACACTTGTATCTGAGATACAGAAGAGGGTGCTGACTGTCCCGCTGACGACAGGGGAACCTCCTCTTGGAGGAAGAGCCACCTGCTGCCCCCCTTGCCACACATCACCACCTTCTCCACTACCACCCACGGGTGAGACGGGGTTGGACACAGCGACGACGACGGCAGATGCTGGCGGGATGGGGGACCTCCTATCACCTCCTCCCAGATCCTCTCTGCCGGATGAAATGGGTTTGTTCCATGCGATGATCTCCAGAGCGTCGGAGCTATTCCAGCTCGTTCCAGAGGAGAAAAAGGAGGGCTTCTTATACGAACACCACGAGGCGAAGAGGAAGACCATCCTTTCAGTCCTGCTCTTGGATGACATTTGGGATGAAGGACTGGGGATTATGAAGAACCCGTCGACGGCCCAAGCAAAGAGAAGTACAGGGTGCCGGACTCTGCGCCTAAGTGCTTGCAAGCCCAACCGTCGCCGGATTCAGCGATTTCTGCAGCGGCCAAGAAGTCATCTTCGGTCTCTACATCTTCGGCAGCATCCACCCCTGCCGACATCGAGGGGAAGAAGTTGGACGCCATGGGACGATGAGTCATCACATCGGCGGCGACGACCATTAAGGCGGCCAATGCCCTCGCCCTTGTAGCGCGCTCCGACAGGGAGCTCTGGTTTAAAATGGCTCTCCTTCTGGACTTCCTTTCCGATGACAAGAGAGCGGCATTTGCCCTCATCAGCGGGGTTTGTTAAGGGCCACAAACTTTCGCCAGGATGTCCAGTCAAGGGTATTGGACATGCCCTTCGACAGGGACAATTTGTTTGGCAAGACCGTGGACGAGTCTCTTCAGGCCATCAAGGCGGACACTGAGACGGCTCGTGCCTTGGGCATGCTTCAGCAGCAGCGACCGTCCTTTTGGACTCCCGGGGGTAAACCCCAAAGTTACTCCAAAGGCTTCCGTGGAAGCTCTTCGTCCTACCGTCAGCCGTCCCGCTCGTCAGCCCAGGAGGCCTACAGGGGCCGCTTCAAGTCTGGAGGAGGTCGCTGGTGTCGCCTGGGTCCCCAAGGCGGCGCCTCCACAGCGAAGCACGATTGAACCGGCCGTGATGTCGGGCCCCCACCTGCGCACCCCGGTGGGAGGCCGGCTGGCGAACTTCGTCAGCGTGTGGAAGTCCATCTCCACTGACCTTTGGGTGCTGGACTCTCTGGTCCACGGACACAACCTGGAATTAAGTGTCCTTGCATACCACCAGTGGCCAGGCAGGAAAACAACGTCCCTCAGCTTCTGCTGGAGGTGTGGGCCATGCTGAAGAAAGGCGCAATAGAGCTTGTCCCAAAGAGGCTCCGGAGTGTACTCTCGGTACTTCCTCATCAAAAAGAAGACGGGCGGTTGGAGGCCCATCCTAGACCTCCGCCATTTGAAGAAGTACATCAAATCCCAGAAGTTTCGGATGGTCACACTTTAGCATGTGCTAGGACAGCTGGAAGAAGGGGATTTTCTGTCGTCGCTGGACTTGGAGGATGCCTACTTTCACATCCCCATTGTTAGGGAGAATTCTCTGTTTAGGCTGAATTTCCTAACCTAGTGAGTTCCCCAGCAGCTTTGCTGGATTTATGGAGTTTCTTTTTTTCTCCTGCCAAGAGTGAGACTCTTTTTTTTTTTTTTTTTTCCCCCCACTCTTGGACATGATTTATGGTGTTCCTTTGAATGTTAATGTGTTTCGTGGGTTATGGGGTCTTTTACTCCATAGGGTCTCATATGTTTTTGTAGGTGTGTTACACAGCACCCTCCGTGCAGTAACACCGGGGTGTCATAGTGACCCCCCACCATAGACTCCATACCCTGGGACGGACTACTGTCTCCCAGGGCATGTAAAGTCACCATTGGCTTTACTAGTCCCAAATTCCTAACAGAACCAGTACAAACCATCATATTGTGGACATACTGGTAGGGGCAATTCGATTGCCCCTGGGTCTGTTATTCGAGGGGGCACTGTCCCGTCCCCCCTCTTCGAGTTTTGGCTGGTGGCAGTGGATACTACTTTTTATATTCAACCGCAAATATATCTCTATGGGATTTTCCCATTATTCGAGGCTAATACTTTTTAACATAGCCTCTAACATACCGCCGGTTTATTTATTTAATATTAATTCACTGGTTGGTATTTTCTGCCAGAACTCGGTTTTAAAATGGCGTTTGTGTTCGCCTCTGTAACTCCAAACAAAAGGTCGAGCCCTTTGTTCCACTTTTTGGTGGGCTTCTCCACAGAAGCCTCCAAAAGTGGTGCCACTCTGCCTGGGTACCACAGTGGGTGTGGGAGGGGGTTTAGGCACCCTGGACTGAGTTACCTTGGTAACTCAAGTCGCACTCTTGTGTGATTGGCCCGGCTCACCACTTAGCATGTTTGATTGACAGCTAGGCTGAGTGAATGGGGGTGTGCTGCATAAAAGCAGGGCTTTTTGGACGAACTTCAGAAGTCGCCACAGGACCTGAAAATCCGACGAGGGAGAAGCTGAGCCGACCTGCTACGACGACACCACCGGTGGAGCCCTGCTGAACCGACTCACCACTTCCCAACGACAGAGGAGATCTCCCTGCTGGAGAGTCTTCTTCCCCTGACTGGTGGGCACAACCAGTTTACCTTCTTTTCTCGCATCCCAGGATGTCTTGTGGTCGAATTGCCCCTGCCAAGCACCCCGGCAACCGGATAGCCACTTACCACTGGACCGCGAATAAAAGGACCGCTTCTTTTAATTGAGAACTCCGCGGCTGGTTTCTTCCCTAGCAGTGCAACGGACTCCTGCTTTTCTCCCCGACGAGATCCTCTCTTCCTCCGGACGAAGCACCGACTTCCCGCTGCCAGGAACAACTGCCCCCGCTGGAGCGTTCTCACCATTTTAAGGTACCGTGTCCGCCAGGCCTCCCTTTCTAAAGATTGCTACAAGGTAACAATAATCCCTTAACCTTCTTGACTGGGCTGGCCGCCTTGACCATCTAACTGGTCCCTTTCTTTTTGGTCCAACTCTTTCTGAACTTATTGCGAGACTTTTGGGCACTTTGAACCGTGTGACCTTGGACACATTTCGACCGGAGCCTCTTAAAGTGGGTCCGGCCTTGGTAACTTTGACCTTACGGTTTAAACCTGCCTTCTCCTCCTACGGTGTTCTTCCGAAAGTGTTGGGATCTGTTTCTATCTTTGCTCTGCCTTTCTCTCCCTTTTAAACCAATTGATTAGAGTACCATCTTCGTTAAGTGCTCACTGCTGTCTGAAAATAAGTGTTGCTTTACTTAAGACTTGTTTAACTAATCGTTGAATGGAGTGTATATCTTTTAGTGACCATGTTTTTGAACTGCTTGATATTAGTGCCAGTGTGTTTTACTAGATGTGTTTTTAAATAAATAATTTTCTGATGTTTGTTAATCTGCTTAGAATCACATGCTGTGCATAGGTCCGACATCCAGTGGTCACTGCAGAGTATTGCATTTTGTTTTTCGTAGTCGAAAAGGGGACGTCGACAAGGGGTGTCTAACACTATCCCTATAGTGACGTGCTTTGTACCCACAATCCCTCACGCGTCGAGGTCCCTCAGATTGTTTTTTTCCGCCCAGCTACTGGTCGCCTTTATGCGGAGCTCCTCGAGAGACATTGCCAAATAGTTTCTTCGACCTTTGGTCGTTTGTTATTAATATCAATAACGTAGATCCCTCCCTCGACGCAGAACTTTTCTCCGCCGAGCAAGATCTTCGATGGAAGGACGAGCGGAGGGGATCCCTCGGCGCTGCCGAACACGTGGCCTGGCCTCGCCGGCCATACACAGTAGGGAGAGTGGGGTTTTGTGGTCTTTCTTTCTTCTCTTTAAGAATGCCTTTCTCTTTCGAGGTCGTAGTCACACCTATTACCCTCAGCTATGGAGAGGACGCCATTTAGGTTTTACCCGCTTTGCAAGGGGTAAATATACCTGGAAGGATAAGCACAAACGGTGCAACCGTTGCTTACCCCTCGATGACCAGGAGGACGGCTGTGCGGCCTGTAAATTACTAAAGCCCAAAACTCTAAAAGACCGCAGGGTCAAAAGGTGGGCGGCCTACGCCATGTCTAGGCCCGACTCCTCGCCCGCTTCCGCCGCCGCCGAGTGTGACGAGGACAGTGACTACACGGCCCCCGTAACAGAGGCTGTAGACCTCTCAAAGGAGCGTTCACGCTCCTCGTCGTCCGTCCCCGGCCCCGACAAGCCCGGCTCACGCCAAGCTTATGGGGATGAACACCCCGGCGACAATGACGCACATGGAAAAACACCAAAGCACATACCCCCCGGCACACATTCGTCGAAGACGAAGGCAGCCATAGCGCCAACGGGGACACCGGGCCCACCGGCGTCTTCCGCCGACCGTAAGGGTCGACAGCCCTCCCCGCCACCGCTTCCGCGACAGGCGACTGGGCACTCTAAAAATAAGGGCGCTAACACCAAAACCTCCGGCGACGCGCATCGCAAGAGCGCTCACGTTGCCAGCAAGGTCTCGACGACCAAGGACTCGACGAGCAGGGACTCGATGGACAAAGGCTCGACGTTACATAGCGCGACGGCTACCGATCCCTCGGAAGAGAGAATGATCGCCGAAAGCCTCGCGTGCATAGCATCTAAGGACGGCCAGAGATGTACGGTGAGTGAAACGCCGAAAACAGCGCACAAGGCCAAAGATACGCCGAAAGCGCCGGAAAACAGATCAGGCCAGTTCCCGACGATGACAGAAGGCCCTAGCCAGCAAAAAGGCTACTCAGAAGGCGAAGGCTCACTTTCTTCGACGTTATGGGACAGAACCAGACAATTACAGGAGGAAGAAACTCCTTTTTCTTTCCCAGACCGTCCTGGCCGACCTCAGTGGACCTTTGAGAGGTTCCAGACCTGTATGGACAAACTAGACAGGTTCATGTCCATCCCAGAAGACAGGGCACCCAAGAGACCAAGGGAGTCACCCCTGGAGAGTTCAAGGGCTAAATACCAGAAGTTTTATAACCCCATACAGGAGGACATATACTCTTACAATCCCACTGAGGAAGACACCTTTTTCCAGGAGGAAGATGAGTTCACCTATGTTGAGGACCAATAAGAAGAGGAAGGTTTTCACGAGGAAACTAACATATGTGAGGAGGGATTCCAGGAAGACACAGGCGAGGGCGACCCAAATCCCTGGCAGTCACCGGCTAGGTCGACTGACACAGGCAGTAGCAGTATAGTCATCAGGTCTACTGAAACTACACCAGTCAGGAACCCTTCGCCTGTCGATGATCAACCCACCTTCAATGCACTGATCACCCCAGACACCGATTTTGTGGAGAGGATTATCAAAGAAAACCCCCCCACTAGCCAGATTATACCCATCCTCGCCTCAGTTAAGAGACGTATTACACCTTCTCTTTCCACTCCTGCATTGGTGAGAGGGGTCAATCCGAGGATTGAGAAACTGTTCTCTCCCTCTCAATCAGACCCATTATATATTAAGGGTCACTCAATCCCGGACTCCCTGGTTGTGACCAACACCAGGAAAAGGGCAGGAGTCCCACTATCTACTAGCGAGGCACCCCCAGATAAAGAGGGGAAGAAGCCCTAGCCAAGAGAATCACCACCTCTGCAGCATTCTCTACCAGAATCGCCAATAATAATACCCTATTGGCAAGCTACGCCGATGCTCAATGGGGTAAGCTCAAACAGGACATCAAAGAAGTTCCCGAACCCCTAAGGACTCGTTTACTGGCTACAGTTAACGAGGGCTCTCTGGTCAATCAAAGCCTCGTCAAGAATACCCTCGATGCAGCAGAGACGCCTGGCCTCACTTTGGTACAAGGAATTTTACTGAAGCGTCACGTCTGGCTTCGCAATTCCGGATTTAAGGCGGAAACACAAGCGTCCCTTATTAATAAACCCATAGAGGAGTCCAACCTCTTTGGGAGAGCAGTGGATGACGCGCTGGAGAACGCGAAGAAAGAATTTGATACAATTAAGACCTTAGACCAAATTTCAAAACCCCCTAACAGGCGGGGGATTTGGTAATAAGCGCTTTTTTCGTGGACAACGCCAGCAACAAAACCAACAACAACAGTATTCTGCCAGCAACTACCAGGGTAATAGCAGACAGTACAATCAGAGGGGTCAACGCCGTGGCAAGGGAAGAGGCCGGGGTTCCACCCCCAGAGGTTCCCAAGCCAACAACACCACCAAGTGACGCGAAGATTCGCGTCCCCTCCCATGCAACGCCGGTCGGGGGCCGGTTAACATCCTTTCTTCCAGCATGGGAGGGAATAACATCAGACCGCTGGGTACTTTCCACCGTAGCCCGCGGCTACTGTATATAGTTCAACAGTTCCCCAACATACAGACCCCCCAGGGGACGCCGCATGACACCAGAACACCTCGCCATCCTTCTCCAAGAAGTGGACCAACTGCTGGAAAAAAGAGCCATAGAGGTCGTGCCTCTATCTCTGGTAATGGAAGGTATTTATTCAGTGTACTTCCTTGTACCCAAAAAGGACTTAACCATGCGCCCTGTATTAGATCTGCGCCCAGCGAACAAATTTGTCAAACCTCAAAAGTTTTGTGTGGTGACCTTACAGGAAGTGATCACTGCTATCACAAGGAGATTATATGACAACACTGGACATGAAAGATGCATACTTTCATATTTTAATGTTGCCAGCGCACAGAAAATACCTCAGGTTCATGATAGTGGGCAAACACTACCAGTTCAGAGTGCTACCCTTCGGGATAGCATCAGCACCGAGGGTATTCACGAAAGTACTGGCAGTGGCAGCGGCCCACCTGCGCAGTTTGTCCATCCCAGTATACCCTTACCTCGACAATTGGCTCATAACAGGGGATTCTTACGAAACATGCTTCTCAAATACCCAAAAGACTGTAGACCTTTTGTTCCAACTGGGCTTCTCCATCAACGAGAAGAAGTCCAGCTTAGACCGTAGCCAAGTCAAACAATTCCTAGGGGCTCTAGTTCAAACAAAGGACTGCCTCGTCTTCCCCTCCAACGAGAGGGTCCAAAACATGCTGTTTCAGATCCCTCAATATGTAGCAGGTCGAGAGGTGACGGTACGCAAAGCAATGCGATTGCTAGGAATGATGGCGTCATGTATTTATTTGGTACCCCACGCGCGCCTGCGCATGTGCCCAATGCAAGAGTGGTTCAACAGCCAGTGGTGTCAGGCCAGCGGACAATGGGACGATCTAGTGGTGGTCTGGCAGGCCTTGGTTCTCTCGCTACGGTGGTGGTCGAAGGAAAACCTGGTAATAGGGAAACCATTCACCACCCCCGCAGTGGAAGCCACTCTAACCACAGACGCATCCCTCACAGGATGGGGGGCTCACCTGTCCCATCAGACTGCTCACAGAGTTTGGACTCCGAGCGTAGCTTCCAAGCACATACACTTACTGGAGCTACTTGCTGTGTTCAAGGCACTAAAAGCCTTCCAGACACACCTACATGGGAAGACAGTGATGGTCCCCACGGACAGCACCACAGCCATGTACTACCTCAACAAACAAGGGGGCACTCACTCTCCAGGACTGTCCAAGCTGTCCCAGAACATCTGGAAGTGGGCTCTCAAACACATGTTCCTTCTGTCACAACATGTACCAGGGGAACTCAATCTGCTAGCAGACGAACTAAGCAGAGACTTCCCTCTGCCCTCAGAGTACGAATGGCGTTTACACGAAGACATCGTCTTCGACGTTTTTACACAATGGGGATTCCCAGAAATAGACCTGTTCGCAACCCTGGAGAACTCACAATGCCTAGATTACGCCTCCAAGTACCCCCAGAACCAATCCAAGGGGAACGGTCTATCGATTCCATGGTCCGGGAAATTTGTTTACGCTTTTCCCCCGACTCCCCTTCTCAACAAGATTGTGCACAAGATGCACCTGGAACAAGTTACCATGATACTAGTGGCCCCTATGTGGGCCTGGCAGCCATGGTTCGCTCACCTGATGAAGATGTCTCTATCTCCTCCACTGAAACTTCCCTGCCCGTACAACATGCTGTCACAGGACAAGAGCAGGACACTGCATCCATGCCCTCAGACCATGAATTTAGCAGCCTGGCTCCTGAGATCATAGAATTAGGACATTTACAACTCCCGCAGAGATGCATGGACATCCTCAGGGAGGCTAGAAAGCCTAACACTCGTCACTGTTATTCTAGCAAATGGAAGAGATGTGTCATCTGGTGTAGAGGAAGAAACTTCAACCCTGTTGACTGCTCTGCCACACAAATTGTTCTTTACCTGACCCATTTACTGGACTCAGGTCTAGTATTCAATTCTATTAAAGTCCACCTAGCGGCACCTTCTGCATACACCACTTCCCAACTTAAAGTGTCATGGTGGAAAGTCCCAGTTAATAAAGCCTTTATGGAGGGGGTAAGAGAATACATCCTCCGATAGCAAACCCAGCTCCCGGCTGGGACCTAAATGTAGTACTTACCAGGCTCATGGGCTCACCATTTGAACCCACGCACAAGGCAACTCTTAAGACCTCCTTCCTAATAGCTATCACCTCCATTCGGAGAGTAAGTGAACTACAGGCTCTTTCTGTTCTAGACCCCTTTGTAACAGTTCACAAAGATAAGGTGGTTCTATGCACACACCCAAGGTTTGCACCGAAATTCATCTCGAAATTCCAGGTCAACCAGTCAATAGAACTACCAACGTTATTTCAAAACCCTTTAAATTTGGGAGAAAAAAGCCTGCATACACTTGATGTGCGCAGAGCTGTCATGTTTTGTATGGAAAGAACTAGACCACTGAGAAAGACTAATCAGTTCTTTGTCTCGGTGGCAGCAGGAAGAGAAGGAGATGCAGTCTCAAAGTCCACTATATCTAGATGGATTGTTCAATGCATCACTCTGTTACACTCTTGCTAAGAGAGAACTACCCTTCAAGCCAAGAGCACACTCTACTCGAGGCACTGGGGCATCCATAGCATTCATTGCAAATGTTCCCCTTGAGTCCATTTGCAAAGCGGCAACCTGGAGTTCTGTACACACCTTTACAAAACACTACTGTCTAGATGCAAACTCTAGATCTGATTCCCAGGTGGGACAAGCAGTATTAAGACATCTTTTCTCTACTGTTCCTTCTCACAACACACCTCCAACTCCGGGTACTGCTCGCTAGTCTATGCACAGCATGTGATTCTAAGCAGATTAACAAACGTCAGAAGACAATGCATTACTTAACGTAAAAGCATTTCTGATGGTTGTATCTGCTTAGATTCACATGCGCCCACCCTTCCTCCTCGCTCGGATAGAAGGAACATAGACATCTATTTATATCTCTTTTCTGTACTCACTCACGTCTAGAAGGCTCCCTCAGGGCAGAAAAAATACAAACAGAGGGACCTCGACGCGTGAGGGATTGTGGGTACACCGCACGTCACTATAGGGATGGGATAGTGTTACACGCCTTGTCGACGTCCCCTTTTCGACTACGAAAAACATAATGCAATACTCCGCAGTGACCACTGGATGTCGGACTATGCACAGCATGTGAATCTAAGCAGATACAACCATCAGAAATGCTTTTACGGTAAGTAATGCATTGTCATATTTACCATTGTTGATTTTCTGAGCACAAAGTGAGTTATTGTGATAGTGTATATAACCTTGAATCTTAATTATATAAAGACTGTGTATTAACTAATACAGTGTGTGGACATTCCTTTGTGGGGACTTGGGGACTACACTGTACTTAAAAACCAGCCTGCATCACCTCATGAGAAGCTAGGCCTTGATTGCTCGACCACGTACCAATAATAGAGAATCTTGGCTGGGGTCCTCTGTGCCTCTCCTCTACCATATAGAGAGCAGAAGTACAGACACTCCCCTCCAGTCTTTACAGGTACAACGGCTGTTGACCCTGAAGATCGCAAGCGTATGGTCCATCCAGTCCCTTCTCCGCATGTCATGCATATACCTCATTTGGCTGTGCATGCTGCAGATGCGCCACTGCAAGAGTTCCTCGATGCCCGTTGCATTCAGGTATCTGGAAGCTTCGAGGACAAGATCTCTCGACGAGAGTTTCCGTCGAGCGATACGGTGGTGGGGAGTCTGCGCGCACCTGTCGACAGGCGCAGCCTTCCAGACCCCAACTCATCAGGAGACGGTCACGACGGAAGCCTCCCTGGAAGGATGGGGCGTGCACACCGGAAGTCTCCACGCAAGAGGCCTGTGGATGCCGGAGGAGTTGTTGTTGCATTTCAATGTTCTCAGGCTGCGGGCAGTGTTTTGGGCCCTAAAGTCTTTCCTTCCGTCCCTCAAGGGCAAGGTGATAATGGTCTTCACGGACAACACCACCACGGTGTTCTACATCCGGAAGCAGGGGGGGGGGGGGGGCACCAGATCCTCAGCGCTCTCCAGAGAGGCGCAGGACCTATGGCACTGGGCTGTTGCCCAGGGGATGTTCCTTGTCCCTTTTCATCTGGCAGGAGTTAAGAACACCATCGTCGACTCCCTCAGCAGGGAGCTGCGCTCTTGCCACGAGTGGGAGCTTCAGCAGGATCAAGTGGATCACCTGTTCCAACGATGGGGCAATCCCCCCATCAATCTGTTTGCTACGGTGACGAACACCAAGTGCCGGAGGTTCGCCAGCAGGTTTCCCTAACAAGGCAGCATGGAGGACGCATTCTCATTCCCCTGGGATGCCCTGTTCCTGTATGCGTTCCCTCCATTGCCGTTGCTTCTTCGACTAGTCAATCAACTCAGACCGTCCCGGTGCATGATGATCCTCGTCGCACCGGTGTGGCCGAGACAGATATGATAACCAGACCTTCTGGACTTGTCAGCGTCCCCTCCAGTCCAGCTTCCTGTGGCTGCAGATCTTCTCTCCAGAGAAGGAGGCGCGATCTTGCACCACAACCCAGGGTCGCTGAACTTGCAGGTCTGGCCCCTGCAACGCTAGAGTTTGGAGGATACGATATCCCAGCGGACTGTAAGGAGGTGTTGGCCATGGCCAGGGCTTCATCTACACTGAAATGCTACTGATATAAGTGGAAGAGGTTCGCCCTCAGGTGCCGTGCACAGAAGATCGACCCTCATCTGGCGGCTATCTCTCGCTGCACCAGAACTCTGGGATGGTCGTTGTTCTGGTCAGACCGCCTAATCGGGGAGTTCATCAAAAGACTTTTCTGATCGTTCCCGCCGGTGAAAGCTCTGGACCCAGCGTGGGAGCTCAATGTGGTGCTGACTAGGCTCATGGGTCCACCGTTCGTGCCTATGCATTCGACGCCACTGAATTTCTTGTCGTGGAAAACAGCGTTTCTTGTGGCCATCACCTATGCACAATGAGTGGGTGAGATCCAGGCCCTCTCCTGTAAACCACCTTATCTGGCTTTCCACGAGACGAGGGTGGTGCTGCGGATGCACCCCTTCTTCATGCCCAAGGTGCCGTCATACTTTCATCTAAACAAGCCCTTGGTGTTCCCTGTATTCTTCCTGACGCCTTTGTCGCCGGGTGAAAGGACTTCGCACTCGCTGGATGTGGCTAGAGCGCTGAGGTTTTATGTGGCCCGCACAAAGATTTTCCGGAAAACTTCTCAGCTCCTTGTGAACTCTGGTCCTGTGAACCCTGCGAAGGCCCTTTCCAAGGCTTCCATTTCCAGATGGCTCTCCGGCTGTATCACCCACTGTCACTGGTTGGCAAACCGACCTGCTGCCTGGCTGTCCGAGAGTCCATTCCACCAGGGCAATCGCTGCTACAACGGCGTTCCTGTCTGGTGTGCCCCTGCTGGACATCTGCAGGGCTACTACGTGGAGGTAGACGCACACCTTCACGAAATTCTACTGCGTCAACAGGGATTCCATGGAGTCCAGAGTCGGCCAAGCAGTGCTGCGCAACCTGTTCGCTTGAAGGTGAGCCTGGTGAGGAGTTTAAAGATGCTTATGTTGAGCCTTGCCACCTCCCATGGTTGTGCATGTGTGTACTGCTATGTATTCTTTATACTCCTACGTCCCGTTTTTCCTCCATACTTTTGGGATTTTCCCTCCAGTGGGACGGGACCGGAGCACTTTTGTAAAAAAGCATCAAATTGAAAAATGTGTCCTTCTCTTTTTACGCGGGGTACCACACGTGGCCGTAACCCCGCCCTCCTGAGCTCCGCCCGCGCATCGGCCTTCAGTCCTTTTCTCTGCACGGTCGGTGCTGAATGGACTTGCATCACTGGGAAGACATTTTTTCCTGTTGTCCTTCTCTCCTGCTCCGGTTCTGCGGTCACGTAGTCCCCCGTTTTGTGACTGAGCAGCTTTTCCACGCTATGTGGACAAAAAAAAACTGTTTGTCGTTCCTGGCGATAGCTTCAGCTAAGGCCCCTTTTACACAGAGGTCGGGGTCCCATACTCGGTCCTTCTCTGGGATCAGGGGGTTTCAGGGTCGCTGTGCGAAACCGATCTGAAACTCCTGTTGGTAGCCCCGCCTTAAGTGGCAGCGGCAAGTGGTTTTTCTCTCGTCCATCAGCCTCCTCTACAGGGACAGGTAATCACCCTGCCGACAAATCACCAAATGATATTTTTGTTGGTCACACTACACTTCGGTGGGAGGACGAATCTCATCTCATTTGGAGGCGTGGCAAACCTTCACGAAGACTAGTGGGGTTTGTCCGTCGTTTAAGCGGGTTTTCGCTTGCCCTTTCCTCCTACCCCCACCCTTCAAACCTCTCTTCCAACAGACCAGGATGCCCTCCCTCAGAGCAGAGGTACAGAAAGTTCTATTCCTTCGAGCGGTGGAACCTGTTCCCCTCATGGAGCAAGGGAGGGTATAGTACTGCTGTCCTTTCACAGTGCTCAACCAGGCTGGCCTCCACACTATCTTCGGTCTTTCCGAGAGAGATTCAAGTTGATCACGCCCTGCCAAATAAAGTCCTCTCTTCGGAAGAGCGATTGTCTCAGTGTGGTGGTCTTCCAGAATGCGTAAATGCACATTCTGACTTGGAGCCCGCATATGAAATATATGCAGTTCTCCGTGGGAGCAGAACACTTCAGATTCGGGTACTCCTATTGGTCTCGGCTCAGTGAGATGCACAGGAAACTCCTCTGAGGGGCCCCACAGCGGTCTCCCAATACCGGCTCTTCTTCTAAGGTTCCCCATTTGGGGCTAAGGCTGACCCCAATTCTGCTATGGCTTTGGATACCAGGGTTCGCCCTGAGGCTTCTCCATCTGGAGCTAACTGTAGCGAGTCTTGGCCCGAGGCCCCTCTCGAGGTGGCTCTAATACCAGGGTTAAACCTGAGGTTCCCCTGCTTGGGGCTAAATCGGTCACCAACAGAATTGAGAGTCCCTCATCGAGGGTCCTGGCTGTAAGGTATATCCCAAAGCCTTTCCATGCGTGCGTGGCCGTGGGGATACCAGTTCTGTTGAGGGGGTGAAAGAAGGCGGTCATGCACCACAGACCTTCCAGGTCTTCCTTCCAGACCTGCCGAGGATCCTCCACTAGAGGCTAATTCTAGGGAAGCCCCTGACGTGTCGAGTAAACACCCTAGATCTGCCAGTACCGGCTCTGCCGAGGTTCCTTGTTTCAAGACTAGGATGGCAAGCAGGGCCCCTGACTCCCCTGGGGAGACTATTGCTCCACTTGCTCCTGTGACACAGTTCGCCCTTGGTGTGTGGTAATGACGGCCCAACCTCCGTGGGCCACGGCGGCCATTTTGAATACCTCCCTTAAAGCGAGGTTTTACATCAACAAGCAGGGTGACACGGACTCTCCTCTCCTTGTCGATCTTGCCATACATGTTTGGACTGGGCATCCAGTATATTGTTTGGCTCCAGGCTCCACACATCCCGGGTCACCTCAATGTGACCACAGATTAATTCAGTCGCCAGTCTGCATCGTTTACGAGTGTGAGATAGATGAACAGCAATATCATCCAAACTTTTTCCAGCAATGAGGCACGCCAGAGGTGGTCCTCTTTGCAGTTTGTGGGTCAACATGAAAGCTTATGCTTTCCCCTCATTGCCTCCTATCTATTGGTCGCTCTGTAAGCACATTGAACAGTTGCCAAAGCAGCTACGTGGGCTTTCCCATTCGCTTTTGTTAAGCATTACTGCTTAGACCTGAGCTCCGGAGCCGATGCTCAATTCGGCCAGGCTGTTCGTAAGGTTCCATCCACCCGTATTTCCTGTGAGGAGCGCTTGGTAATCTCCCAAAAGTATGGAGGAAAGGGGACGGGATGTAGGAATATAACAAAGTTACTCACTGTAGTGACCATCCTAGTCCATAGTTCGCTTTCCTCCATACGCCCAGCCGCCATCCCCTCTAATAAGTATTCTCTATTATTGCTTAAAGGTCTCAGACCTAGCGATAGAAAAGGACTGAAGGGTGATGCGTGGGGCGGAGCTCAGGGGGCCGGGGTTATGGCCACGTGCAGTACCCCGCGTAAAAAGAGGAGGACGACACATTTTTCAATTTTATGCTTTTTTACAAAAGTGCTCCGGTCCCGTCTCACTGGACGAAATGTCCCAAAAGTATGGAGGAAAGGGGACTATGGACTAGGAGTAAAATAGTCACTATGGTGAGTAACTTTGTTATCCATGAGCATGTGAACACATGCCAGACCCCATGCTGGAGTAGGAACAATTTGCTTCCCTGTAACTGTTGTTCTCCAGCATGGTGGGTCTGGCATGGATTCACATGCAAATCTTCCCGCCTACCCCTCTGTGGCTCTTCTCTTGGTCCTACTGCCACTTTACATGCTACCAAATCTGAAGGTGGCTGCCAGAGGAGGGGCTTTGGTGGAGTGCAGTCATTGGCTTGGGGCAGTATGACCCAGAGCTCAGTGATTGGTTATTAGGAGAAAGACAGTTCAGAAATTAAACAGATTTTTCTTTTACCGAGGATTCCCAGCCAGACGACGGGAAATATTCATGAGCATGTGAATCCATGCCAGACCCATGCTGGAGAACAACAGTTACAGTAAGTAACTTGTTCCATGGTAACCCTTTCTCAGATCCTTCAGGCCCTCCAGCTTCAGGATTAGATGGTATCATTGGACCTCCAGGATGCTTAATTTCATGTGCCGATCCATCAGAAGCATAGACGGTACCTGAGGTTCGCTGTTGGCTGTTCGCATGATCATTTTCGGGTTCTTCCATTTAGGCTGACCTCCGACTGAGGGTTTTCACCATGCTAATGGCTGTTGTGGCAGCGAGTCTCAAGAGAGGGGGTATTCACGTCTACCCTTAACTGGACGATTGGCTGATCAGGGCCAGTTACCCCGAACAGGCCCTGGAACTTATCAGCTCAACCTGTCACTCCCTTCAAAGACTGGGCTGCTTCTCCCTCAACTTCAAGAAGTCCCACATGATGCCATCACAAAGACTTCAATTCATCGGAGCAGTCCTGGATGCATCCCTGGGAAAAGCCTTGCCACCAGAGGTGAGAGCTTAAGACATTCTGCAGATGGTGACACAATTCCAGCATGCCCAACATCTACCGGCCTTCGATTTTCTGGGGTTGCTCGGTCTCATGGCATCGTGCATTTTTCTGGTGCCAGAGGCTTGCCTGAGAATGAGATCTGTCCAGTGGGCTCTCAGGACCAAGTGGTCACAATTCTCAGGAAGGATGTCAGATCTCCTACAAATCCCAAACAGAGTCTCACTCGATCTTCAGTGGTGGGCCTGTCGGGAGAACATCTTAAAATGAGAACCTTTTTGGCAACCATGGACAGAGAGAACAGTAGTGATGGACGCCTCACACACAGGGTGGGGAGCCCATACCAACGATTTGACCATCAGCGGTCGTTGGTCTCCATCGGAGTCCAAACTACATATCAACCTTTTAGAGCTAAGGGCAATCGGACTAGCGCTGAAGGCCATTCTGCCCTCTGTATGGGTAAAGAATGTCCTGATAATGATGGACAACACAGTGGCCATGTACTACCTCAACAAGAGAGGAGGTGTAGGGTCACTACCACTGTGCAGAGAGGCAATGCCGCTTCGGTTCTGGGAAATACAAGAACGAATATCTCTGTCAGCAGTTCACCTAGCCGGCGAGAAGAACATGACGGCGGACGCTCTGAGCAGGCAGAGCAGTCTCCCGCGAGTGGGAACTAGTTCAGTAAGTCCTTCAGGAGATCTTCACCCTTTGGGGAACCCCTCACGTGGATCTGTTCGAGTCCAGTGCCAACACGAAGTGTTAACTGTACTGCTCAAGGGAATTTCCCCCGAGAGGAGCTCTAGGAGCCGCGATTGTGGTGGACTGGGAGTTTCCACTCCTATACGCGTTTCCTCCAATTCCTCAGGTAATCAGGAGGTTGAGAAGTTTCAGGAAATCCATGATCTTAATTACCCCGGACTGGGCTGGGAGGATGTGGTACCCGGACCTTCTGGACATGTCCATCTGCCCTGCGATACGTCTTACGCAAAGAGGACCTTCTCTCGCGCATGATTTGAGGGGCTGAGATACAAGGATTGGGACCTCCCGGACGACGTAATGGAAGTTTTGCTTTCGGCCAGAAGGCCAGCAAACAAATCTTTATACCGCTGCCACTGGAATATGATCTGCAACTGGTGTGGAGATAAAAATGTTGACACTTTTTCATGTAGTACACCGATGGTGTTATCCTTTCTGTTTCATCTGGCAAATCTGGAGCTCCAGATTGGTACCATCAAGGGATATCTGGGAGCGCTTTCCATTTTTAAGCACAATTCAGAGGAAGTCTCCTGCTTGAAGATTTCTTTAGCAGTAGCATTTTTGAAGGGACTGACTAATGTTTACCCTCCAACCCCCTTTCAAGACCCGCTATGGGATCTCAGCTTGGTGTTAAACTACTTAATGGGAGCTGCTTTCGCGCTTCTACATTCTTGTCCGTTAAGACTTCTAACTCTGAAAACTGTCTTCTTAGTGGCAATAACATCAGCCCGAAGGGTGGGTGAGCTACAGGCTTTATCCTGCAAGCCTCCTCCTACTGTCTTTCATAAAGACAGAGTGGAATTAAAGTGAAGCCTACTTTTCTCCCCAAAATTATTTCCGAGTTTCATATTACTCTGAAAATAACGTTACCATCTTTTTATCCTTCTCCACATCCGGCGAAGGAAGAAGAAAGACTTCACAGGCTTGACCCAAGATGTGCACTGGGCTTTTACATCTCTAGATTGGGAAAATTGCGGCAGGATGACCAGTTATTTGTTGGCTATTCAGGTCACAAATTGGGACTGGCCATTACCAAGCAAACTATATCCAGATGGATTATACTAACAATGTCGGAATGTTACAAACTGGCAGGTAAAGAGCCTCCAGAACATCTAAGAGCTCTTTCGCCCAGGGGCATTGCAACTTCGTCTGCCTTGCAGAGGTGAGTTCCGATAAGATATATGTGCAGCTGCCACATGGTCATCTGTTCACACCTTTACTAAACATTACAGTTTAGACTCCTCCTCGGGCCATGGTTCTGCTTTTGGAAAAGCAGTGTTGCACTCATGCATACGTAACCACACTATTGTCTACTCCCACCTCCTAATTACATAAACTGCTTTGGGAGTGTATCATGAGGCATACGTGGGAGGACACAATCCATTCGAAGAACAAGTTACTTACCCTTGGTAACGTTCTTTGGACTGGATGTTCCTCCCACATATTCCTTATTGCCCCTCCTAACCTACCCCGCAGTAGAATTTCTGTTGCGGTTGCCGCCTACATTCTCTCAAGGGAAGTAACCGTCGAACACAAGGTAAAGCTCCACTGGTCAAAATGGAACTGAGGCCAAAGGACACTGCACGTGCTACATATACCTGCGGTGACATTGAGACGGAGGCCTCCAAGGGACACCGACTCGAAAGGCATCAACGCACAGCACACCCTGCTGGAAAAATAATTGAGGCAGCAAAGCTGGGATATTGGAAATATCAAAGATAAGGAATAAGTGGGAGGAACATCTAGTCGAAAGAACGATGGTTAAGTAACTTGTTCTTCTGTGACTTCTATCTGCTTAGTCCCATGCGCTGTCCCCTCTCTCCCCTCTCAGAAGCAACAGGACAATACAAAATACAGCAGCGCACTCTCAGTACATGCATGCATCATGTCAGAACAATCAGAGGACCCTGACACGTGAAGTGTCATGGGTCTTTGTAAATGTAGAATAGGGAGAGTGACTGGAACACGCTGTCAACGCCCTTTTTTGAGGTGAAAAACAAGATGTAATACTCCCAAACCAACTACTTGAGGGCAGCATATGCAAAGCACCTGAGACTAAGCAGATACAAGTCACAGAAAGAATATTACTGGACAATATGTCCTACCCATCACAACAACAACAAAAAATTGAAATTGGGTCAACTACATTTAACTCCTCTATGTAACAACTGTCTGTACTCTTACAGGCTCCTTAGTTTCCTCCATACTCTCGGGCATCTGCAGAGAGGACTGGAATGTGAAGCAATTAACACGGGTTTGTTGTTGAAAAATGAGGCCGCAGAGCATGGACTGCCATGCCACGCCCTGCTCTTCCTTAAGGCCCCCTCTGCCGCCTCCCATAGACACTTCTTTGCTCCATCAAAACAGGTTGTATTTCATAGTTGCTTGCACTCCTTTGGTGCAAACACTCTCATGCATCAACAGGTTCTGAATTTCAACAATGCCAGCTCACAGTCCTTTGTAAATGAAATATTTAACTATTGTGCATGTAAGGAAATGAGGGCTGCGCTGATAAGGCAGCTCTGAAAAAGCGTTGCTGTGAGGAATGGGGGAAAAGACTACATTTCCCATGATTTTAATAACCATTGGGAACGAGAAAGCAGGTGTGCCGGCTCACGTGGAGCTGCTACTTAAGTCCCTCCCTGGCCCGTGCTGCCTATTGGTGATTGTTGGCATGGCAGGCACCGGCCGAGGAGAGCAGGAGCACGGACGTAGGTCAAACTGATAGGATCTGGGCTGGACAGTGAAACAAAGCGTTCCTGACGCTACGTTCCTTTCTAGGAGCGAAGCAGGCTATGACGGTGGCCCGTCCAACACAGGATTATTTCATGCCATGGGAGGTGCCTCCCCCACCCCCACCCCCAACAGCCCCCAGCCTCAGTTAAGTGACCTGGGAGAGTGTGTGCACGCTTGATAACATGCTAGCATTTTCACACAGTGCGTTGAACTTTTCATGTTGTACGTTGTGAAGACTTGAGTGTTTGGATACTATCGGTATGATTTTCTGTTAGGGAGAATTCTCTGTAAAGGCTAATTTCCCAAACCTAGTGAGTCCCCCAGCAGCTTTGCTGGATTTTTGGGGTTTATTTTTTTTCTCCTGCTAAGAGTGAGACTCTTTTACTCCCACTCTTAGACATGATTTGAGGTGTTCCTTTGTCTTTCCATGTGTTTTATGGGCTATGGGGTCTTTTACTCCATAGGGTCTCATGTGTTTTTGATGTGGGTTACACAGCACCCTCCGTGCCGTAACCCAGGGGTGTCGTAGCGACCCCCAAACATAGACTCCATACCCTGGGACTGACTACTGTCTCCCAGGGCATGTAAAGTCACCATTGGCTTTACTAATCCCAAATTATGAACAGAAACCAGTACAAATCATCATATTGTGGACGTACTGGTCGGGGCAATTCGATTGCCCCGGGGTCTGTTGTTCACGGGGGCACGTCTCCGCCCCCCCTGATCGAGTTTTGGCTGGTGGCAGTGGATACTACTTTTTAAATTCGACCGCAAATAAATCTCTATGGGATTTTCCCATTGTTCGAGGCTACCAACTTTAATTATTTAATTCCTATAGCCTCGAACATACCGCCGGTTTATTTATTTAATATTAATTCACCGGTTGGTATTTTTTGCCAGAACTCGATTCTAAAATGGCGTTTGTGTTCTCTTCTGTGACTCCAACCCAAGTCGAGCCCTTTGTTCCACTTTTTGGCGGGCTTCTCCACAGAAGTCTCCAAAAGTGGTGCCACTCTGTCTGGGTACCATAGGGAGTGTGGGAGGGGGTTTAGGCACCCTGGACTGAGTTGCCTTGGCAACTCAAGTCGCAGTCTTGTGTGATTGGCCCAAGTGGTGAGCCGGCCGGCTCACCACTTAGCATGTTTGATTGACAGCTAGGCTGAATGAATAGGGGTTTGCTGCATAAAAGCAAGGCTTTTGGGACTGGAACTTCAGAAGTCGCCACAGGACCTAAGAATCCGTGGAGGGAGAAGCTGAGCCGACCTGCAACGACGACACCACCGGTGGAGCCCTGCTGAACCGTCTCACCACTTTTCCCGACGACCGAGGAGATCTCCAGTCCGGAGAGTCTTCTTCCTTTGACTGGTGGGGATAGCCAGTTTTGCCTTCTTTTCACCTTCCTGGAGCATCTCGTGGCCACCTTGCCTGTGCCAAGCACCCCGGCAGCCGGAATACCACGGCTTACCACTACCGCGAAGAGAAGGGTAGTACCTTTTAACCGAAGAACTCCGCGGCTGGTTTCTTCCCAGGCAGTGCAAAGACCTTCATCTTTCCTCCACGGCGAGACCTCCTCTTCCTCTGGACGAAACACCGACTCGCACCCGCTGCCAGGAACAACTGCCCCCGCTGGAGCCTCCTTCCCACTTAAGGTAATGTGTCCCGCCTGGCTTCCCTTGCGACAGATCGTTCGGGGTGACAGTAAAGCCTCGACCTTTCTAACCTGGGCTGGCCTGGGACAACCTAGCTAACTTTTCCTGACTTTAATTTCATTCTTTGTGTGCAAACTATCTACAAGACTCTTTGGGCATAACCCCACTGTGTGAACCTGGACCCCTTCTGCTTGCTCTCTCCAAAAGTGGGCCTTGCAATTGATTTCCTTGCTCTCCAGTAGAACTCTGCCTATCCTGCCTTACTGTGGTTCTTTTAAAAGTATTGAAATGTGTGTGCTTCCATAACTGCCTTTTTCCCCTCCCTTTTTAATAATTTATTAGAGTGCCATCTTACGTTAAGCGCTCACCTCTGTCTGAAAATAGGGGGTGTTTCTCATTAAGACTTGTCTAATAAGTAATTAGGGTTGTAAATATATATAATAGTGACTGTGTGCTGAATTTACTTACCTCTTTGTGCTAGTGTAATCTACAAGTGTTTCTTTAAATAAATAACTATATACTTTTACACCAAAGCTCTGGTCAGTGTTTGCTTGTGGTACTGTATGTTGGTACCTATTGTGTATACTCTATATACTGCCTAACTCTTCTTGAGGGAAGTCTGACTGCTCAGCCACAGCTACCAAGTGAATCTGTGTGGTACAGACTGCTACCAAGTGGGTTTACTGCCAAACACCTGTAGTCTTAAATCTTTTGCAGTGGTCCCAGAGGGAACTGCACAGGTTTCTGCCTAACATTTTCCCTATGTAGTGGGGAATCTTGTGAACTCGCTAAAGACATTCCGTAACAAGCAGAAACCAGGAACAGTGATTGCACGTATCATTCAAAGCAGCAGAGGCAGAGAAGAAAATGCCATATATTGTGTGCGGCTTGCTCTTATTTTCATGTTTTGTCAAGCAAGTAATTTATGTTCGACTTGAAAAGGGAATCAAGCTTGCCAACTCTGGAAGGTTTTTGAGAGTGCCTTTCTATAAGAGGTGCACTGGGAATATTACATGTTGAAGGTTGTGCCGTGTCTTTCCATGTTGTACGCAGTTGCATTTATCCATGGCCATCTATAGCTGTGTGCTTATGTTTGTTTCTATGCTTAGAAAGGTAGCAGGATTAGTCAGGAACTATTAAGGCAGCAATATCCTAATCAAGAAGGGCATAGTTCTGAGTGTGGAGGTGTCGGGAGGTGCTGTTTGGCATTCAGTGTACATTCAGTATTTGTATGTTTCTTCCCCTATGTTCCCCAATACCCATCCATTTGTAAGGAAATCCTTAACCTTTTTCCGGTTTTCCTAAACACCCCCTACCCATCCACAACCTCTCCCTAACCCTCTCATCCCTCCTCCCCCCTTTGGCTGCCTCAAGGTACCTGTTATATTCATGTCAGGGGCTTGTGCCAACCAAGGTGGGAGGGGTCAACTACATTTGGCTTCCGTGGCTAGGAAGGAATTGTGTGATACTCAAGGGGTGTGACAATGCAATTGGAAAGCTTTGAAATGACCATTGGTCAATTCAGTGATCCTCCCTTGCAGTTATAGTATTAGGTAATTAGTCAGGTAAGCAATATCCCTCAGTAGGGTAAAAGAAACTAAGCAAGGATTTTATAGCGATCAAATACAATATAGTAAAGTAAGAGTACATCATGAGTGCATACGAGCCAGCATTAGGAGTTATTTACAAACTCTATTCCAGGAACAAACTTCCTTGCCCCCTCCCCTCTCAGTGCACCACCCCCATCCCCCACCTTGCTTCCCAATCAGACTTCATTTCTGCATATAGTTCCTAAAAATTGTCCCATGTGCAAATGGCAGCGGGCCCAGTATAAATCCCAATGATGTATCATGCAAAATATACTTACGGCACTTTAGTGCCATTGTATCCCTGTCCATCCATAGCAGTTATTCCTGTTCCACCATCCACTCCTCCATTCTTGGGTTGTGTTTCTAGTGTTATGTATGTGTCTTTTACCCACAGAGATGTAGTTCTTTTTATGAGTTAAAACGAAAAAACATGCATTTTTAAACTTTCCTTTAATGGTTTGTCTCTTTTGAAGGTTATACACAACTTTGTGACTGGTGGAGTGTGGGTGTTATTCTGTATGAAATGCTAGTCGGACATCCTCCTTTCGTGGCTCAAACACCACTGGAAACGCAAATGAAGGTAATTTACTTTTTAAAAGTGTACAAATGAACCATTGCACCCTTCCAGGGAATGTTCCCTAATGAAATCCATTGGGTGTGGTAAATTTCCCTTTTGGTGTCCTGATTTAAATTCACATGGTATTCTTAGTACACCATTTGGTGATTGGTCTGGGGTATAACAAGTGGTTTCTGAAAGTTAAAAATGGCCATAAACAGGGGGCATTCCTATAACACTATCTCTATATTGCATGTACAGGCTACCCACAATTCTCCTTCATGTAGACGCCCCTCAGATATTAATTTTTTTCTGCCATTGTTTCGGTCACAGTTAAGAGACGGAAGAAAACAGCTGCAGTGATGCATGGACAATTTGCACAGTCATGAAACTGGCATAGAAACAAGTCTTAGCCTTGCAAATGTATTCCATGTGCTTTCGTGGTAAACAATGATTGCACACCTAATTTGTGTGGAATTTGTATCACTTAAGGAAGCGTTTAAATTGATTACTTTCCATGTGTGTTGTCTGCATCAGGGGCCTGAGAAAATTACTGAAACGTTTATGCCTGCAGAATGGTAAATAGTAATGTATTGGCAGTCACAGACAGGGGATTTGGCTGGCTGGGTGGGTATAGGATGGACTTTCCAATATATGTATGTATTGCACAATGCAATATCAAATGTTCAGTCTTTCTGGCATCTTGCAAACTAAGGGTCTCATGGGGGATACACAAGGCTCAGAAGAACAACATTACTTACCCAGTAATAGTCTTTCTGCGGCTTTACATGTGCTCGCCCTGCCTCCCTGCAAGAAAGCAATGGAACAGTACTAAAGATCAGCCACATTACCAATTGCATCTGCAACACACAGTTGACCTGTCAGAAAAATAATCTGAGGACTTGATGAGTTAAGCATCATGGGCCCCTGTACACTTAGGATAGGGATAGTGTGACAGGAATACCCCTGCGCCTGGTTATTTGAATTCGAAAATATATAATACTCTGAGCAAACCACAAGATGGCTATCTAGGGTCTCACCATTACCATGTAACACACGATGAGGAAAATGTCAAGACTAGAACATACCCAAAAACATGTTGCACATTTCTTTCTTTCAAGCTGTGTCATAAAAACATCAGGGTTCAGAAGACTTCATCGGTTTTGGCTAACCTAAACCTTCCTACAAAGGAAAGGGAGGCTGTGGATAATAGTAAGCCAGGATGACGCACAATCAAGTTTCAGAACCACTGCGGCTAAATGGCTCACACCACATGCATTTCCCCCTAGACTGTCGAAGGAGACCACCCTTTCACTGAAAGGGAAGATAATTGAGAATTAACTCCCAGATCAGCATTGTGACTGGGATGAGTATTATGGATTTATCGGAAGACGGAGCCATCCTTGTTGACCTTCCCAATGACCAATCAAAGTATATTGCAATACTAAAGTTTGCTGCGGCATAACTCCAATTATGAACGCCATTAACAAACAGGTAAAGCATACCATGCTATCACCAGTTGCAGCCAGATGTTAATGGCAGCATAGAAACAATATAAACGTTCACCCCTTGATCCACTGTATATTGGAGCACACCGTAAGGCAGGCTCATAACTGCAGCTAGGTAGAAATGCGGCTCACCTGCATACACATGCTCGGTTCCCCTGAGAAGAAATGTGTGCTATGGGGAGGAGATGGCTTCCACTGCAACTTAAAACATCCTCATAGCAAATGCAACTGCATTTTGCAGCAGATAAGGTCGCCCAAAGTGGGACGAGATTCAGACTCTTGTCAAGCGAATGCCTGATGACATTAGTGCCTATTCGTCTACCAGCGGGATTTTCAAGTTGTTTCCCCCCTTCCCCTCCAAATAACACATGGCAAATAGGCCAGCAGGGGTATAGTCAACCCCATTACCCAAAGGAAATGACTACCTAAACAAAATATGCAGATCACTAGGAAGAGGCAGAATCATCAAAGGCTAAACTACCACAACCAAGAGGCTTCTCGTTACTGGTTCCCTCCCCTCCTTTCCCAGTAGGGCAAAGAATACAAAATTATGCTCACAAATGGGAGAAAATTACCCGACACCACTGAGTGCTAAGCACAGTAAAATATGGTTACCGTATAGCGTTCCTGGTTTCCCAGTACATCATACCACAGAAATCCTGCTCAAAGCATGATCAGGTTCTTTTTGCATCAGTAAAAGCCCTCCTCAAAAAGAGATACATAAAGGAGGTCCCGCTAGACTAACATGGATATTGTTTGAACCTCTTTAATTTCCAAAAAAGTCAACTCGATCTCCTGCACTCGACCATGAAAGACCTTTGCCATACCATAAATGTTCTGCTTGACAACATTGCAAGAGGTCATTCCCTTGCTCAGCTAAGGAGACTATATTGCAACATTGGACTTGAAAGATGCATTATTCATGTTTCCGTGCTCCCAACACACAGAAAATATCTGTGGTTCAAGATGGTTGCTTCCATATTAAAGTGTTCCCTTTTGGTATAGTTCAGCTCCACATATATTCACAAAGGTGCTCTCTGGTCACAATACACCTGCACATGCAGTACAGAGAGTCATGAAACTGTCAGGAAATTATGGCATCATGCATTCATTTTGCCTCAAATGCAAGGCTGCACATGAAGCCATTCCACAAATGGACCTAAACAAAGAGAACACACTTATAACGAATGAGGCCCATAAGCACTCCTAACTGAAACAACCGTATTCTCACTGCGCATTCTGTTCTTTTTACAAAGAATATAAGAAACAATTTATAAAAGATGTTTGACTAACAAAGGTAATTCATTAAATAGCCACACTGCTGCATTCAACATACATTTGAATCCATGTTCAACATGCAGTTCATTTACTCTAACAAATGTACAGACCTTGTGAAACCATTACATTATCAACAATGTATTTGTTTACGGTTCTTCAATATAAAAGTAGTGATATCTGAAGTGTGTCAAACAGATCCATCTTACTTAAACCCAAAGCGTTTTGGATCATATGATCCTTCTTTTTAGGGGGACCAGAACCTTTTTACTATTTAAATAAAGTCAACGTCTTCCATACTTGTTTATTTAAACTTTCTTTGTTAAACATACACAAATGCCCAGCGAGACCAGCAAGTCACAATTGTAAAAATGCCATTTGCTGTTTGGAAATAGTGTCAATTGATTGCAAACATTTGTTTGGAATTTAACACCATCTGTGGTGTGTGTAATTTGACTGTGTATGTGATAGCGGCGCCACTTGCTTGAATAGAAATTAGTGCTCTGGTTACTGTGAAAAGCTATGGGCTTACATATACAAATGAAGTGACCAGTAACCAATAATCAGACTGGTTATTTCAATTAATTACTGAAAACTATGATGCCACAAGAGTTTCATTCAAGCCTAAATCCAATCTAGTCTTTCTCCACCTGTCAATCATGCTCTAAATGCTGACCTAAGCAGATTATACCAGCTGCTTACGTAGTGCTTAATACCAGAGTTTCATATTAACTCAGTCAATTATCCACTCCAATAACTGCCACGTTTATCAGTCTTGGAAATCGGACTCGAAATCCTGTTGTAGGTACTTTAAAAAAAAAAAAAAAAATGTATTTTATTATTTAAAAAAAAACACAAAACTTGGCACCATTTACAAATGCCGTAACGACAAACGTCAACTTATAACAAACAAAACACTTCATCAACCCTCCCTCCCCCTTCTGCCCAGCACTCCTCCCTCCCCTGCCTGCATCTCAATCACAGTCTGTACACACCACCTTTCGAACATATATAAGATACATAAGCTATTCCTAAAATCAATCCACCACTGCATCTGCTGAACCCGTTTTGGCAAACAAGGGGTGTAATGGACCCTCCCATTCACCAATTCCTCCCAGGGCATCCGACTGATCTCGTTGCAAAACCCTCCTCCAGTCCTCTGTCTCTGCTACACCCCACTTATACAAATTCCTCCACCATACCTCTATTTCCAGGCCTCTAAACGATTTCCATGCCATGGCTATCCTACGTTTGGCCAAGATAAACGCCAAGGTCTTCAGTTTTCTGGCTTGCGTCCTGCGCTTGTGGTGCGTAGAACAGCCCAGCAAGAATGCATCGGGGGAGAGCACATCCAATTCCACCCCTGCCTTCCGCAGTCTATTCACCACCTTCTGCCAGAATAATCCCGTCACCGGGCATGCCCAGAACATGTGAAGCATTCCTGTATCCATCACGTTACACCTAGGGCAACCACTGGCCAACGCCCCCGGAAATTTAGAGATCTGCAAAGGTGTCATATAGGCTCTGTGTGTCACCAACAGCTATATAAGCTGCAATCTCGCATTGCGTGACGCCTTCTTGTGGTATCAGAGTATCCTCCCCCATTACGCCTCCGTAAATGTCTCCTCCAAATACTCTTCCCATTTCCTTTTTATCTCCAGAGGGGAGGCGAACCCATTTGTCATTAAGAGGTCATATATTCGAGATATGGTGTGCCCTCCTTCAGCTATATCACATAGGATGTCTACTATCGAATGTTTCTCCATCAGCTCCACATATGCAGGCCATCTACTTGTAATCTCCCTCCTAATAGTGCTGTGCAACATATAGGGTCCCTCATGCACACTCATCTACTCTGCCAACTCTATGAAAGGTATATAAACGGTGTCCTGCAACAAATCGCTCATGGTGGCCACCCCACTGGCTTCCCAGTACATGCAAATATTCATTCTTGCCTGGGGCGTAGATGCGACTATCAATGCTAGAGGGATCTGTCCAGACACTGGGTCTGTCAGCCCCATCACAGCTATGGCTCTGCCCCACACTTTCAGACCTAGGGTCACCATTTGCGAGCACCGGCCCGCCCGAGGTTTCCTGAGCCACAAGAACTTTAAAGCCTGTCTATGGCTTGTAACATCTGTGTGTCTGGAGTAAGGTCTTCAGCAAGCCAATCTACTACAAATTGCAGCTGTTCTGCTATATAATAAAATACTAAGTTTGGGACCCGTCTTGCCTCAGAAAACTTCTACAGATGCTTTCTAAGGTCTTAAAGAAGGGCATAGTGATCTAGAACGGGACATTCACGAAGAAGTGTAATAACCTGGGCAACACCATTTTCAACAAAGCTGCCCCCTCCCCATCATAGAGAGGGGTAATTTAGTCCAAAACCTCATGGGTCCCTTAATGCCCTCTAGTGCCTGTAGCGTGCTGTGCCTGTGTTCGACCCCTGGGTCATAATACACATTGACTCCTAAATATCTGAATATGCGCTCCTTCCACTGCAGTGCCAAAACAGGCAGCTCTCTGCGCCCTGCCCTGTGCAGATGCGCTATTGGGAACAATGCCAATTTATCTGTGCTAATGGTGATCCCTGATAGTCTTGCAAAAAGCGCGAAGGTCTCCACTAGCAGCTCCAGATTATCCTCCGGGTTCTGAATGTATAATGGCGTATCATCCGCGTATAAGAATATAAAGTGTCTGGCCCCATCTATTTCAATACCCGCTTCGCGATATTCCACCCTGAGGTAATAGGCAATTGGTTCCATAGCAAGCCCATACAGCAACGATGACAATAGACAACCTTGCCTCGTCCCCTTTTCTAGCTCCCATGCTTCTGATATGCATCTGCCCATCTTAACCCAAGCCATAGGCCTAGTGTACACCAATTGCACCCACTTGATATTGTTAGGGTGGACCCCCAGGCAGGCAGAGCCGTGCTAGGAGTCCGCGGGTGCCGAACTCACGGAACCCTAACTCCTTCCTCTGCCCAAAGGAACGCAATGTCCACACCAATAGCCAGGGATAACTGAGGTTTTATTACAGCCAAAACCCACAGGGAATTACATGCGCAGCGGGAAGTCCATGCAAGTCTCAGCAAACTCTGGCACGCAGGCTAGTTTTGATGACACGTGACGTCACAACTTGCATCACTCTCTAGGCTCTTCTCCAAAACCTATCCTTACTCCGGATAGGACGCTGCGTGGTAGTTCCCATATAGGAGCCTATAGAAAAGTGGTATTATTGGAAAAGGCTGCGTAGATGTTATGCTTGGACCATCCCAGAAAAGTTACTTTGCAGTTGTTACAGTGAGCAGGCACCGTGATTGGTCAGTGACCCCCGCTATCCATCCCTCTGGTCCTGGAGTTTGGTTGGCTGATCCGCTAGCCCCCAAGCCTGGGACAAACTCTGTTCCCAGCCCGCAGGACAACTGTAAATGGTACATGTGCAATTATGTGCCGGCAAGGTGCAACTATGTGTCTGCATCATAACCGTGTGTAAACTATAGCTGCCGTGAGCGTGCTCCATTCCCAGCGCAGAACTGTAGCGTGAATGTAGCAATGTTTTCGCGACCACGGTCTGGTCCGTGGGACAGGTTGCTCTTCTCAGCCACCAAATCTTGGCACCTCCTCAGCTCAGCCAGATCACATGCTTGGCGACTATGTTTGAGAGCACAGGGTTCTGAATTATTCTGTATTTGTCGGAGAACGTGCCTCTCCTGTATTCAGTGTTACTTTGGTTCAACGTGAGGAATGTCATTTGCGACCTTGGCAGCTGCTTTGTTCCCGCTGCGGTGGTTCTGCTTGCACAGCATTCTGTGAGACTTGGGGTCTCTCCGAGTCGATCGTGGCCTACTAGATTTCCTAAGCCATGGTCTGGCTACTACTATATACTTATTCCATAGTGCCTATAGGTTACTGTGTCATGGGCGTCAGGTCCCTTGAGTGCTCTTGTCATACTATGGGGTTCTCCAGCATGGGGTCTGGCATGGATTCACATGCTCATGAATATTCCCCGTCGTCAGGCTGGGAATCCTCAGTAAAGAAAAAATCAGTATCAGTTTCGTTTCTGATCTGACTTCCTTAGTAGTAACCAATCACTGGTCTCTGGGTCATACTGCCCCCAGCCAATGACTGCCCTCTCCCTAAGCCCCGCCTCTGGCAGCCATCTTCAGATTTTTACCGCACACTCAAGTGTTGGGAGCCCTTGTGTTTAGCTCTCGAGCTTTTTGCTGCGTTTTCAAACTTTTTCAAAGAGATTTTCTCATTTTTCGGTCAAATAGAGCCTCAAGCTCCACCGTTTCTACATCCGATCAATGGGGACCTGTTTCGGATTTTTCTACGGCCCTCAAGGGTGAAGTTTTTGTCGAGTTACGCTTCTTGGAGGAGTCCAGAAGTTTCTGTGGCCTACCTCGGACATGGCCCAGGAGAAAGGAAGCTCGACGCCCGGAAAGCTGTTCAGGATTTGCCCTGGATGCCAGCTGCAGAATGTGTTCAAAGAGGACGAGCATTCGAAGTGCCTCTACTGCCTTCATGAGGACAAAACGCACGTGGAAAAGCACTGTGTGTTTTGCGGGAACATGTCGGAATGGACCATCAAGGATCGACATCAACGTCTCTCCAACTGGCTGGAAGGGAAGAGCCCGTCAGGTGAGAAGAAGAAGAAGTCTGAACGGTCTTCTAAGTCCTGTGAGGGCTCCCCGGCGACAGGGGCCCAACAGAAGGCAAAGCACTGCGAGTCCGCGGGCACCGGGAGCGCCGAACGGTCGGGCTCCTCGGCTGCCAGGCAGGGCGCACCCTCTCCAGCACCATCAGCCACGAGCCAACGCTCTGGCTCAGGGAAGAGGAAAGCTGAGAACCCGGCGAAGCTTCTGGAGAGGCCCTGGTCGATCTCGAAGGATCCAGCCGATGGGGACCGAGGCGGTGACCCTTCCCCCAGGGTGAAGGCCACAGGTCCGCTGAAAGCGGTGAAGGCCTTGATTCACCCGGCTAAGGCCTCTATTGAGGAAGTTGCGGCGGTCCTGGCGCTGCCTAGGGAGGCTATACCAGTGGAAGCGACCTCGGGGCCCAGAGTTTCTTTGCCACCACGCAGGGAAGCCTCGGTCCCACGGGAGGGATCCCGACGAAGGGGACGACCAGAGCGACGGCGATGCCGGCGAGGTTCCTAGTCAACCGTCGCTTCCCGAGCCGCAGGACAACTCGGCGGCCATTTTGTTGGCAATACAATCCTTATGTTCGGAGATAAGGACGAGATTGCCCCTACCACCGACTGGGGAGCCAGAACCAGGCCCGACAGAGGAGCCAGAGCCAGGCCCGTCGGGAAGTACCCCCAACAAGAGAAGACAGACCCATCCAGCCCGCGCCTTTTCAACCCTCGCGGCCTGCTCCACCTTTGCCCACGTCCCCCGTACCTGGGGATGACACGGGAACGGACACGGCCACGACGGGTACAGATGGCAGCGGTGATGACGAGACGGAGCTCCCATCACCTCCAGCCAGGGCCTCCCCGCCCGACGAGATTGGGTCTTTCCACGCTATGATTGCCAGGGCATCTGAGCTTTTCCAGCTCTGCCCCGAAGAAAAGAAGAGGGAAGGTTTCCTTTACCAACGGCGCGAGGTCAAGAGGAAGACAGTCCTCGCCGTGCCTCTGTTGGATGACATCTGGGACGAGGGTCTCACCCTTCTCAAGATCCCGCCTATGATGCCTGCCAAGAGGGATCGGTACGAGAAGAAGAACCGGGTCCCCGACACGGCCCCTTTGTGCCTTAGGGCGCAACCGACCCCTGACTCGGTCGTCTCAGCTGCAGCCAAGAAGAAAGCCGGGGGGGCATGGGCCTCGCCGTCAACTTCCCCGCCGGACGACGAGGGAAAGAAGCTGGATGCAATGGGAAGACGAGTTATCTTGTCGGCGGCTACAACGATTAAGGCGGCCAACGCCCTCGCGTTCGTGGCCCGCTACGACAGGGAGTTAGGGTACAAGATCCGCCCCCCTGTTGGCCTTCCTACCGGACGACAGGAGGGCTGAGGCCCTGGAGATCTTGCAGGAAGGGGAGGTGGCGTCGGAGCACGCCATAACGGTGCCAAAGGACATTGCCGACACCGGTTTCCGCCAGCTAGGCAACGGCGCTTGCCTCAGCAGACGAGGGTGGCTCAAGGCGATGGATTTCCGCCAGGACATACAAGCCAAGGTTTTGGACATGCCGTTCGACGGGAACAACCTGTTTGGGAAAACAGTGGATGAGTCCCTCCAAGCCATCAAGGCGGACACAGAGACAGCTAAGGCCCTGGGAGTTCTCCAGCAACGAAGGCCGTCCTTTCGGAGCTCCGGAGGCAAGCAGGGTGCCTCCAAGGGATTCGGCAGTGGCTCCTCTACGTACCGTCAAGCGGCCCGCTCCTCGTCGCAGGAAGCCTATAGAGGACGAGGCAAGTCGGGTGGACCCCGCCGTCGTCGCCAGAGAGGCCAAGGCAGCAAGGCGCCCTCCGGTGGGAGGCCGGCTGGCGAAGTTCGTTAGCGTGTGGGAGTCCATCTCCACCGACCGTTGGGTGCTGGACGCCCTGGCCCAGGGGCACACCCTTGAATTTCTAAAAAAGTGCCCCCGCATTCCTCCCGTGGCCAGGAAGGAAAACCACGCCCCTCAACTACTGTTGGAGGTAAGCGCGAAGAGGCTCTGGGGCTCCGGAGTATACTTAAGGTACTTCCTCGTGAAAAAGAAGACAGGAGGGTGGCGACCCATCCTGGACCTGCAACGACTGAACAAGTACATCAAAGCACAGAAGTTCCGGATGGTCACCCTCCAGCACGTGCTGGGACAGCTGGAGGAGGGCGATTTCCTGTCGTCGTTGGATTTGGAAGATGCATACTTTCACATTCCCATTCTAAAAGGACACCGGAAGTTCCTCAGGTTTGTGGTCCAAGGGCGGCACTACCAGTTCAAGGCCCTCCCGTTCGGATTGAAGTCGGCACCCAGGGTTTTCACCAAGTGCCTCGCTCCAGTGGCGGCGCGGCTGCGCCTGCAGGAGATCCACGTCTACCCCTACCTGGACGATTGGCTCATCCGCGCAAGGACAAGGGAGCTCGCCGTAGAACACACAGCGAAGACCGTCCAGCTGCTCACGGACCTGGGGTTCTCCATCAACTTCCCCAAGTCCCACCTGGTCCCCGCTCAAGTCGCACTGTTTCTGGGAACAAAGCTCGACACAGTGGCGCATCTGGCCTTGCCGTCGGAGGAAAGGACAAAGGCCATCCTAGGCAAGGTGCAGCGTCTTTTGGCCACAGATGTGGCCAGGGTAAGGTCCATCAAGTCCCTCCTTGGGATGATGTCCTCTTGCATTTATCTCGTGCGCCTGTGCAGGCTGCGGATGTGCCCTCTTCAGGAGTTCCTCGATGCCCGCTGGATTCAAGCGACGGGCAGCTTCAAGGACAGGATCCCTCTCAACGAGACCTTCCGACGAGCGATCTGGTGGTGGGGCACCCGCGCTCATTTAGCAGCAGGGACAGACTTTCAGACCCCGGCCCACCAGGTGACGGTGACGACGGATGCCTCCCTGGAGGGGTGGGGAGCGCACACCGGAGATCTTCATGCGAGAGGCCTTTGGCTCCCGGAGGAGAAGCCGCTCCACATCAACATCCTGGAGCTCCGGGCAGTGTTCTGGGCCCTCAGGTCCTTTCGCCTGTCCCTCAAGGGCAGGGTGGTGAGGATCTTCACTGACAACAACACGACAATGTTCTACATCCGGAAGCAGGGCGGAACCAGATCCCCAGCCCTATCCATGGAAGCCCAGGATCTGTGGCATTGGGCTGTTGCCCAAGGGATGTTTCTGGTGCCGTTTCATCTGACAGGGATAAAAAACACCATCGCCGACTCACTCAGCAGAGAGCTGCGCTCGTGGCACGAGTGGGAACTACGCTAGGATCAAGTGGACCGACTCTTCCAGCGATGGGGGAAATGTAACGCTCACCTGATTCCCGCAGAGGCGCCGGTCTTGATTGGGTGAATGCCGTATCTTCAAAGGTGATGTGTAACACACGGTTGGCTCTTTGGGCTGGACCTCTGTGCACTGTATGTCTGACTCGAAGAGTAAGATGTCTGCAGATAGAAAATATGGGATTAATGAACTGGGGTTATTGGGTGCCTCTCTCCTCCTCCCTTTCTCTTCTCCTGTAGAACCCCAAAGGTTAACGCCCTCACCTTAGGTAAGTGAACGCCGAGCTCTCCATCTGCCTCGGGGCAGGGTGCCGTAACCAGTTTCTTCACTGGATAAGGGTGCAGGCCTCTTGACCTCAGAGGACTGCTGTCCGTCGTTAACTGCACGAACTGTAAGTTCTGGGCACTTCAAATGTCTTAAAAGTCTTTTGTAATGATATCTCTTGTTTTGCAGGGTTCCGGCGATGGCGGATGGCGGGCTGATGAGAGTTGAGGATCGAACCCGCGTGAGGAATAGAAGCGCCTGGAAGCACGTAAGTAAGCGCTTGTAGCCTGCTTCACGATGCGCACTAACTGTCCCTTTTATCTTGCAGGTACAAGTTCGGAGCTTTAGAGAAGCTGAAGGGTGCTGGAATACCCACTGGATTCGGCGTGGGAAGGAGTAATGGCACGTGAGTAATAAAGTTGCCCAATGTCTTTAAACGCACCTTCTTTTGTCTTTCAGATGCGGGATGCAGCGCCGAAGGCCTCCGGAGCGTGCGAAGAGCTGGTAAGCTTTTGTCTTTCAGATGCCGGAATGCAGTGCGAAGACCTCCGGAGCATGCGAAGAGTAGGTAAGCCTTTGTCTTTCAGATGCCGGAATGCAGCGCGAGGAGTTGGTGACAGCCGATGGACCAGGTAAGAGATGCGCTGCCACTGAAGACCGTAGTGCTAACCTGTTCTTTCTTTGTACAGGTGCTGCTGAAGACTGGATTCCAGGATGGTAAGCCTTTGTTCCCTTAGGCCCAGGATCAGAAGCAGAAGACACGATGAGCGTTCTGCTGCAGAGAATGCAGAATAACGCAAAGCAAGATTCATCCATCGGGTGTGGTTTAAATAGCCTCCTGTAGTGCTTAGGTGTCTCCTTCCACAGCCTCGCCTAGGTGAGAAAAGAGTTCCTGCTTTCCAGACGAGTTCCAGTGTTCTGAACCTAGGGAGTGGCTCCTGCCCCACCCAACAGGAAAAGTAGTCCCAAACAGAAGAGGATCAGGGGCTCAACTGGCAGGTAAGTAAGCAGCATGGTCTGCTGCAGGTAAGTCCACCCAAGCATTATGAGCCCGGCGCTTCCAGCGCTGGGACTGGGCATCTTTATGAGCCTGGTGCCACTGGCGCCAGGACAAGGGTCCAAAAGGTCCCAATTGGGACTGGCTGGCACTCGGAACCGGGGTTATGGGTCTGCTTCCAAGGGAGTCGGGCAAGTCCTGATCTTTTGGAAGCAGAGATCATGACAGCACCCCCCCCTCAAGGCCCCTCCCAAACCGGGCTTCTCCGGGGGTTTGGGCTTGTTAGGAAATGTTCGATGAAATCTTTTGATTAGACGAGGGGCGTGGACATATTCTGCAGGTTCCCAGGATCTTTCTTGGGGACCGTAGCCTTTCCAGTCAATCAGGTAAAATAGTTTAGATTTGGAGATCTTGGAATCCAGGATGCTTTTGACTTCAAACTCGAGTTCTCCATCAACTAGAATAGGTTTTGGAGATTTAGTTAGTCGGGTTTGAGGTTGCACGGGTTTTAATAGAGAGACGTGGAAGACCGGATGTATCTTCATGTGAGGGGGCAAGTCCAACTTGACCGCTACTGGATTTACTATGGTAGTGATGGAATAGGGACCAAGGTATCTTGGGTTGAATGTGCGTGGTCCTTTTAGAGGTAGATATTTGGTGGATAACCAGACTTGATCTCCTACTTGATATTGGGGGGCTTCCTTCCGATGTTGGTCTGCTCCTTTCTTGTATTGTTCTTTAGCCCTTTGAAGGTGAGAAACGGCTTCCTTAAAGGCTTGGGTGATTGTAGAATGCAGGTGGTCTACTGCTGGTGTTCCAAGATCTTGGAGTGGATCCAACTCCGAGGTTCGAGGGTGACTACCGTATAAAAGAAAAAACGGGGTCTTCCCAGTTCCCGAGTGGACAGAGTTATTGTAGGCATATTCGGCTATCCAAAGGATATCTTTCCAAGTTTTTTCAGTTTGTTGTAGCATGCAGCGCAAATACTGTTCGAGTTTGATTGGTCCTCTCGGTTTGTCCGTCGGTTTGAGGGTGGTGGCTGGTCGAAAGTCTCACATCAATTTGAGCCGACCGACAGCAACTTTGCCAAAAATGAGAAATAAATTGACTACCTCGATCCGAAATGAGAACTGAAGGAAAACCGTGCAGTCGGACGATGTTTTCGAGAAATTCTCGGGCCAGAGTTGCTGCTGTTGGTAAGCCTTTGAGTGGAATGAAATGCGCCATCTTGGAGAATAGGTCCACGATTACTAGGATCGTATTGTATCCGGAGCATGGAGGTAGATCGGTGATGAAGTCCATAGAAAGCGTATGCCAAGGGCGAGGTGGGATGTCAATAGGGCGTAAGAGGCCGGCTGGTTTTTCCTTTTGACTCTTGTTTTGGGCGCATACTCCACAGGACATTATAAAGTCTCTGATATCTTTTTTCCAAGACGGCCACCAGAAGTAGCGCTTTGTCTTTTCCGAGGTCTTGGTCATACCGGGATGTCCTTCCATTAAAGAATCGTGATAACAAGAGATTACCTTTTTCTGTAAATCTGTGCTGGGCAGGTATAACCGTTCTTGGAAATATAATAGGTTGTCCTTCACCGTAAAGTCCTTTCCCTGCAGATGCCAATTCTGTATGTCTGCTGGAGTTACCAGTAGCCTGGCTTTATCCTTAACTTCCTCTATGGATTGTGTGGCAATTACACCTAGAATTCTTTGTTCGGGAATGATAGGTACAGGTTTAGGATTGATCAAATGTTCTTCCACTCCCATCCGAGAAAGGGCATCAGCTTTACCGTTTTTTGTACCAGGTCGATAGGTAATTATGAAGTCAAACTCGGCAAAGAATAGTGCCCAACGGAGTTGCCTAGAGGATTGAGCTTTTGCAGTTTTCAAATATTGCAGGTTTCGGTGATCTGTAATCACAGTAACGGTGTGTCGGGCCCCCAGAAGATAATGCCGCCAAGCCTTAAAGGCGGACTTGATAGCTAGAAGTTCCTTATCAGTAATAGTGTAATTGATTTCAGGAGGCGAGAATTTGCGGGACCAAAATGCCACGGGATGCAACTGATTGGTTACTGGGTCCTTTTGTGATAGAACTGCCCCCATGGCAAGGCTCGAAGCATCCGTTTCAACGATGTAGGGGAGTTCTGGGCGAGGATGTTTTAAGATCGGTGCAGAGATAAATCTAGTCTTCAAATTCTGGAAAGCTTGTTCCGCCTCGGTAGACCATTCAAAACGTTTGTTTTTTCTTTAACAAGGCGGTGATGGGCTGGACTATTCGAGAGAATTTGGGGATAAACCTGCGGTAAAAGTTAGCGAAGCCTAACATGCTTTGAACACCTTTTACGGAGGATGGCGATGGCCATTTGAGAATTGCATCGACCTTCTTTGAATCCATACGCACTCCGCTAGGTGATAATATGAATCCCAAGAATTCAACTTCAGTCACGTTGAAAACACATTTTTCCAATTTAGCGAAAAGTTTGTGTTGACGCAATCTCTCGAGGACCATTTTCACATGTTTCCGATGTTCAGTTTCTGATGAAGAATAAACGAGGATGTCGTCAATGTAAACAACAACAGACACATCTATGAGCTCTCTGAGGACATCGTTCATAAAATATTGAAAGGCGGCCGGGCCATTGCAAAGTCCGAAGGGCATGACCTGATATTCAAATAGCCCATACTTGGTGCGGAAGGCCGTCTTCCATTCATCGCCCTCTTTTACTCGTACCAAGTGGTAGGCTCCTCTAAGATCCAGCTTTGTATATATGCATGCTTTTCTGACTTGGTCCAGGAGTTCAGGGATCAAAGGTAACGGATATCTATTCTTAACGGTGATCTGGTTCAGGGCGCGATAATCTATACAAGTTCTAAGGTCCCCTTCTTTTTTTGGAACGAAGAACAAAGCTGAGGAAGCAGGGGACTTGGAAGGACGATTAAACCCATTCGCTAGGTATTGATCCAGGTATTGTCGGAGGTGAAGATTCTCAGGCTCGGTGAGGGCATAAATTCTACTACAAGGAGGAGGAGATCCAGGTATCAGGTCTATCTGGCAGTCATAAGACCTATGAGGAGGTAGAGAGTTAGCCTGATCCTTCCGGAAAACATCTTGGAATTCTAGGTATTCAGGAGGTAACTGGGGAGCCTCCGAGGAAATTGCTGCCAGTGCAACACCAGGTCGAGGGTGACAAGTAGAGACACATTCTGGAAACTGAACCGTTCTTGCCCGCCAATCGATCTGAGGATTGTGCTTCTCTAACCAAGGAATTCCTAGAATAATCTGGAACTGAGGGGCCTTGATCACATCGAACACGATCTTCTCATGGTGTCCATCTTGACTTACTAGCAACACTTCTTGGGTGGTATGCGTTACTGGTCCGGAGGCTATCTCCGTACCATCCACCGTATAATGACGTCCTTTACAGCCTTTGGACAAAGAGTCAGATTCATCCTCAAAACCATTTCATGATCCACATAATTGCCGATGGCACCGCTGTCGACGTAAGCTTCAATCGCATGTAATCGATCCGGATGTTCAGGGCTAATGAGGACCATAGGTATCACGAAATGCGAGGTCACGGAACTGGTTTTAACGCTCGGCAAGAGGACCTCTATTCTTGTCGGGCGAGGTCGTTTCCCTGCTCAGAGTTTGTGACCCTGGTAACTGCAGCTCCTACTGCCTTCTTGGCTGGTTTCACCAGACAGTCTCGAAGAAAGTGCCCCGAGTTTCCGCAATAGAGGCATAATTGCAGCTGTTTTCTCCTTTCCCGCTCCTTTTGTGTTAGTGGTCCTTTCAGGCCCCCTATTTGCATGGGTTCCCCGGAGTCTACTCCTTTGGTAGGAGTTGGTGGTTTGGAAAATACTCGAGCATCAAACTTGGAACGATCGGCCTTCCTGTTCTGCAGTCTGTGGTCAATTTGAACGACTAAGTCAATATAGTCCGAACAGTCTTGCGGGGGGATTCACTACTTGGGCTAACACATCTTTGAGCTCTCCACGTAGACCTCTATAAAACAGCGTAATCCTTTTGTCCTCAGGCCATCGAGTTTCCACTATCAGTCTGTTGAAAGATGCAATATAAGCCAAAAGGTCTTGATTACCCTGTCGCAATGAAAGGAGCTCATTGTCCAAGGCCTGCCCCGTGAATGTCTTGCAAACAGTTTTTCCATACTGAGCTGAAAAGCTTGAAAATCATGGAGATCCGGATCATCTTGATTAACTAGAGGGATCGACCAGTCTGCCGCATTGCCACTAAGGTACGAAAGCACGAAAGCTACCTTAGCTTGATCAGTTGGAAAGGCTGCTGGCCGGCATAAGAAGTGCAACCGGCACTGATTAATAAATACTGCAAACCTCTTTGGGTCACCAGAAAATCGTTGGGCGGAGCCAGAGGTACATTCCCAGGTAGGTTGATCTGCACTGGGTTCGTAGAGGATGTTGAAGGAAGATTTGCCCCTGATGCGGGTAACGGAGTTTGTCCGGCTTGTGACTGTAGCATTTGTCTAGCGAGATCGTCTGTTCGCTCCTTGGAAATAATCAGTTCCCTTCTTAGAGCATTCGTTTCCTGACGGGCTGCATGCACTTCTGCTCTTAGTTCCCCAAGTAACTGGGCTAGCTGGTCGGTATCCGAGGTTTCCATAGCGCCTGGGTGGGAGTTTTGCGGTCGGCTTTGCGTTCTGTAACGCTCACCTGATTGCCGCAGAGGCGCCGGTCTTGATTGGGTGAATGCCGTATCTTCAAAGGTGAGGTGTAACACACGGTTGGCTCTTTGGGCTGGACCTCTGTGCACTGTATGTCTGACTCGAAGAGTAAGATGTCTGCAGATAGAAAATATGGGATTAATGAACTGGGGTTATTGGGTGCCTCTCTCCTCCTCCCTTTCTCTTCTCCTGTAGAACCCCAAAGGTTAACGCCTTCACCTTAGGTAAGTGAACGCCGAGCTCTCCATCTGCCTCGGGGCAGGGTGCCGTAACCAGTTTCTTCACTGGATAAGGGTGCAGGCCTCTTGACCTCAGAGGACGGCTGTCCGTCGTTAACTGCACGAACGGTAAATTCTGGGCACTTCAAATGTCTTAAAAGTCTTTTGTAATGATATCTCTTGTTTTGCAGGGTTCCGGCGATGGCGGATGGCGGGCTGATGAGAGTTGAGGATCGAACCCGCGTGAGGAATAGAAGCGCCTGGAAGCACGTAAGTAAGCGCTTGTAGCCTGCTTCACGATGCGCACTAACTGTCCCTTTTATCTTGCAGGTACAAGTTCGGAGCTTTAGAGAAGCTGAAGGGAGCTGGAATACCCACTGGATTCGGCGTGGGAAGGAGTAATGGCACGTGAGTAATAAAGTTGCCCAAGGTCTTTAAACGCACCTTCTTTTGTCTTTCAGATGCGGGATGCAGCGCCGAAGGCCTCCGGAGCGTGCGAAGAGCTGGTAAGCTTTTGTCTTTCAGATGCCGGAATGCAGTGCGAAGACCTCCGGAGCATGCGAAGAGTAGGTAAGCCTTTGTCTTTCAGATGCCGGAATGCAGCGCGAGGCGTTGGTGACAGCCGATGGACCAGGTAAGAGATGCGCTGCCACTGAAGACCGTAGTGCTAACCTGTTCTTTCTTTGTCTTTACAGGTGCTGCTGAAGACTGGATTCCAGGATGGTAAGCCTTTGTTCCCTTAGGCCCAGGATCAGAAGCAGAAGACACGATGAGCGTTCTGCTGCAGAGAATGCAGAATAACGCAAAGCAAGATTCATCCATCGGGTGTGGTTTAAATAACCTCCTGTAGTGCTTAGGTGTCTCCTTCCACAGCCTCGCCTAGGTGAGAAAAGAGTTCCTGCTTTCCAGAAGAGTTCCAGTGTTCTGAACCTAGGGAGTGGCTCCTGCCCCACCCAACAGGAAAAGTAGTCCCAAACAGAAGAGGATCAGGGGCTCAACTGGCAGGTAAGTAAGCAGCATGGTCTGCTGCAGGTAAGTCCACCCAAGCATTATGAACCCGGCGCTTCCAGCGCTGGGACTGGGCATCTTTATGAGCCTGGTGCCACTGGCGCCAGGACAGGGTCCAAAAGGTCCCAATTGGGACTGGCTGGCACTCGGAACCGGGGTTATGGGTCTGCTTCCAAGGGAGTCGGGCAAGTCCTGATCTTTTGGAAGCAGAGATCATGACAGGAAACCCCAGATCGACCTGTTTGCGACGGCGACGAGCTCCAAGTGCCAGAGGTTCGCTAGCAGGTTTCCCCAACCGAGGAGCATGGGCGATGCTTTCTCGTTCCCCTGGGACGGCCTGTTCCTTTATACGTTCCCTCCGTTGCCTTTGCTGCTCCGACTCATCAACCAGCTCAAGAGGTCACGGTGCAGGATGATCCTCGTTGCACTGGCGTGGCCGAGGCAGATCTGGTTCCCGGACCTTCTGGACTTGTCAGCGCCCCTACCGGTCAAGCTGCCGACAGACGCAGATCTTCTTTCCAGAGGAGGCGGCACCATCCTTCATCACCACCCAGAGTCGCTGAACTTGCAGGCCTGGCTCCTGCAGCACTAGAGTTTGGAGGGTACGATATCCCGGCTGACTGCAGAGAGGTTCTTGCAAAGGCAAGGGCGTCCTCAACTCTCAAGTGCTACGGACATAAGTGGAAGAGGTTCTCTGTCTGGTGCAGTGCACAGAAGATTAGCCCTCTGCGGATTACAGCCCCTCAAGTACTGCCGTACCTACTGTCGCTGGCTAAGGCTGGACTCGCTCACGCTTCCATCAAGATGCATCTGGCTGCGATCTCCCGATACACCAGAACTACGGGACAGGCGTCCTTGTGGTCTCATCGCCTGGTGAAGCAATTTATGAAGGGACTGTTCCGATCGTTCCCGCCGGTGAAGGCTCCTGCCCCGGCGTGGGAGCTCAACGTGGTGCTGTCTAGGCTCATGGGGGCCCCATTCGAGCCTCTGCATTCGGCGCCGTTGAAGTTCCTGTCATGGAAGACCGCCTTTCTTGTGGCCAGCACCTCTGCACGACGAGTGGGAGAGATCCAGGCCCTATCCTGCAAGCCTCCATACTTGACTTTTCACGACACGAGGGTGGTGCTGAGGACGCACCCCTCCTTTATGCCCAAGGTGCCGTCGGACTTCCATCTCAATGAGCCCTTGGTGTTACCAGTTTTCTTCCCGTCGCCTTCGTCGCCGGCCGAGAGGACTTTGCAGTCGCTGGATGTGGCTAGAGCGCTGAAGTTCTACGTGGACCGCACGAAGAGTTTTCGGAAGACGTCACAGCTGTTTGTGAACTTTGGGCCTGTGAACCAACGGAAGGCTCTCTCAAAGGCTTCCATTTCCAGATGGCTCTCCTGCTGCATCATGCACTGTGGTTGGCAAACCGACCGTTGCCCGGGCGTCCGAGAGCCCATTTGACCAGAGCGATCGCTGCTACCACAGCGTTCTTGTCTGGTGTGCCCCTGCTGGACATCTGCAGGGCTGCTGCGTGGAGGTCGACGCACACCTTCAGGAGATTCTACTGCGTCGACTGGGATTCCAGGGAGGAGTCCAGAGTCGGCCAGGCAGTGCTGAGCAACCTGTTCGCTTAAGGTGAGCCTGGTGAGGAGGTAAGAGATGCTTAATGTTGAGTTTTATCTAATGCTTAATGTTGAGCCTTGCCACCTCCCGTGGTTGTGCATGTGTGTACTGCTATATATTCTTATATTCATGAGCATGTGAATCCATGCCAGACCCCATGCTGGAGAAGGAACAAGTTACTTACCTGTAACTGTTATTCTCCAGCATGGGTCTGGCATGGATTCACATGTGAACCCTCCCTCCTACCCCTCTGCGGCTCTTCACTTGGTCATACTGCCACTTTACGTGCTACCAAATCTGAGGATGGCTGCCAGAGGCGGGGCTTAGGGAGAGTGCAGTCATTGGCTGGGGGCAGTATGACCCAGAGACCAGTGATTGGTTACTACTAAGGAAGACAGATCAGAAACGAAACTGATACTGATTTTTTCTTTACCGAGGATTCCCAGCCTGACGACGGGGAATATTCATGAGCATGTGAATCCATGCCAGACCCATGCTGGAGAACAACAGTTACAGGTAAGTAACTTGGTCCTTATTTACATGTGAGCATCTGCAAGCATTTTCACAAGCTCTTCTTGCTTCTTGCGTTCCTGCGCTGCGGTAGCAAGCCTAATGGCAAAATAATAAACGTGCAGACAGTTTGTGTGCCACTATCGTCTAACTCATAAAGCTGAATACCTGTATTCTTCGTGTAGTTGGGTGCGTGAATGTCCTGAGTGTGAAAATGGCACGTGTGCTTAATGTCGAACGTAGCTATGTCGTCGTGATGTCTCTAACGACTTGAGGCATGGCTTCTTGGTGCTTTAGTCGATTCTGTCCATGTAACTGTCTCCAGCTCCTTCTTGTATATCTTCGTCCACTCTGGGTAGAGTTCGTACTGCTGCAGGGTTGTAGAACCTGCTGAGAGCATACTTTTGTGATATTCGTCTATCGTAGGAGCAGTGGGAATTGATGTGAGCTCATATGAAAGGCGGCCATATTGTCTCTGGTGCTTCTTCCGGTTGGAGGGTCTTTTGGGACAGAAGGCATATTCTGACCTTCCCTCTGCAGTCCCCCCTCTGGTCGACTTTCCAACCACACCACCATTGTTTCTTCCATTGTCTACCAAACGCCACACCTTCGTTATCCCAGCCAGGTGCCCATAGTAGTTGTCATTTGAAGATTATGTCCAATACATGTAGATTCATATACCTTCGGGTTTGCAGTATACCCAGTTCCCTACGTACTTCTTCGCGTTGCGCAGGCTTTCTACCTTCATTCCCAGTGAGAATGTCAGATTCTGCTATCCTTTTTCTCAGCCTCTTTCCTTTATTATCTCATCCATTTGCTCTCCCTTTTCCAGCTCCATCAGCAGTTGCATTCCAACTATGGCCGACCGATTCCTGATGCCTGCCTGCATCACCTACTGAGTCCTGAGCAAGCCTACCTGATTGGCTGCCCCCGCCTATTTGTCCTCTGATTGGGCGCCGGCAGGCGAAGTCAGCCCACTTCACTCAAGGCCCACTGCTAACAAGGCCATCTCCTGTTTCCATGCCTGGCCTCACCCTCTGCAACTCGGCACCGGAGCTGGAGCTCCTGGACCTGATCCCGACCTGCAGTAGCAGCGGGAATCAAGCACCAAGGCATCTTTCCTTAATGCCTTAATTTAGGTAAGCGCTGTGTCCGAGCGCCGCCTCGACGTTTTTGCACCATTTCTTGCTGCATCCGCATTAGCAGCCGATGCGCTTCACTGCCCAAGCAAGGGCAGGGCTATCCGCTGCCTGTTTACAGCTACACGCTGTCTGAAAACGAAATTCGCCATTGAAGTACACGAGGTACTTCATTGCTAAGAAATGGCCGACCGATTCCTGTTGCCTGCCTGCATCACCTACTGAGGCCTGAGCAAGCCTACCTGATTGGCTGCCCCCGCCTATTTGTCCTCTGATCGGGCGCCGGTAGGCGAAGTTGGCCCACTTCACTCAAGGCCCACTGCTAACAAGGCCATCTCCTGTTTCCATGCCTGTTACCTGCCTACTCTGCCGTCTGCCAGAACCCCTGGTTCTCCCACACACGACAGCCAAGGTAACTTTGCATTACAGCTTACTGTACAACATTGACATTATCTGCATAGTCCCTGCTACAAATCTACATGAACTCCGCTGCAAATGACTTTTTGCCCCAATCTATCTCTACTTTGCAGTGCACTTTTAAACCCACTCATGCATCGCCGCCGTTCTGGTGCGCCACTTGAGTACCTTTAGCCCACCTTTTTTACCTAAACCAGATGGGGTCCCATGCACTCTAGATCTACTGTGATGCCATGTACTAATTCTAATTTCGGTGCTGCCATGTGTATTGTAGCCTGCCTTTGATGCCCAAATCCAGATACTGCCCCGTGCATATTAGTTTAATTGTGTTGCCTTGTGATGCCCTGTGATAATTCGAATTTAGGTGCTGCCATGTGTACTGTAGCCTGCCTTCGATGCCCAAATCTAGATACTGCCCCGTGCATTCTAGCTTAATTGTGCCTGTGACGCCTCACTGAAGTAGATAGGCATACTAGCCCTGACTAAAACTGTCAAACCTTGGTGCTAAAGCACCAGCATAATTGTATCTCATTCCCCACTGGGACAGCCCAATATACCTGTCACTTTGCCCTCCTCACCCAACATGCGCACCCTCCAGACATGCCTTCTATATACATCCTGGTCCCTAGCCTGGACTACTCTAACCATCACCACAATAATGGCCCTCACCAACCTCACCCCCTGCAACCTGCAAGAGAGATACTTGTGACTTAGAGCTAGGCTGCCATGACTTTGACATCAAAAATAAAAGAACTAGTCCACCAGTACCTACACGTACCCCTACTGCCATTAAGCCTAACATCTTAGCCTCAGCGACGATAAATCGTCCCGAACCACAAGGTGACCTATACTACAAACAGAGGAGACCCAACCACCCTAATCCCGGATTTGCCAAAGACTCCATTATTACGCCTACATTATCAGGAGCCCTTATTAATGTGAGGTCCCTTATAGCACACAATACTGAAATAGCTGATATACTGGCTATGGATAACTTAGATATCCTTGCTGTTTCTGAAACCTGGCTCCATGATGCAGCCGGCCCGGCCCTCATGACTGCCATACCGGACAATTACAACATCCTAAGGGTCGACCGGCCTAACACACCCAGCAATCACATTGTGCGAACTTCTCTCAGCTAAAATACCTATCTCAAACAATAGCACACTAACGATACTTCTAGTGTACAGACCACCATGCCCATTAGGCAATTTTGAGGAAGGCCTATCTAGTCTCCTTACTAACAGCATTAAAGACTCCACCCAGCCCTTTTACTAGGTGACTTTAACCTGGGCTTTAATGACGCTGAAGACAGACAAGCCCAATCTATCCAATCCATTTTAGTCAATCATGACATTACCCAAAATGTCCTAGCTCCTACACACACAAAAGGATGCACAATAGACTGGATAGCTAACCATAACTGCGACATCACCATCTCTAGTATTCTTCCTCAAATATGGATGGACCACTATCTCATATACTTTATGGCCAGCATCGAGCCTCCCAAACCTATTGAGAATAAAATAGCACCCCCCATTCCAACGAGAAGCAAAAAAGAAATCACGACTGAAAAACTACTCCCACTACTCATTTAACAACTCCATGGCCAAAGCTGTAGACTTGATCGCCCCTATCAAACTTCATAAAAGTAAACGTGAAGCTCACCTTAACTCCTGGTTCACCCCCCAACTCAAAGAAATGCGCATCCAAAAACGCAAACTCCAAGCTATCTGGAGGCATACCCCTTCTGCTGACAATAAAACCACACTTGCCAACTTTGCAAAAAGTTACAAGAAGGAAATAATCCAAACTAAAAAAGATTCATTCAATGATAGAATCAGTAAAGCCAACTCGAATTCCAAAGAGCTCTTCACTATTCTCCGAGAACTGGAAAATCCAATTGCCCCTACAGACAATGTCCCTAAGGACAAATCCTGGTGCACCAGCATCCAAAATGCCCTAGCAAATAAAATTACAACCCTTCAATCTAAAATTGCCAAGAAAAAAGCCTCATTGAGCCCTAGCGGAACTCGTACCACCCCACGGAAAGAAATACCGAGCATACCCACCCAAAGCAACTGTAAACCTTTCAGGTTCACTAATATCTCTATATTGGAAACCGAAAAGGTCATTCTATCCCTTAAACCATCGAACTGCCAAGGCGACAGCTGCCCTGCGCAAATCGTCAAGGATGCAGCCAGAGATTTAGTACCCTTCATTTCGAAACTTATCAACGCCTCCTTCAATACGAGTACTGTACCTACAAACCTTAAAGAATCTTTGGTACTGCCCCTACTCAAAAAATAGACACATGACCCAGCAATCCCCACTAACTACAGGCCCATTACTACGGTCCCATTTCTCCTTAAAATCATCGATAGAGTAGGCTACCTCCAAATCCAAAACTACTTGGAGACACACCAACTATTAGGTTCACCGCAATCTGGCTTCAGACCACTTCACGGTACTGAAACGGCCCTTATTGACCTCAAGACACAAATCGACGAGTTGAAGGATAAAGGTACTACAGCTATGCTCCTCCTCCTTGAAATATCAGCGGCCTTTGACCTGGTGGATCATGCAGTATTATGCAACCACTTAGCATCTGCCGCCCATTTCTCAAGTGAAGCTATAGCATGGGTACAATCCTTCCTAGCTAACCGTACGTTGAGTGTTCTCCCCGGTAGCGGCAGCGGACCCAATCCATATCACTTGTGGTGTCCCACAAGGCTCATGTGTCTCCCCGACAATGTATAATATATTTACTAAGCCACTCTTCGACAAACTTGACAGATTAGGGGTAACCTACACCAATTATGCAGACGATATGCAGATTCTCATACCACTATCTGGCAACTTTGTCGAAGACACAGCTCTAGTAAACAAAATGTACCTCCTCATTCAGGCATGGATGGCCTCCCACGGCCTCTGTCTAAATGACGACAAGACAGAGATACTGATCTTGGGTTCCGACTCCAACCTAAAAAAACTGAGTCCCAACTATAGTAACTTCAACATAGATGGTAACATAATCAAGGTGGCAACTGAGGTAAAAACTCTAGGCTTTTACCTCGATTCCACTCTATCCCCCAAAAAACAAGTTAACTCCTTGGCATCTTCCACAGCGTATACTTGTAAATTAACCAGGACCTGTAGACCGTACCTTTCCAAAACTAACTGCATCACATTAGCTAACGCATTAGTAATGTCCAATCTGGACTATTGCAATGCCCTCTATGCAGGAGCCAACAAAACTATCATCTGTCCCAGGAGGATAGCTCAGCGGCAGCGTGCTCGACTTGGAAACAAGATGACACGGAGCAACACCGGTTCGATCCCTGGGTCCGCGCTTAGAAACCTCTGGGTATTAAGCGCGTTATAAATAACCTATCCTATCATATCATATAAATAAATTGCAAATCCTTCAAAATAACGCTTCTAGAGCAGCCCTTGACATACCCTGTAGAGAACATATCTCCAACATCAGGAAAGACCACCACTGGCTTAAAATCAGCGACAGAGTCCTTCTTCAAGACACTATCGCTCACCCACAAAGGGCTTAACAACACAGCAGCCCCTTACATCTCGGCCAGACTGACCAGAAAATCGTCCAGACACCACACTAGGGCTACCAACCACTTCCTGCTTGAAACCCCTAGATTTAGACGATCCAAAGCGGGCGGAGCTAGCTTCCCTGTCAGAGCTGCCCAGGCATGGAACGCATTGCCTACTGCACTAAGGGCTAACCTACCATACACCAACTTCAGATGTAAGGTAAAAAACTGGCTCTGGTCCAACAACAACTAATTTGCGCGGTACCTATGGCCATGATACTCCTGAAACCTAGTCTATGACTATGCTGCTTTTACCCTTTTACCTTTTTGTACACACCTTTAATACTGTAACATGTTAGTTTTTCATTTCCAACTGCTTGTATGGACATGTATGCACTGTATTGATATGCTTCTTATCCCCTGTATGCAACCTAAGCTTAAGTAACCTTGTACCTGCTGCACCCGGCTACCCCTGGGTTTTGTGCGCATTATCAAATAATAAACTAAACTAAACTACCTCTTCTGCTGTCTTCTGGCACCTTCCAATGCATATCTTTATACCACACAAGGATGCTGCTCCCAGTATTAGTCCTCCAGTCAGTACCTTAAGGGCATCAGCCAGCCAGGAGGGCATCCACGACCAGAGAAAGGCAAACCAGCTCTTGTCCTTTGCCATCCCCCTCGCTGCTTCTTCCATTTTTGCGTGCATGTGGGCCAACTGGGCAACTGCGTCTGACAGTGTTCCGTTCTCTTCATCGTTGGCAGGTATGAATCTGCAACAGGAATTCCCTATTTTTGTGCATACACCTCCTTCCATTGCTGTGAGGAGATCTAGGACATACCTGTTTTGCAGTGCCACCAACCTTATTGCTCTGAGCTTTTATTGCGTTGAATCAGTTTACCGTCGAGTTTAAGGTGACCATCAACTCCCAGTGGGTAATTTGGAGTCATTTGACATTTGCATACGCCTGTACTCCCGGAACCTTAGTTGACTCCTTCCATACCGCCAGAGGCAAGATTCCCCTCAGTCCCCTCACCAGAGTGCAGGACCGAGCAAGTGGGGTGAATCGATGGAAAGAGAAACGTTCTTCATTGGGGTCTGTGAAAAGGTGCCAAAACCACAGATCCACGTTGGAATATGAAGAATCCTTTGCTGGGAGTCCCCTCTCTTGACTGCTGCTGCGAAATCCCTTCCACAGTTGTCCCTTTTGTCACCATGACCGCGGAACAGGAGACCGGGTCTACAGCTGCTGCATCATGAATTCAGTTTTTTCATCTTCTCGGGTACTATGGTACTCTGGGTAACACATACCTGGAGTCATTCTTTCTCTCCTTTGTTGCTGGAGTGCTGATTCCAGTATTTGGGGTTCCGCCCATACATGTGCACCCAGGCCTAAAGTTTGTTTGCATACAGGGAGCCTTTCCTGAGGTCCCTGGTCTCTTTTTGACCAACAAAAGCTTGATACCTACTTGTAACTGAAGAATCCCCTAGAACTTTGCCTTTTTTACAACTGTGCCTTACTTGCTTTCCCTCCAATTTGACTTTGAAAAACTGATACCTAAATAGCGATGGACTGCTAAAGCCTTAAGGCCTATGAAAAGTAGAAGTCTTGAAAAGCACTAATTTGCTGTTGTTGATGGTGGTCATACATTTTATTCCTACAGCAGAATATTCTGAGTTACTATAACAGTGTTTTTTACTTACCTTTCAATTGCTTTCATATGTTTTACACTGTAGTTTACTTACCTGAATTATTGCATTCGTTTTCTATTGTGTTTAGTAGCTTTGAAATAGTACTTAACTATCTGAAGTGTCTGTCTGACCTTGAGTGGTACAGACTTCTACTAAAATAGAAGTTGGTGCTCTGTATACCAAGGGGATAGTTTTATAAAGTCCTACCATAGGTGGACTTCAGACAAACTCCCCGATACCCTGTGTTTCAGTTCACAGTGGCAGACATTTGTGAAGCATTGGAACTGCAGAAGTGGGTCAAAGTCCCTGGCCCTGACCTAACACCTGTAGATATCTTTAGGAACACTCAGGGAATTTTGGTACCAGTCTTCTATCATCTGTTCAGCACCGTCTTAGAATCTGGCGTTGTTCCGGACAAGGGCGATTATTGTACCCCTGTACAAGAAAGGGGGTCAGGAAGACCTCACTAATTACAGACCAATCTCCCTTATGTAGGCAGTGGGGAAGGTATATGCGAGAACTTTGCTACTCCACCTGGATGGCTGGGTATACAATAGAAATATCCTTAGATCTACAGGCTGGTTTTCAGCCTGAAATGAGCACAGCGGATCAAACATTTAAACTATACATCCTATTACTAAAATATGTCTCACTCAGGAAAATGAGTTTGTTTACCATATTTATCGACTTGAAATTTGCATTTGACGGGGTTCCCAAGGTTTGTTTTAGTTTATTACTTATATAGCGCACCTAACCCAGGGGTAACTGGGCACTTGTACTTGTCTTTATGGCAGGCAATGCAAGAATTGGATATCTTGATACAACTGCTCAAAGCGATTCAAGGCTTCTAAAATGTCAATACAGCGAGAGTTTAGGAAGCTTGCCGGGGTTGTGATGCCACCAGTAAAAATGTTGGAGTAAGGCGAGGTTATGTGCTTGCCTCTACACTCTTTTGCGTCTTTATTAATACAATTATTGCTAAACTAGAGAACCTGCAATCAGATGACTCAAAGCTGGGAGAGAATAGAATACTGTTGCTTATGTTTGCAGATGACGTATATTTTATTTTCCTCACTCCTAGTGGATTGCGGAAGCAAGCAAAAGCATTCCATGAGGACTCCATCAACAATGAGCTCAAAATTAATTAGGAAAAAACGAAATCTATGGTATTCATGCCCCTTCGCAAAAGAGAGAAAAAGGCTCATTAGAATAGGTGGAGAGTTTCAACCACCTCAGCATTAGGTTCAGAAGCATTAGGTTCAGAAGCGATGGTAACTGGTCCAGTCAAGAAGAAAAATAATTTCTCACTTTGGAAAGATATAGCAACGTTGTATTACAGTTTTTCATAAATCATGGCAAAGGCACATTTTCCCCAGCTCTCCAACATTATAATAGGCAGGCTAGAGTGTCAGCTATGTTAGGAGCAGAAATGTGGGGACACACCAATAGCTAGTATTAACCAAGAACACATTTCTCAACAAGGCCCTATGTTTACCCCAAAGCACCCCAAACACAGCATTGTGCCTAGAACTCAATCTAAGGCAGCAGCCCTGTTCGCTTCTGCCTCCAGCTTTGGAGTGCAATATAGAGCTTCCTTGTCAGATCTTCTGTCACAAAGCGGAAGGACAAACATAAGATGGTGCACACGTCAGTCCCCTTTTGAACTCCCTGGGCTGTGGGGATGTTTGACATAACCCACATGGGATAACATAGACTGGGGGTGTTTGTAATACTATCCCTTGTGTGACATCTATTGTACCCATGGTCCTTCACGCATCGAGATACCTCAGATTGTTTTTTTTCCGCCATCATAGTCTATTGCGTTTTGTGGAGATTCCTGGCTAAAGTCATTATTATTAGAAAGTTACACTATTCTAATAGCCATTCCAATATTTGTTCGCCCACTGCTTTGACCGACCTCTGGCGACGTTCGACGGAAGGCTCCAGTTACCATCTTTGACTGAAGACCCTTGACTCTCGACGAATGCGGACTCTGGCCTACAACAGGCCCTCACTAGGCTCTAGCCTGTCATAGTATGGAGAGTGTGGGGAGGTCATTTACTTTTTACACCACTTCCCATTGTTTGTCGTGCTGCCTTTTATTAAACATACAAAATACACCATTTAAATTTTGCCCGTCCTGCAACCGCAAATACCCCTGGAAAGACATGCATTTTGTGTGCAATCATTGTCTTCCTCGAGACTATGCAGAAAAACACTGCAAGTCTTGCAAACTCTTCAAACACAAAATGTTAAAAGATTGCTGCACTAAGCTCTGGGCCGCACACGCCATCCAGGCCGAAGTGTACACCGATTTAGCAGGCACTGAGGAGTCTGGCGAAGGCAGCTATTAAGCACATAGTGACGCCAAAGCCAATCGAGGTTCCACGGGTTCCCATGTGCTAATCCATACCTCCGGTAACCAGGCCGGTGTTCCTGTGATGGAGACTACTCCCGGCGACAAAAGCACGCATAGCCATCAGCACACAACCCAAGCCATACGCTGACCACGTCGTCAAAGAAACACAGACACGCTGTGTCAAGAGAGAAGGAAAAAACAAGCATCCATTGTCCTCTGGTTCCTTGCAGTAGTACTTCCCAAACTGACACTGAGTAAGCCTATTACTGACACCGCTCCTAAAAAGTCCTCCCTTTCATGCGGCGAAGGACAAACGCTGAAATCTAAACTCTCGATGAAAAGTTCTGCCACGTCAAAGATGCGACAACTAAGGTTAAAACACATCCTGAAAACGCTTCTTATGACCAAACCGCCAACATCTTTAGGTATTTCGAGATCCGAAGATGCCACATCACTGGAGAAACATTACATACCCTCCAAAATCACTTTGAGAGGCTTTACATAATGCAAAAAGCATTCCTCTTATCCAGAACCCTCCCCCTCAGGGTCACATCCATTTCCAAAATCCACCGAGTGAACTACAGAAAAATGTGAAAAGGTCATAAAAAGAATTTCATGCTTTGTGGATTTCATGGATAGACACCCAGAGGAATTCATACACCCAGAGGGTACTAGAGAACCACCTACTAATGTACAATGGCTAGACACCTCGCAACCAAGTACTTCCTCACATCAACCTATAATTAGTCATAGTCAAGACACTTCAGATGACCTATACATTATTGACCCCACACAGCAGGATAGTCAATACTAACAAGACGCCCAATACACCAAGATCATTTTTATGACGTTGATGATCCAGATATACATTTCTCCAGCATGGGGTCTTGCATGGATTCACATGCTCATGAACATTCCCTGTCGTCAGGCTTGGAATCCTAGGTAAAGAAAAAATCAGTTTCATTTCTGAACTGTCTTTCTCCTAACAACCAATCACTGGTCTCTGGGTCATACTGCCCCCAGCCAGTGACTGCCCTCTACCCAAGCCCCTCCTCTGGCAGCCATCTTCAGATTTTTACTGCACTTTCAAGTGTTGGGAGTCCTCATGCTTAGCTCTCGAGCTTTTACTGCATTTTTTGCTTTTTGGAAGAGTTTTACTCTTTTTTCAGTCAAACGAGCTTCACGATCCATCGATATACCTTCCAATTAACGGGAACCTGTTTTTCAGATTCTTCAGCACCCCACAAGGGGGAATTACGTCGAGTGTGTTCATGGAGGATTCCAGAAGTTTCTTCAAGGCCTACGACGCATGGACATGTCGGAGGAGGAGGAGGAGGATTCAGAGCACCCTTTCAAGATTTGTTCCGACTGCGGCTTGTGGAATGTCTTCTTGGACGTCAATCATTCCAAGTGCCTCTACTGCCTGTACCCGGACTCAACACACGTGGAGGAAGACTGTGCGTTTTGTCAGGAGATGGTGCCCCGCCCGCTGAAGGATCGGCATAGGCAGCTCAAGGAGTGGCTACAGGCCAATGCCCCTGCTCTGGGTGGGTCCCAGCAGCATGCCTCCCCTGCTCCCAAGAAAGCTTCTTCTAATACCTTTGAGGGTGCTTCTCTCACGGGGGCCCAACAAAAGGTTAAGCACCGTGAGTCCACTGTCACCCAGAGTGCCGTTACAACGGGCTCCTCGGCGGCCAGGGCGAGTTCAGAGTCTCCAGCGGCTTCGATCACCAGCCAATGCTCAGGATCTTCATCGAAGCGGAGGTCGGACCATCCGGGCAAACTCTTGGAGAAGACCCAGACCGGCCCGCCGGAGAAAGCGAAGGGGGAGCGGGCGCTGACCCTCCCCCTAAGGAGAAGGCCGCGGGTTCGACCAAGACCGTGAAGGACCAAGTGCATCTGACGAAGGCCCAACCTTCCATCGAAGGGGTGGTGGCGTCTCTCGCGAAAGCCGCTGTGGCGGATCTGCAGGGAACAGCCCCTAAGGCAAGAGTATCCCTGCCTGCCAGGAGGTAGATCTCTTCTCAGCCCATAGAGAAGACGCCGGAGAAGATTATGCCTATCATTTCACCAAAACCGTCCCCCCTGGTCGCAGAGAGGGGGAGGGCACAGATTTCTCCTCGGAGGAGGAGCTTACCGGCCTCCAGACCATCCAAGAGGAGCAGTGTGTTGAGAGCAGGCCCTGCGGCAAGGATTCCGACGAGGGCGATGGCGAGGAGACCGACGAGGAACGGCAGGGCGTTGAGGACCTGGACGACCAGCCTACACCGCAGATGCCTTCACCGTCGCCACAGCCGCCTCAGCTGCCACCTGGAGATGTTTGTGGACATTGTTTCTGCTTTGCATACTCTAGTCTCAGAGATCCGGATGAGGATGCCTTTTGCACCGGCGGCCCCACCTGCGGCGCCGACAGGGGAACCACCGACCAAGAAGAAGAAAGTTCACCCGCCACCTCCTTGCCACCCCTCGCCCCCCTTAGCCCCCCAGAGAGATGAGACGGATCCTGACACAGCAACGATGGGCAGTGGCAGGGAGGACGACGACGACGGCGGCGGGTTGGGGGACCTCCCATCGCCACCTCCCAGATCTTCACCACCCGACGAGATAGGCTCATTTAATGTCATGATCTCCAGGGCTTCGGAGCTCTTCCAGCTCGTCCCTGAGGAGTAGAAGAGAGAGGGTTTCCTATACCAGCGCAGCGAGGCAAAGAGGAAGACTGTCCTTTCGGTCCCACTCCTGGATGACATTTGGGACAAGTGGTTGTCCCTCATGAAGAATCGTTCTTCGGCCCCGGCGAAGAGGGACCGTTATGAGAAGTACAGGGTGCCGGACTCTGCGCCCAAGTGCTTGTGGTCCCAACCGTCGCCAGACTCTGTGGTGTCGGCAGCAGCCAAGAAGTCTTCTTAGGGCTCCTACTCTTCAATGGCTTCCACCCCCCCGGACAGTGCGGGGAAGAAGTTGGATGCCATGGGCGACAAGTTATCACATGGGCGGCGGGACTACCATCAAGGCCGCCAGCGCTCTCGCCATTGTGTTAAGTTACGACCAAGAGCTGTGGTTCAAGATCTCTCCTATTCTGGACTTCCTTCCCGAAAAGAGGGTGGAAGCTTTGGAGATTCTGCAGAAAGGCGAGGTGGTGTCAGACCACGCCATCACGGTGGCCACGGACATCGCTGACACAGGGTTCCACAAATGGGCAACAGCATTTGCCTTTGTCGGCGTGGCTGGCTTAGAGCCACGTATTTTCACCAGGGCGGTCAGTCGAGGGACATGCCCTTCGACGGGGACATTTTGTTTGGGAAGACCGTAGATGAGTCTCTTCAAGCCATCAAGACGGATACGGAGCCGGCTCGTGCCTTGGGCATGCTTCAACTGCGACGGTCGTCCTTTCAGACTTCAGGAAGGAAATCCTAAGGATTTTTCGAAGGTTTCAGTGGAGGTGCCTCATCTTACTGTCAACCCTCCCGCTCTTCGGCCCAGGAGATCTACAGTGGCTGTGCCATGTCTAGAGGAGGACATCGTCGTCGCCAGGGTCCCCAAGGTGGCGATTCAACGTCCAAGCAGGATTGAACCGGCCGCGGCGTCGGGCCTCCACCCTTGCACCCCGGTGGGAGACCGCCTGGCGAGCTTTGTCAGCGTTTGGAAGACCATCTCCATCGACCGCTGGGTGCTGGACGCTCTTGCCCACGGACACACCCTGGAATTTCAATGGAAGTGTCTCCCTACACCACCGGTGACCCAGCAGGAAAACCACATCCCTCATCTGCTGCTGGAGGTGCAGGCCATACTGAAGAAGGGCGCGATAGAGCCCGTCCCAAAGAGGCTCCAGGGCTCCGGAGTGTACTCTCGTTAGTTTGTCATGAAAAAGACCACCGGCGGCTGGAGGCCCATCCTAGACCTCCGTCGTCTAAACAAATACATCAAGTCCCAAATGTTCTGAATGGTGACTCCTCAGCATGTGCTCGGACAGCTAGAAGAAGGCGACTTTCTGTCGGCGCTTGGTTTGGAGGATGCTTACTTCCACATCTCCGTTCACAAGGGACACCGCAAGTTTCTGCGCTTCGTGGTCAAAGGGCAGCATTACCAATTCAAGGCCCTGCCCTTCGGATTGAAGTCGACGCCAAGGGTTTTCACAAAGTGCCTGGCGCTGGTGACGGCAAAGCTGCGTCTACAGGGAATCCACGTCTACCCTTACTTGGACGACTGGCTCATTCGGGCCAGCTCAGAGTTCATCGCTGTCGACCACACGGCGAGGACTGTCCGCCTCCTGACGGATCTGGGGTTCTCTGTGAACTATGCAAAGTCCTGCTTGACTCCATCAGAGGACGTGCGGTTTCTGGGATCCCAACTCAACACAGTGTCGTGCCTGGCGTCTCCGTCGGAGGGAAAGGATAGCGGCCAACTTGGGCAATGTACAACAGCTGTTGGCACTGAAGGTCGCCACGGTGAGTACCATCAAGTCTCTGCTCAGCATGATGTCGTCCTGCTTCTACCTCATCCCACTATGCAGGCTGCGGATGCGTCCACTACAGGAGTTTCTCGATGACGGTTGGATACAAGTGTCAGTAAACTTTTAGGACAAGATCCCGCTCTGAGAGCTTCTGTCGAGCGATACGGTGGTGTGGAGTTTGCGCACATCTGTCGAGAGGCCTGGATTTTCAGACCCCACCACACCAGCTGACGGTCACGACGGATCCCTCTCTGGAAGGTTGGGGAGCTCACACCGGAAGCCTTCACGCAAGAGGCCTGTGACTGCTATAGGAGAAGATGTTGTACATCAACGTGCTGGAGCTGCGGGCAGTGTTTTGGGTCCTCAAGCCCTTCCTTCCGTCCCTCAAGGGCAAGGTGTTGTGGGTCTTCACGGACAATACCACCACAATGTTTTACATCAGGCAGAAGGGGGGCACCAGATCCCCGGCGCTCTGCAAAGAGGCGCAGGACCTATGGCACTGGGCGTTAGCCCAGGGAATGTTCCTCCCGTTTCATCTGACAGGAGTGAAGAACACGGTCGCCGACTCTCTCAGCAGGGAGCTGCGCTCTTGCCACGAGTGGGAGCTTCGGCAGAACCAAGTGGATCACCTATTTCGCAGATGGGGCAATCCCCACATCGATCTGTTTGCGATGGCGACGAATACCAAGTGCCGGAGGTTCGCCAGCAGGTTTCCCCAGCTGGGGAGCATGGGGGATGCATTCCCATTCCCCTGGGACGGCCCGTCTCTGTATGTGTTCTCTCCGCTGCTGTTGCTTCTTCGACTCACCAATCGACTCAAACGGTCCCTGTGCAGGATGATCCTCGTCGCACCGGTGTGACCGAGGCAGATATGGTACCCGGACCTTCTCAGCATGTCAGCGTCCCCTCCAGTCAGGCTTCCAGTGGTCGCAGATCTTCTCACCAGGGAAGGAGGCGCATTTCTGCACCATGACCTAGGATCGCTGAACCTGAAGGCCTGGCTTCTGCAGCGTTAGAGTTTGGAGGCTACGATCTCCCAGAGGACTGCAAGGAAGTGCTTGCCAGGGACATAAATGGAAGAGGTTCGCCGTTTGGTGCCGTGCACAGAAGATCGATACTCTACGAGTCACGGCTCTGCAGGTACTGCCATATTTGCTGTCGTTGGCCAAAGCAGGACTGGCCCATGGCTCCATCAAGGTTGATCTGGCGGCTATCTCCTGCTACACCAGATCACGTGGACGATCATCCTTATGGTCGCATTGTTTGGTCAAGGAGTTTGTCAAAGGACTATTTCGCTCGTTCCCGCCGGTGAAGGCTCCGGCCCCGGAGTGGGAGCTCAATGTGGTGCTTACTAGGCTTGTGGGTCCCCCATTCGAGCCTATGCATTCGGCGCCACTGACATTTTTGTTGTGGAAAACCGCTTTTCTTGTGGCCATCAACTCCACACGCCGAGTGGGAGAGATCCAGGCCCTCTCCCGTAAACCACTGTACTTGACATTCCACGACACAAGGGTGGTGCTGCGAGCGCACCCCTCCTTCATGCCCAAGGTGCCGTTGGACTTTCATCTAAACTAGCCCTTGGTGTTACCAGTATTCTTCCCGACGCCTTTGTCGCTGGCTGAGAGGACTCTGCACTCGCTGGATGTGGCTAGAGTTCTGAAGTTCTATGTGGACCGCACGAAGAGTTTCCGGAAGACGTTGCAACTTTTTGTGCACTTCGGCCCTGTGAACCATGGGAAGGCCCTCTCCAAGGCTTCCATTTCCAGGTGGCTCTCCGGCTGCATCGCCCATTGTCATCGGTTGGCAAACCGACCAAGAGCCCATTCGACCAGAGCGATCGCTGCAACTATGGCATTCCTGTCTGGTGTGCCCCTGCTGGACATCTACAGGGCTGCTACGTGGAGGTCGACGCACACCTTCACAAGATTCTACTGCGTCGACAGGGATTCCAGGGAGGAATCCAGAGTCGGCCAAGCAGTGCTGCGCAACCTGTTCGCTTGAAGGTGAGCCTGGTGAGGAGGTGAGAGATGCTTATGTTGGGCCTTTGCCACCTCCCATGGTTGTGCATGTGTGTACTGCTATGTAGTCTTTACTGCCACTTTACGTGCCACCAAATCTGAAGATGGCTGCCAGAGGAGGGGCTTGGGTAGAGGGCAGTCATTGGCTGGGGGCAGTATGAGGTAAGTTACAGGTAAGTAGCTTGTTCCATATATAGATATTGCTATTTTATTTGTATCACGCTCGTACACCTGTTTCAGAGCGCAAAATATATGCTTCCATCTCCAGAGGACCAAGACCAGCCAATTGCTGATTCCCCAATAGATAATCAGATGCAGTATAATGAACTGCTAATTAAAGTAGCCCAACACTTAAGAAGCCCTGCAAGATTCAGACTTCACGGATGACATTTTGAGAGATAAAAAAGCGTTAACAGTTTATTCCCTTATTCCAATCTGTGCAGACACAAATCCAACCGTCTCTAATTACATCCACAATAACCAGGGCAGTTAATCCTCAAAGTGAAAATGTGTTCAAACCTGCTCCAACTGATCCCCTCTAGGTCAGTTAAAACCAGACTCATTGGTGTTAACAACCACAAGAAAAAGGGCAGGCACTCCATTAGCATCCCAAGAGGTTTCCCCGGACAAGGAAAGTAAAAGGTTATATGCAATGGGCAGGAAAGTGGAAACATTGGCAGCGTACCAAACACGCATCGCCAACAACACAACCCTACTAGCCAGTTACAACTGTCATATCTGGGACACCCTGCAGCAAAAACTTGGCATTGTTCCCGAACCATTAAACATATTAAAGACGGTCTCAGAGGGTAAACGGGTTGCCAGCTACATCTTAAAAAATAACTTGGATGCAGCAAATAATTCTGGACGCATTGTAGCAGAATGGGACACTTCTAAAACGACACGCATGGCTGCATCAGGCAGGCTTCAAATCAGAAACCCAGGCTACCCTGGTATATATGCCAATCAAACCCAATGGGCCTCATTACGAGGTGGGCGACGAGGGATTACCGGTACCGGTAATCCCTTACCGCTCTACTACGAGTTCCCTTTGCGGGTCCTCCCTTAACGCCTGGTTTTTCCAGGCGTTAAGGACGGGACCCGCAAAGGGACTTTGGAGCTAATAACGGTACCGAAATTTGCAGTAGCGTTATTAGCGCCTTCCCCATTCCCATTGAGCCCTCTGGGGGCTCAACGGGAATGGGGAAGGGCCCTGGTGAATGTGGAATTACCGCCCCCGCCAGCCTTGGAATGGGGCGGTAATAGCTCCATTCACCAGGGCGGAGTCGGTAAGGGTTTGGAGGCAGCCATGGCGCTATTGGCGCGATCCGATGAGGAAAATGTACCTTTTGGATAGGAATATAGCACTCCAAATGTCCCAAAATGCTTGATCTCAGAGGAAAGCAGAATGAGGGATTTGGTGGAGTCTTTACATAATGCAAGTGGCATTGACACTTCTCCTGAGAATGACTTTGGTAGACCAGATCCAGGAGAGCATGACCAATGTGGTAGATTACTTGGGATGGGCTAGACCACCAGCCCAATTCGTCCAAGACGATTTAACAGACATATTGGACCATGGTCCCACTGAAGACCCAGTACTACCTTTTCATGTAGCCTTACAAAACAGGGTGGCCAAGAATTGGGAAACTCTGGATTCTATTCCTCCAGTATATAAGTCCCTCGCATCAAAATACCGCCCAGCCAGTAGCAACCCTGGCTATATGTCCAAACATCCAATTCGAGAGTCTGGTCATACAGGCAGCCACAGCTTCCAACAAACTTGCGTACCCGTCTAACCCTCCAGGCAGGGACGATAAGCGTATGGATGGTTGGGCACGGAAGGTTTTTCAGCCGTGAGCATGGCATTAAAATCTGGCAACTCCACATGTGCCTTGGCAAAACTTTCGCACACTCTGTGGGAGTGCATAGCAATGGCGGCGGAGCACATACCAGAAGGGGAAGAAAAGGAATGTTTCCTAGCCATCGTTAGAGATGGAAAGGAAGCCATGCAGGAATCCCTTCAATCTGGATTGGACACTGCGGATAGTGTAAGCAGGTCCATGGGCACTAGCACGGTAATGCGCAGGTTTGCGTGGTTACGGAAGTCGGGTTTTGCGCCGGACGTACAGAACCGCCTTCTGAACATGCCTTTTGACGGGTCTCACCTTTTTGGCAACAAGGCTGACGAGAGCCTTGAGAGGTTGCAGACCTCTAAAGCAGCGGCCAAATCTTTAGGAGCTGCTATTAGGCAACCTCAGCCTTTTCGTGCGCAAGGTCAATCATGGAGGGGACGATCCTATGTTATTACACCTCATATGGAAAGACGAGAGGAATGGCCAGTCAAAGGGGCCAAAGAAAGGCCACTCGTGGTGGACGAGGAAAACGTGCTAAGCCAGCTCCAGCTGCAGCCTCTCTGCCATCAGCGGCTGCAACATCTGCCACAAAACCACTTTGAGGACTTGCACCACAAAACACCTGTAGGAGGCAGGCTGTCGCAGCATCTGCAAGAATGACGAGCCATTACTTCAGATGTTTGGGCTCTAGAAATAATAGCCCAAGGCTACTGCCTTCCTTTTATAAAGCAACCTCAAAGCAATCCACCAGGGAGACACCTGTTTAAGTCTTCAAACCCGCTCCTACAGCAGGAAGTTCTAACCCTGCTGGAGAAAGGTGCTATAGAACCAGTACCTGCAGCGGAGAGGAACAAGGGATGGTACTCCCCGTATTTTTTTTATCCCCAAAAAGGACGGAGGACTGAGACCCATCTTGGACTTAAGAAACTTGAACAAGTTCCTCAGGAAAGACAAATTCAAGATGGTTACCCTTTCTCAGATCTTTCAGGCCCTTCAACTCCAGGACTGGTTGGTGTCATTGGACCTCCAGGATGCTTATTTTCATGTGCCGATTCATCTCAAACACAGAAAATACCTGAGGTTCGCAGTTGGCGACTCACACTATCAGTTTCGAGTCCTGCCATTCGTGTTGACCTCCGCCCGAGGGTCTTCACCCAAGTTAATGGTAGTGGTGGCAGCGCACCTCAGGAGAGGGGGGATTCATGTCTACCCCTACCTGGACGATTGGTTGATCAGAGTGCGTTCTGCCGAGCAAGCACTGGATAATCTGAAAGTCACCTGCCACTTCCTCCACAAACTGGGCTTCTCCCTCAATTTCAAGAAGTCTCAAATGACAGCTTCCCAACAGCTTCAGTACATAGGAGCTGTACTAGACACATCCTTGGGAAAGAGCTTGCCTCCCAAGACGAGGGCTCAAGACATTCTTCAGATGGTTTCCAAATTCCAAAATGCCCAAAATCTCCAAGCTTGCGACTTTTTAAGGTTGCTCGGCCTCATGGCATCCTGCATCTTTCTGGTGCCAGAGGCACCCTTCAATGGGCTCTAAAGACTCTAAAGACTCAGTGGTCCCAGTTCTCGGGTCAAATGACGGATCTTCTTCAGATTCCGAGCAAGGTCAGACAAGACCTTCTATGGTGGACCTGTACAGAGAACATCCTAAAAGGAGAACCTTTTTGGCAACCATGGCCGGAGATCACAGTAGTGACGGACGCCTCACTCCTGGGGTAGGGAGCTCATGCCAACGATTTGACAATCAACGGTCGTTGGTCTCCATCGGAGACCAAACTACATATCAACCTTTTAGAGCTGAGGGCAATCAGACTAGCGCTGAAGGCCTTCCTGCCATCTGTCAGAGGAAAGAATGTCCTGATAATGATGGACAACACAGTGCCCATGCACTACTTAAACGAAAGAGGAGGTGTGGGGTCACTAACCCTGTGCAGAGAGGCAATGCAGCTCTGGTATTGGGCAGTTCAGGAGGGAATCTCTTTAACAACAATTCATCTAGCCAGGGAAGAGAATATGACGGCAGATGCTCTGAGCAGGCAGAGCACGGTGTCCCACGAATTGGAACTGGCTCAGGAAGTCATTCAAGAGATCTTCGCCCCTTGGGGAACCCCTCAGGTAGACCTATTCGCAACCAGTACCAACCAAAAATGCGAAAGGTATTGCTCAAGGGAATTTCCCCCGAGAGGAGCCCTGGGGGACGCGTTTGTGGTGGATTGGAATTTCCCACTATTGTACGCGTTCCCTCCGATTCCCGTCATTCCTCAGGTCATCAGGGGGCTGAGACGCTTCGGGAACCACATGATCCCAATTGCCCCGGATTGGGCCAGGAGAACGTGGTATCCGGACCTTCTAGATATGTCCATCTGTCCTCCAGTATGTCTTCCTCAGAGAGAGAACCTTCTCTCTCAAATGGAAGGTCAGGTTCTCCACCCAGAGGTCAGAACACTCAACCTTCATGCTTGGTATCTGAAAGGCTGAGATACAGGGATTGGAACCTTCCAGATGATGGCAAGAAGGCCAGCAACAAAGTCTCTATACCGTTGGAAAAAGTTTTGCAACTGGTGCAGAGAAAAGAATGTCGATCCTTTTCTATGTTCTATTCCGGAAGTACTATCTTTCCTTCTGACCCTAGCACATAGAGGTCTGAATATCGGAACAATAAAAGGTTACCTTGCGGCGCTTTCCATTTAAAAGCGCTCATCGGAAGAATGCTCCTACTTCAAAATTCCTTTGATAACACAATTCTTAAAATGTCTCACTAATGTGTTTCCTCCTCACCCATTTCAAGTACCGATTTGGGATCTAAATTTTGTCCTAAAATTCTTAGTGTGCCCCTTTTGAGCCTATGCACACGTGTCCATTAAGATTACTAACATGGAAAACGGCCTTTTTAGTTGCTCTAACATCAGCAAGAAGAGTGAGCGAATTGCAGGCACAGTCTTCTGGGCCACTCTATACTGTGTTCCATAAGGACAGGGTTGTATTGAGGGTTAAACCATCATTTTTACCAAAAGTAATATCTGATTTTCATTTAAGTCAGAAAATTGTTTTACCCTCATTCTATCCTCCACCTCATCCTTCTAAGGAGAAAGAAAGATTACACAGACTGGATTCAAAAAGAGCTTTAAGCTTGTACATCCCTAGACTTTCTAGGCTTAGAGTGGACAACCAGTTGTTTATCGGCTACACAGGAAGGAAACTGGTTCAATCGGTAACAAAACAGACAATTTCACGCTGGATCGTACTTTGCATTTCAGAATGCTACAGACTAGCACAAAAAGACCCACCAGAGGGGTTAAGGGCTCATTCCACCAGAGGCATTGCCTCTTCCACGGCCCTTCAAAGAGGTGTTCGAATAACGTCCATTTGCGTAGCAGCAACTTGGTCTTCACTTCACACCTTCTCAAAATTCTATAGCCTGGATGCTTCCCAGTCTAGGGAGCTGACTTTTGGAAAAGCAGTGCTTTATTCCTCCATCAAAAGGCATTGATGGGGGGGGAAAATCTGACCCCTCCTCCAGAGAAAGTAATAAAATACTGCTTTGGGAGTCTACCTAAGATGAGGAATATGTTGGAAGACACAATCAACTCGAAGAACAAGTTACTTACCAACTGGTAACGTTCTTTCGATTGGATGTTCCTCCAACGTATTCCTCATCGCCCTCCCAACCTACCCCTCTGTAGATTTTTCGGGGTTAGTGCCATCTCAAATCTCGCAAGGCTGATACCTGTCTGCCGGCACAATCTACACAGTACAATATCACAGGCAAAAAAAAGGGGAAAAACAGAACTGAGGCCAATGGGCGCAGCGCGTGCTACTTATACACCCGATGACGACACCCTCTGCGGAGGCCTTCGAGGGACCATCGACTCGACGACATCGACGCACGGCGCCCTCTGCCGAAAACATTTCTGAAGAGCAGCAAAGCTGGATGGAATACATCTAAGATGAGGAATACGTTGGAGGAACATCCAGTCGAAAGAACGTTACCAGTTGGTAAGTATCTTGTTGGAAGCAATTATAATTGTCTGGGAGCAAATATAAAAACACAAAAAAAGTTGGTTTTTGCCTCGAACGAGAGAGTACAAAACATGCTATTGCAGGTATCTCACTACGTAGCCGGTCAACGGATAACTGTGCGCAAGGCCTTGCGCCAGCTTTAGATGATGGCTTCCTGCATTCATCTTGTTCCACATGCGACTGCGCATGTGTCAGATGCAAGAGTGGCTATCAAATCAATGTTCTCAGGCAAGTGGTCAGTGGGACTATCTAGTGGTTGTTTCCCAAACCATGTGGACGAAAGAGAGCATGTTAAAAGGGAAACCTTTTCGCAACCCGCCAGTGCAAGTCACTCTCGCAACAGACTCCTCACTATCAGGGTGGGGAGCTAATTACCTTCATCACACTGCACACTGCGTGTGGACACAGACAACAGCAAAAAAAACACATCATCCTACTAGGACTACTAGCTGTCCTGAAAGCCCTACAAGCATTCCATCAATAGCTGTCAGGGCAGACAGTTGTAATACTCCTAGACCGTACCACTGCCATGTTCTGTAGTTCTGTATCAACAAACAGGGATGGACACACTCTCTAAGTTTGTCCAGTTTAGCTCAAAAGATTTGGAAGTGGTCTTTCAAATGCATCATTTACCTAGTGTCACATGTTCCAGGGGAACTCAATTCACTAGCAGACACCCTAAGCAGAAGTCTACAGCTACCCGCAGAACACGAATGACAAATTCATGCAGATATTTTAAACATCTTCACCCAATGGGGGCATCCACCTCTAGACCTATAGACCCTTCAAAAAGAGAACTTTAGTGTGTTGTGCCTACAAGAAACATGGCTGTTGCAACCACCGACACTGGAAGGTTACGTGGTTCTGCTAAATCCAGCGGTCAAAGGTCAAAAAGGCAGACCCATGTCAGGCCTACTTATAGCCATCAAAAACGATCTGGATTGGCAAGTCCTGGAGGAGTCAAACCCAAATTTATTCATCCAGATGGTAGTGTTACAGCCGGACAAAAAAGCCAGTAAAATACTAATATTGATCAACCTATACTGGAACCCAGCAAATTTATCAAACGAAAACCTACCAGATAAAATAGCAGAACTAATTGATGAACAAAGAGAAAAATGGACTGATCCAATATTCATATTGGCAGGAGATCTAAATTGTTCATGCCTGAACAAGGACAACCAACCCGAATACGATACAACAACTGCCTCAGCAAAGGAAAAAAGAGGAACAATGTGGAATCGTATGGTACAATCAAGGGACTGTGTCGTTCTGAATGGAAAGGTGAAGGGGGACCAACCAGCAAAACCTACTTGAAAGGGAACACAATCAGTAGAGATCCTGGATTACATTTGCATTTCAAGCAACTTGTCAGATAACATCCAGACCTTTAAAGTAATCCCAACAGTAGAAAGTGACCACAATCTGTTAAAACTGTCGTGCAAAAACATAAGCAATAACAAGATTGGAACCTACAACCAGAAGGTGGTCATAGACCAACGGGGTATTAAATTAAGGATCAGACCAGAGAAAACCAGAGAAAACAAGAGAACTAAACCATAACCTAAAACAAATGATCTCGACGCTTGAAAACAAACAAAGCCAAAAAAGGATTGACTACACCCCGCTTTTCAGAGCATTTGTTACAGAAAGGAAGCTTAGAAGTAACCATCAAACAACGACTCACCAACATCAGTATGACAGTCGCATACGAGAAAGGAAAAAAGCATTAAGGAGAGATATTAGACGACTAAAAAAGACCAAACACGACAACTGGAGTAAAGAGATACATAAGTTAAAACAAAAGTACAGAAACTGGTTACACTTACACAAGAAGACATTGCTAAACCAAGACGCAGAAAGAATGTTGGGGAAAATAAGATCTAAAAACACAGCCGAAATTTGGGCAATTATCAACGAAGCGGAGAAGCCTCAAGCAATAAGTCAAATGAACCCAATAAGTGCTTCATCATGGGTTAAGTATTATACACAGCTGCAAGGGGAAATTTACATCGACCCAAAGCGGAAATCAATGACAAACAAAAATGAGGCAGTAATAGATATCAGTATTGAGGAAATAGAAAACATCCTGAAAAAATTGAGACTCGAGAGCCCCAGGGCCCGACGGGCTCACGAATGTAATACTGAAAAGCAACATACGTGAATGGGCCAAATTCCTTCAACTACTATTCAACTACATATTAACAACAGAAAAAATCCCGGATTCCTGGCGAAAGGCAGTAGTGGTACCCATTTTCAAAAAGGGTCTCAGAACATCAGCAGCCAACTACAGACCGATTGCATTACTGGACGTGGTGGGGAAGGTCTTTGCGTCCACACTATTGAAAGCATTAAACCACTGGGTACAGCAAAGTGGACGTCGTGATCCTTGGCAATTGGGTTTTGTGAAGGGGAGAGGCACAGCACTCAACATTTTCCTGATTAACTTATTGAAAGCCAGCACACAAAGGAACAAAAACCAAGGAATCTACATCGCGTTTGTAGACTTGTCGAAAGCTTTCGACACCATAAAAAGAGCCAAACTATGGAAGAAAATGGAAAACTGGGAATTTCCTCAGTCACTGGTGGAGAACATCAAGGACTTGTACACGGACACAAGCATCAGAGTCAGACTGGATACAGCGGGTACACTACAGACGAAATTCAGATAAAAATGGGCTTAAAGCAAGGATGACCACTGGCACCGGAACTGTACAACCTGTTCACGTCAGATCTGGAAGATTCATTTGAGTCCACCCGCTGCTTTCCACCAAAAATAGCAGGAACGCCGATTGGGAGACTGCTTTACGCAGATGATATCGTCCTGATGAACCAAACCCAAATCGGCTTGCAAAGACAGCTTACATCATTACAGTCGTATGTGGACTCAAATGACCTGGTTATAAACCCAGAAAAATCAAGAATTCTGAAGTTAGGCCCAGGAGGTAATAAAGCCAGAGGGAAAAAACTAGGATGGTCTCTGAGAAACAAAAAAATCCTGGAAGTCGAAGCATTCACGTACTTAGGAGTCTGTATAGACAACACGAAGAACAATACGCCAAGAATAGCTGGGCTAAAAAGAAAAGCAACCAATCTAGCTGCCTAAGGGAGAATTCTGCGTTAAAGATACTGCAGATTTACCTTATCACCTCTAATAGCCTTTTATAGGATGAAAGTGGTGCCAATACTAACATATGGGGTAGAATCACCAATCCCCTTACAAGCTCAAACATGGTCAATCCTGGAGGGTCTGTTTTGGAGGAAAGCTTTACAGCTGCCTAAATCAGCCCCAATACAGCAGATAAGAAGAGAGCTGGCTCTGACATCACTCAAAACAATAGTGGTATGGAAAACACTAAGTTTCTATCGGAAATGTCTTGAGGAAAACACTACGGGTGGATTTGGGGTGTTGAAAAAAGCCCTAAAAGATCAATCCGATATAATCCTAACAGACTGGCAAAAGTCATGTCGAGGGATCCTAGTGAACCTCAGCGAGTCAGAGGATGATTTATGGATTAACCCAGACAAAACTAAAAAGAAACTATACATGGCAGATTGGATCGAAACCCAAGAAGATAACTGTAAATATAAAGGTTACAAAGACTTCTTGGCCCAGCCACGAAAACTGAATCAGATCCCGAGCTATCTGACTTTATTCCCCAATTGGTACTTCCGAGACCTTTTCCTGAGATTCAGATTGAACATTTTACCAACAGGAGAAATATTACAAAGAAGAAAAAGGCTGGACATCAGGGAAAGCTGCAGAATGTGCAAAAAAAAGGAGAGATAGAATCTCTGAAACACCTCATACTACAGTGTACCGGTTTAAGGAAAGAGCGAGAGCAGTGCTTGGGGGACATCCTTAGAAGCTACACGACAAGGAATGTCGATGAGTGGTGGAGGACTCTTGTAGAAGGAGAAAAAAATGAAAACGACATTAGCACTCATAAAATTAGTGATTTTAATCCTTAAGAAACCAGAGGAGATCAACAACATAACCCAGGACTAATAAGATGCTACCAAGCACTGCTACTAAGATACTGTATACCAAACGAAGAATCATGATGAAAGAACGGACATGCTCGGGTTAAAGGTTTCAAATAAGGAAACCACACAATCTGTTTAAATAAAATAAAAATAAAAAATTTAAAAAAAACCTATTTGCAACAAAGCAAAACGCACAATGCCCAGACTTCGCATCCAGGCTTCCCCAACCAGGATAAGAGGAACACCCTTGACACCTACTCAAACTAGCAATGTGCAAACCAATCCAGCTTCCATGCCCATTCAACATGCTGTCCCACCACAAAGGGACGACGTTCCATCCATACCCTCAAACTCTAAACTTGGCAGTTTAGCTCCTGAAATAATAGTGTGGACATTTAAACCTTCCACAAAGATGTATGGACATTCTAAAAGAAGCACAGAAGCCCAACAGAGGAAAACACTGTTATTTTAACAAGTCGAAGCGATTTGCCATTTGGTGCTAATCATGCAATCCAATTGACTGTTCTCCCTTGCATATAGTTCAATATATTTATCTCCGAGAACCAGATCTAGTCTTTAATTCTCTCAAGGTACACTTGGCAACACGATCTGCTTACAATACATTTCAAAATAATTGTGGTGGAAAGTACCAGTCATCAAAGTGTTCATGGAAGGAGTTAAGACTTTAAGACTATATCCTCCCATTTCACATCCACCACCTGGTTGGGACCTCAATATTGTACTCACAAAACTCAAGGGTTTGCCATTTTTGCCTACTCATCTGCAACCTCTTTTAGTGGCCTTGTTAGTTGCAAGTCCTATTGACTATTGCAATGCCCTGTTTCTGGCTCAACCTGTTGGTCTTAAACATTGGTTGCAGCTCTTGCAGAATCTTGCTGCCCGTGTAGCCACCTCCACTCCATATGCCTCTCACAATAGCCCTGTGCTCCCTTCTCTTCACTGGCTCCCGGTGCCCAAAAGAATCAAATTGAAATCTCTCTGCCTGGTCCACCGGACATACTATCGTCAAGATAAGTTCCTGCATTACATCCCCGGATGGCCTCTACATTCCGGTAATGCTTTTCTTGTTGTTATCCCTAAATTTTGCCTATCCACGGTTGGAGGCCATGGATTCTCAATCTATGCTGGTAAACTATGGAATAATCTTCCGGTTGCTCTTAGGTGTATTGAAAACCATTTGCAATGTTGGTGGTCCTTGAAAATCTTGCTATTCTATGTTTTAGTGTTGCCTAGCCTGCTGCTTTAGGCCTAGCGCCAAAGAGAGGTGGTATAGGGTCACTACCACTGTGCAGAGAGGCAATGCAGCTCTGGTACTGGGCAATCCAAGAGGAAATCTCCCTATCGCAGTTCACCTAGCCGTAGAGGAGAACACGGCAGCGGTCTCTCTGAGCAGGCAGAGCACAGTCTCCCATGAGTGGGAACTAGCTCAGGAAGTACTTCAAGAGATCTTCACCCTTTGGGGAACCCCTCAAATGGACCTGTTTGCAACCGGGTCCACCGGAAGTGCGAACAGTACTGCTCCTGGGGGTTTCCCCCAAAATGAGCTCTAGGAGACGCGTTTGTGGTGGACTGAGAATTTCCACTCCTGTATGTGTTTCCACCAGTCCCCGTCATTCATCACGTGATCAGGAGGTTGAGAAAGTTCGGGAAACATATGATCCTAATTGACCCGGATTGGGCCAGGGCGACGTGGTACCTGGACCTACTGGACATGAACATCTGTCCTCCAATACGTCTTCCACAAAGAGAGAGGATCTTCTCTCGAGAGGGCTTTTCTGCCTGTAGTCTCTGGTCCGCATCCTCCGAGTCCCGGCACCAATGAAGGAAAAGCCACCCAGTGATAGCTTTTGTTTACTCCAGTTGGCTGGCTTTTCCTTCATTAGTGCCGCAAAAGCAAAGGCCAGCACAGTCGGGCATCCATTTCACAAAATGGATGACCCATGTGCTTGGTTTTGCAAATTTTGAGCTTAAATTGCTCAAAATTCTACATAGGGACTTGAAAAAAAATGCGAATCGTTTTTTTTTTATATTGCCTATCTATTTTTTAAATCAAAAGTTTTGGCCGAACCATCCCTTTAACAAAACAAAAAATATTTGTTACCTACGGTCACCCCAGCAAAAACAAATCATCACTACTACTACTCCGATCACGGCCCCCCTTTCAAGCCATCCTTGGTGCTCTACTGACCCTCACCCTCCAGTAAAAACACATTTGCAGGGCTTCATAAGGTGCCCCCCCCCCACTTCCACTTAGGGTGGGGGGAGTGGCCACCCCCCCTTTCCATTACTAAATTCCCTTGTGGTTTAGGGTGTCCCTCAGCCCCCCCCCCCTAAATTGCATCCTACCATTTTCAATTTTTGTTTTTGTTTACCCAACTTCCCTTGGGGCAGATGGGCACATTAGTGTGCCCATCTGCCCCCAGGGTGCCCAAAACCTACTGCCCCATCCATTGGGGGGCCTGTTCCACGTTTTTTTGGTGCCTCCCCACCCCAAATGGATGGGGGGCATCTCATGTAGCCCTCCCTGGGGGCAGATGCCAGAAATCTGCCCCCACAGAGGGCTACATGAGGTGCCCCCTCCCCCTACGGCACAAACAGATCCCTGGATTTCTAGTGGCATTGCTGGGCTCTGTGCCGGATCCTCGCCCAGCAATGCCTTCAACAAAATAAAAAGGTGTCGTTGGAAAGGGGCGACACCTCCCTCGATCTGAACGGCACAATAGCCGTTCAGATCGAGAGAGGGGTGGGGGGGCGTTGGAGACTCGCCTTTAATTTTCACCGCTGTTAGGCAAGATTGTATGCTGTACCCTTTGGGTGCACTACAACAACCCTGACCTCTTGGCAATAGGAACCGAACCTTTGGTTTGTCTGTACTACACAGGTTGGTCGCGTTTTGAGCAGCCAGGGGTCAATGTGAGATGTATGGGAGTTACACAGAGATTCACAGTGACAAGTGTTCAAATAAACTCTTACACACAAGGTTTCTTTATTAAACAATTATTAATTTAACAGTCAGAGTAAGCCTTCTTCAGAAGGGGGCAATATAATAGTAACACACAAATCCACTCCAAAATCCACACTCTTAATACTTCTAAATCAGTAAGTACCCTTTTGGGATTGCACACAGACACTTCCTACACCCTAAGGTGACTTTAGTAACTAAGGACACTGTGGACATTAATATACCACTGTTTGCATTTGGAATCCGACTTGAGAGTTTGGCAAATAAAAAGGTTATTAGAACAGAACAAGAGATCACACCAATATTCTGAAGCAGGTGAGTACTTTTGGTAACCCCCAATGCAAAGTTAGTTAACTCCTTCCTGGAAGGAGGACAGAACACAATGTCAGAGGGCAGAAGAGTCATTCGGGAGGCAAGCTAGGCCAAAGTCCATTGGGCAAAAGTCTAGGGGAGCTGAAGCACTTCTTGCAGGTAAGTAAAAGCCTTGCACAGTGTTTTAGAAGTCTTTGTAGAAAAGAAGAATTCATAGCAGTGCCAAAAGCTGTTTAGACTTGTGAAGTAGAGAAGCTATCAGCAACTCTACAGAGAAACCACAACAGGTCTCACCAACAGAGAACAAGTGCAGTTACACAACAAGACCTAAGTTATCTTAGACTGCACAGTACCTTTAGGTTGAAGAAAATGGGCAGCAGATGACTTCAGTTCCTGTGCAGCTCTGCAGATCCTGGTATTCCTGGGCCTCAGTCGTGGGGACAAGAGGGAGGACGTCTGGGGACTCCTTCACTGCAATGGGACAGTCACCGACCGCAACCGGCAATCTTCAAACAAGTGGCACTTCGGGGTTTCAGCTCCTCACGTCTACCGCAAATAGCAGCACTGCGGTTCCTGGCTGTCGAGATGGGCTTTCCTTGCATCTGTGGTCCAGCACTCTGTTGAGGTGGCTCAGGCTCGCTCAGTCCTGCTTCCTGGGAGTCTGGATGATTTTCCTGGTGCTCTTGGCCAGCTTAAAAGCAACGCACACGATCTGGTGTTCCTCTCGCTGTCTGTTCGGTTCCAGCAACAACTGCAGTGGAATTTCAACCAGCTCAGAGGGGATGTACAGGTGGCTTACTTTGGAGTTGATTGGTCCCACCAACTCAAAAGGAGAAGTCGTCCTTGCAGGGCTTCCCTGTCGATATGAATTTGGAGTTTCAGCACAGCAGCAGGGCTTCACCAGGCAAACCAACGGTCCAGGAGTTGCAACAGGCGTCTTCAAGTTCTTCTTCGGATTCCTTCGTCCAGCGGTCGACTCTGCCTTCCAAGCCAAAAAGCCTCGCCCTTTATGCAGGTTTCTCCCATTAATTCCAGCCTAGCTGTCAGCCACCCAGCAGGATGCATATCCTTGCCGGACAGCCAGCCAACCAATAACCTAAGAGTGCATTCCTGTCTCCTAGGAGACTAAGCACAGGGGGTTTTGGGCACCTCCCTCACTTCCTACCCCCGCCAGCACCCTGGAACCAGAGGTGGGCTTCACTCGTGAATCCCGCCAAAGGCAAATTGAACAAAGGGACCAAACCTGGTTTGGCGTGCAGAGTAAATCTCAAGAAGGACCTTTCCACAAAGAAATGGCAAAAAAAGGCCAGGGCCTTTTTGACAAAAATGGCACCCTTGGATGCGTTACTGCAGCTGTGAACGCAGTCCGCGGTAAATGCACACCACAGTAGTTAAAAGTAAACCAATGCCTCCAGCCATTCAGTGAGGAAAGGGTAACATAAAAATGTTACATGAGAAGTTAGACAAAGGGGATACTAAGTAACCCCTCCAGCACCCTATTTTAAGATAGTGTGTGCTGGATCTAGAAAGTTAGAAGTGTAAATTCAGTCAATTTCACTTTACTGCTCTTGGAAACGGTAGTTTATCCAAGGGAAGGTATTTAAACCTTGGGGAAATCTGGAAGACTTCCCTGTGTCACTGAACTGAATATGCTGTTTTACACAATGTATAAGATGATGCCTATGGAGTTTGTCAGACTCCACAACCAAAAGAAATGGATTTCCAAATCACATTAAAATGCATGAGAGAGTGGGGAAAAAGGTCCTAGAGTCCAGCAAAAGAGCCGGGGTGCTCTAAGGTAGAGAGGAATGATAACATTTCTGAGAATTCTCCCTAACCACTGCGACAGCCTGAAATGGCTGCCGCAGTGAAAATTACTTTGTCTCATGTCGGCGTGCATTATGCACGCTGACGTGAAACTGAAAGAAATCCAACCCCGGGCCGTGAGGAGGACCCGCCCCTTCACATAGCCCGGGGGTTGGATTTAAGTATTGTGCGAATCCTGCTTTGCAGGGATGGCACAAAACGCAGTGCCAGAAAGGACAAGCTATCTCTTCCTTGGCACTGTGAACATAGTGTCACGGATGAGATACCGCGCCCTTGGCACTTAAAGGGTTAAAATCAAATTCGAATCCCTCCACCAAATCAAACACTGCTTTGGAAGTCTATCAAAAATGAGGAATACATGGGAGGACACAATCCATTCGAAGAACAAGTTACTTACCCTTGGTAACGTTCCTTTTTCGACTGGATGTTCCTCCTACGTATTCCTCATCGCCCTCCCAACCTACCCCACAGTAGAATTTCCCATGCTATTACAGCTTTCGTATCTTCAAGGCTGAGTACAGTCATTACTGTGGTTATGCGAGTATACTGTAAGGGAAAGAACAGAACTGAAGACAACGTGTGCTGCGCGTGCTATATATGCCTTAGATTACATCATCCTCGAGATGGAAGCCTTCAAGGGACATCGTGGACGGGGCTCTGTACCTTCCACAAGATTACCACGAGGTCCTAGCCAGAGCAATAGCTCCGTCCACCTTGAAGTGCTACAAAAGCTAGTGGAAACCTTTTCAACTGTGGTGCAGGAACCATGGACTGCAACCTCAAACCATTCGGCTGGACGACCTGTTGCTTTATCTGTTGTCGCTAACCCAGTCTGGCTTGACCCATTCTTCCATTAAGGTGCACCTGATGGCAATCTCCAGGTACAGCCGCTCCGCAGGTGTGCCATCCCTGTGGTGCCATCGGCTGGTGAAGGAGTGCCGGCATGGGCTGTTCTGACCTTTTCCACTTGTCCGTGGCCCAGCTCCGGGCATGGGAGCTAAATGTGCTACTTGCAATGCTCATGAGGCCAGCCTTCGAGCCTATGCACCAAGCATCCATTAAACACCTTTCCTGGAAAAAAGCGTACTTGGTGACCATCGCATTGTCCAGGCGAGTGGATAAGATGCAGGCCTTTTAATTCAAGCCACCCTACTTGACGTTTCACAAGGACAAGGCTATTCTGTGTACTAACCCAATCTTTATGCCAAAGGTGCCATCCTTTTTCCATCTTAATCAGCAGGTGGTTCTGCCAGTATTTGTTTGCACACAGACTTCTCCAGCGGAGCGAACCCTGCACACGCTGGATATTGTGTGCACCCTCAAGTACTATGTGGCACGTGCTCAGTCTTTCCGAACAATGGATCAGCTGAACTCTCTCCAAGTCCTCCATTTCAAGATGGATCGCAGCCTGCCTCTCTTTCTGGCATCAACAGGCCGGCAGGCCCCAGGCTCACTCCACCAGAGCAGTGCAACTACTGCTTTTCTCTACGGAATCGTGCTGCCTGATATCTGCCATGTAGCCACTTGGAGATTGGTGCCTACATTCACCAGGTTCTACTGTGTCGACTGAGATTCCGCACAAGAGTCTAGTGTCAGCCAATCGCTTCTGCTGCACCTTTTTGCGTGATGTTAGTAGGTCTCCAGTGATAAGTTATGCTGGAAGCTTGCCTCCTTCCATGTGTATTGTTAAAATACTGCTTTGTAATCTATTCACAGCATGTGAATCTATGGAAGATCCAGTGCTGGAGAAGGAATAAGTTACTTACCTGTAACTTCGGTTCGAAGGGATTGTGTCCTCCGACGTATTCCTTATCTTTGATAATACGTTTCCAGCTTGCTGGCCTCGGAAATTTTTTCTGTAGAGGGCCACCGTATCGGCGCCGACGTCACCATGCCCATAAATAGCCACGCGCGGCGTCCGTTGCTCAGTTCGTTTTTCCACGCTTCGTGGGGCCTCGTAACATCGTTGCTCAGTTCAGTCAGATAAACTAATCTACATCTACTAGAATATACCAACTCGTTCTCGATGGCATCTTCATCGGAACCGACAACGCCACGATCCGGCTTCAAGAAATGTCGAGACTCCGGTAAAAAAAATGTCGATAACGGATCCACACAGGATCTGCTTTTGGTGCTTGGGAGCCGAGCACCATTGTTCGGAGTGTGAGGACTGCATGTCCATGATGGCGAAAGCCTTGAAGGAGCGCAAGGGGAAGCTCGAGAGAGGTAAGTCAGTCAAAACCTCCTCAAAAGTTTCTTCGGCTGAGTCGAGGCATTCGTCTCCTCGCCGTCGAAAACATTCCCATTCTAGATCTCGAAGTAGCTCCCACCATTCGTCGAGATCAAGACACTCAAAGAAGAGATGTCGAAGATCCCCTTCCTCGTCTTCTGTTTCCCCAGAAAGGGTCTCCTGCCCCACAAAACACAGCTCTCAGGCTGAGTGGGAGGAATTCAGGGAGAAAATGTTAAGCGTCTTCGAGAAAGCGGCCTCAACCCCCTCGAAGACAGCTGAGGGTGATACCCCAGGTGAAAAACCCAAAAAATCAAAACGCCACGAGTCGCAGCACCCGGCGAAACATTCCACCCGAGTCATCGGGTAAGAAGGCACAGTCTTCGACGCCATCGTCGAAGATTCCTTCGACCCATGGATCGGCACCATCGACGCGGTTGTCGAAGGGTTCTTCGACGCATCGGTCGATCGACTCGACGCTGACATTGACGCCGATGAAAGAGAAGACCACGGCTACTCCACAGCCAACAGTGATTCCAAGAGCCTCCGGCACGACGCCGAGACCGTCGTCGACATCCTCGAGTAGGATCCCGATCCTCTCGAGTTCTTCGAGGCCTCTTCCAGTTTTCTCAACGCCGTTCTCGGCGCCTTCGAAGCCTGTCACATCGGCGTCGACGACATCGTTTTCTCGCCCAATCATGACGAGTTTGCCTCCTTCTGCCTTAGAAATGGGTTTTATACCATTTCAGAGGTCAGAGTACCCTGGATTATCTTCAATTTATAAAGAAGGGGAAGATTCTGACCAGGAAACCTTTGGGTTGCAGAGGACCACACTACCTGTTTCAGAGGATTTCACCTCTGAGGAAAGAAGGTTAAAAGACCTACAGGACTCATTACATGAGGCAAGTGGGCTGGACACTTCCCCAGAAGTGGATTTTGTTAAGCCAGACCCAGGGGAACATGCCGAAACACCCTATAGAACCCAGATGGCAAGAATTATTGAATTCATGGGTTGGTCTGCGCCTTTGCCTGTTTTTCAACAGGATGACCTGACAGACATATTAGACAAAGGTCCACAGGAGGATCCTGTGGCCCCCTTCCATGCAGCCTTACAAAGAAAGATTGCATCTAATTGGGAAACTCCTGAAGTTATCCATGCTGTCAATAAAAGATTATCAGCCAAGTATAGGGTAGCTGCAGCTGACCCTGAATAGTTATCGAAACACCCGACTCCAGAGAGCCTGGTGGTCCAAGCGGCAACTTCATCAAGCAGCAGGACCGCTTACCCTACTGTCCCACAGGATAGAGATGATAAGAGGTATGATTCTATGGCAAAGAAAGTCTTCTCTGCTTGTAGTATGGCGTTGAAGTCCATCAACGCCACCTGTACGCTTGCCAGGTTCAGTCACACACTGTGGGAGCGTGCTTCATCAGCGGCTGACTGCATACCCGAAGGAGAGGAAAAGGAAGCCTTCCTTAACATTATTAAAGATGGCAAAGATGCCATGTGCGAGTCACTTCAAACTGGCATCGATTCCGCTGACAGTATCGGCAGGGCCATGGTGGCTAATACAACAATCCGCAGGCCTGCGTAGTTGCGAAAGTCTGGCTTTGCTCCCGATGTACAGGCCAGACTTTTGAATATGCCCTTTGACGGTTCTTCATTATTCGGAAAAAAAGGCTGATGACAGTCTGGAAAAGTTGCAGACATCTAAAGCAGCAGCAAAATCTTTAGGAGCTGCTATCCGCCAAACTCTTTTTCGCCCCTCATGAACCTCTGGGAGAGGAAAGTCCTTTCGCTATTATTCCGCATTCGGGAAAGGCAGAGGACAGCCGGCTCAAAGAGGCCAAAGGAGATCCACCCGAGGTGGACGGGTCAAAAGTACTAAGACCGCAGCAGCAGCAGGTGCCTCTTTACCCTCGGCATCTGCATCAGCCGCCCCCAAACCACTCTGAGGTCTTTCCACACAAAACACCTGTAGGGGGCAGGTTAACTCACCATCTGACGGAATGGCAGGCTATTACGTCAGATGCTTGGGCATTGGAGACAGTTGCCCAGGGTTACTGCCTACCCTTTCTACACATCCCTCAGAGTCATCCACCGGGGAACAGCTCTCTAAAAGTTCCAGATCCGCTCCTCTTGCAGAAAATTATAGACCTGCTAGAGAAAGGTGCCATAGAACCGGTACCTGTAGCGGACAGGAACAAGGGCTGGTACTCGCCCCTACTTTCACATACCGAAGAAGGACGGAGGACTGCGACCTATCCTGGACTTACGAGAATTGAACAAGTTCCTCAGGAAGGACAAGTTCAAGATGGTAACTCTCTCTCAGATCCTTCAGGCCCTCCAGCTCCAGGACTGGCTGGTATCTCTGGACCTTCAGGATGCTTATTTCCATGTGCCAATCCATCTCAAACACACGAAATATCTGAGGTTCGCAATTGGCGACTCTCATTATCAATTTCGAGTTCTGCCATTTGAGCTGACCTCCGCTCGAGGGTCTTCACCAAGCTAATGTCGGTAGTGGCTGCGAGTCTAAGGAGGGAAGGGATCCACGTCTACCTCTACCTGGACGATTGGCTGATCAGGGCTGTATCTTCGGAACAAGCTCAGACCCAGCTAGATTATGTCTGCCACTTCCTTCACAAACTGGGCTTCTCCCTCAATTTAAAGAAGTGACAGATGATACCATCACAGAGACTCCAGTTCATTGGAGCGATCCTGGACACTTCCCTGGGAAAAGCCTCGCCACCAGAGGTGAGGGCTCAAGATATTCTGCAGATGGTCAACAAGTTTCGAAATGCCCAACGTCTCCCAGCCTTCGACTTTTTGAGGTTGCTAGGCCTCATGGCATCCTGCATCTTCCTTGTGCCAGAGGCTCGCCTGAGAATGAGATCTCTTCAGTGGGCACTGAGAACTCAGTGGTCGCAATTCTCAGAGAGAATGACAGATCTCCTCCGGATTACGGACAAGGTAGCCCGCGACCTTCAATGGTGGGCCTATCCAGAGAACATCTTGAAAGGAGAACTGTTTTGGCAACCATGGCCGGAGATAACAGTAGTCACAGACGCCTCACTCACGGGGTGGGGGAGCCCATGCCAACGACTTGACCATCAGCGGTCGTTGGTCTCCATCAGAGTCCAGACTACACATCAACCTATTGGAGCTGAGAGAGATCAGACTAGCGCTGAAAGCTTTCCTGCCATCAGTACAGGGGAGAAATGTCCTGATAATGACAGACAACACGGTGGCCATGCACTACCTCAACAAAAGAGGAGGCGTAGGGTCACTGCCACTGTGCAGCGAGGCAATGCAGCTCTGGTTTTGGGCAATTCAGGAAGGAATCTCTATCGGCAGTCCACCTAGCCGGAGAGAAGAACTTGACAGCGGACACTCTGAGCAGGCAGAGCACAGTCTCCCATGAGTGGGAGCTAGCTCAGGAAGTCCTTCAAGAGATCTTTGCCCTTTGGGGCACCCCTCAGGTGGATCTGTTCACCACAAGCACCAATAGGAAGTGCGATCTGTTCTGTTCAAGGGAATTTCCCCCGAGAGGAGCTCTAGGAGACACGAAACTGGGAGTTTCCACTCCTTTACGCGTTTCCACCAGTCCCTGTTATTCCTCAAATGATCAGGAGGTTGAGAAGATTCCGGAAAACCATGATCCTAATTGCCCCGGACTGGGCCAGGAGAACGTGGTACCGGGACCTTCTAGATATGTCCATCTGCCCTCCAATCCGTCTTCCACTCAAAGAGAATCTTCTCTCGCAGAAGGGAGGTCAGGTTCTCCATCCAGACATCAGAACCCTCAACCTTCACGCTTGGCTTCTGAAAGGGTGAGGTACAAGGATTAGGATCTCCCTGATGACGTCATGGAGGTGTTGCTTTCTGCCAGAAGGCCAGCAACAAAGTCTTTATGCCGCTGCCGTTGGAACAAATTTTGCAGCTGGTGTAGAGAAGGGAATATCGACCATTTTTCATGTGTTACACCAACGGTGTTATCGTTTCTACTCTAATTGGCAAACTCAGGCCTTCAAGTTGGCACTGTAAAAGGCTGTCTCGCAGCGCTTTCAATCTTCAAGCGCTCTGCGGAGGAACCATCGTATTTCAAACTACCTCTAGTGATACAATTTCTCAAAGGATTAACTAATGTTTATCCTCCAAAACCATTCCAAGTTCCCTTATGGGACTTAAATTTAGTCTTAAACTTCCTAATGGGCACTCCATTCGAACCACTTCACTCTTGTTCGCTGAGATTTCTCACGCTTAAAACTGTCCTATTGGTAGCACTAACACTTCTTACCTTGTAACGTTCTTTCGACGGGATGTTCCTCCGACGTATTCCTTATGGCCCCTCCCATCCATCCCCGCAGTAATACTTCCCTTGTGGTTGCAGCTTACGCTCCTTCAAGGTCAATAACCAATTCAGGCATGACTTTTCTTATGCTACAAAACGGAACTGAGCAACAGACGCCGCGCGTGGCTATTTATGGGCATGGTGACGTCGGCGCTGATACGGTGGCCGGCTAGGGACATCGACTCGGCGGACGTCGACGCGCAGCGCCCTCTACAGAAAAAATTTCCGAGGCCAGCAAGCTGGAAACGTATTATCAAAGATGAGGAATACGTCGGAGGAACATCCCGTTGAAAGAACGTTACAAGGTAAGAAGTAACTTGTTCTTCTCCAACATTGGTATCTTTCAGAGTTCCACGTGCGACCCTCCCACCTACCCCGCATGATTAGTCTTTTGGCTCTTACTGTCACTTACATGCACTTGCCAAAATCTGAAAATGGGTGACCGGGGAAGCGCTAAGGGACATGTTCCTTTTGGCTGTGGGCAGTATGACCCAAAATGACTGTAATAAAGCACAAAGTGACAAAGTTGTCAGTTTAAGTGTAAACTGCTCTGTTACCAAGGATTCCCAGCCTGACGATGGGGAATATTTGCAGCATGTGAATCTATGAAAGATACCAATGATGGAGAACCGAAATTACAGGTAAGAACTTATTCCATACTCACCGTAATTGTATTTCTGATGCTTGTATCTGCTTAGATACACATGCGCTGACCTTTCCTCCCCTCCTGGAGTTGAAGGTGCATAGATGTTTTCTTTAGCTTTCTACATTATCTTTCTTATACTCACGCAAACACCTCATGAACCCTCATGTCAGAGACAAAACATTCTGATGGACCTCGACACGTGAAGGACCATGGTTGCAATACTCTGCGACTGCCACTAGATGTCGGCTTATGGCATAGCATGTAAATCTAAGCAGATACAAGCTTCAGAAATAAGATCACGATGAGTAACGTATGATATAGATATAGATATATTTCTGATGCTTGTGAATCTGCTTAGAATCAAATCCTGTGCATGTAGTCCGACATCTAGTGGTAATAGCAGTATTGTATCTTTTTATTTTTTTTCGAAAATTGAAAAGGGACATAGACATGGGTGTGACTGTAACACTATCCCTGACGTGTAGTGTACCCAAAATCTTTCCCACGTTGAGGTCCCCACAGATTGTTTTTTTTTTTTTCCACCTTTCTGGTCGGTCGCTTAGTGCATAGCTTGTCTATCGAGATGATATGGCTGTTTACTGCATCTTTGCTGCATCCATCTCCAGACATCCTCGACGGCTGTTTGGTGATGCTCTCGACGGCTGATCCGGTTTGCCAATTCTACACCTCCAGCACCTCGACAGTTGGGTTTTCGGCCTTGGGCCTCTCGCCCGGCCTTACAGTAGGAATATGATATATTACGCGCTTAATACCCAGAGGTTTCTAAGCGCGGACCCGTGGATCGAACCTGTGTTGCACCATTTTGTCTTGCTTCCAAGGTGAGCACGTTGCCGCTGAGCTATCCTGCTGAGGCAATAGTGGGGACATGTTATCTACTGACTATTCTCTTTGAGAATGCCTTTTCTTTACCTCTCCTCCTCTTCTCGTGTGCTTTCCCCCTCTGTTATGGAGCCAACTCCTTTTAAATTTTGACGATCGTGTAACGGCAAATGTCTGTGGTGTAGACCGGTATCTCCCTCATGACCACGACGAACGACATTGCAAGGCCTGTAAGCTCTTTCGCCCCAAAACCCTTAAGGACAGACATACCAAGTGGTGGGCGGCCTAGCCCATGCAGGCCAAGAATCTCTCTCCCGCTGTCACCTCGGCTGACGAGTCCATAAGCAGCCATGTCTCCGATTCAGAGCCCATAGACTTAACCGTGGAGTCTGCTGATTCCTGTGTGTCCGTGCCCGATAAGCATGCCTCCGGCAGTGCGATGGGGACTTCACACCTCCGCGACAAAGGCACACACCTTTCACATGAGGCCAAGCGCACAACCTCTCAGCCTCTCTTGACGGATTTGTCAAAGAAGCCATTGATGCCCGTAGGACCGGTGAAGGTTTCACGGCCCGCTGCACCCCCTCCATTGTGGCAGGCACACGTTCCTAAGGCTTCGGCCTCCCCGGGCTCCTTCCCTAAAACTTCAGCGTATGTTGTGGTGGCTTCGAAAGATGTGCCAAAACGCACCACACTTGCTAAAATGCTTCCCAAACTCTGAGAGCTTTCCAAGGCACCTTCTCATGGCTCTGGCCCCAAGAAGGCCTCAGCTTTACCTGAGGGATATTCTCTAGCCTCTCCAGCTCTGTCAGAGGCCCTACAACAGGACCCTGTCAATCTACTCCGCCTTTCCCTCCCCCTGATGAATCCTCTTCCTCTGTATGGTCAAGGTAAAGGTTTGAGGCCTGCATGGAAAACATTTCAGAATGTATCAAGTTTTCAGAAAAACTTGATGATCTTAAAAGGCTACAGCCTATGGATGACTGCCTAGGCCTTTAAAGTCCCCAAGGCACCACTCACCTGGGGCTCACCTTTCATCTCTGCCTAGGCAACATGTACCAAATCCTCCATAGGCTATCTTTCAGGATGACCAATATGACGCAGATGACGGCATCTATTATCTCCTGGATCCAGATAAAGTCTCACAGGACCTGGTTTCTTAAGATCCAGATGCCTGCCACCCACCCCGCTGATGACCGGGGTAATTGGCACACTACTCCTGCTCGTGAGGCTGAACCAGACAATATATTCCTGGACGCCCCTTCTGTCTCTCAGCCCCAGGAGGCTTCACCAATTGACAATGAAATGTTGTTCAACAGCCTTTTCGGGAAGGCTGCAGACCACTTTAAGATTGTGACACAAGATTCGAATTTGGTTGAGGACATCCTCAAGGAGAAAGTCCCCGTCAGCCAGGCCATCCCGCTTCTGAACTCTGTTAAGAAACGCCTTGCCCCCTCCTTACTTAACACCCTCACTTGGGCCGTTAACCAGAGTGTTGAGAAAATGTTTTGCCCAGCGCCTTCTCATCCTTTATTCATCAGAGGACATGCCATTCCTGACTCCCTCATTGTGACTACCACCAGGAAACGTGCCTGGGTTTCATTGTCTTCATCCGAGTCACCTCCTGACAAGGACTGCAAGAAGCTTTCTCCTTTAGGAAAGTGAATTACTTCCTTCACCGCTTTCAGCACCCGTATAGCTAATATAACAACTCTGGGCTAGCTATAACAATGTACAGTGGGCATTAGCGCATGAAGGCCTGCAAAATGTTCCAGAGCCTACTCGATCACAGCTTCTGGCAGTGGGGAACGAAGGCGTCAGTTGACCCAAAACATATCAAAGAACACCCTTGATTTGGCGGAGACTGCAGGTAGGGTACTAGCAGAAGGCATCCTGTTGAAGCACTGAGCGTGGATCAAGAACTCTGGTTTAAAGGCCAAGACACAGGCTTCACTTATTAATAAACCTGTGGAAGACTGCCATCTTCGGCAAAGTGGATAGACGAGGCCCTCGAAATCGCAAGGAAAGAACAGGAAACGCTGAAGTCTCTAAATCAAATCTCGGCCAACCATTTGTGCAATGGAAGGTCTTTAACACCCACCGGTCCTTTCGCAGGCATTCTTTTTCCTGCTCATCTCAAGGTGCCTATGGAACGGGAGAGTCTTCCTGGTATTCCGGCCCGGGCACTTCAACAGCTTTCAAACCCCTCAACAGCAGGGATATTGGCGTGGTGCAGGTCCCCTCCCATGTTTCCCCGGTATGGGCAACGAGTAACATCTTTCACCCACGCATGGGAGGGCATCATCTCGGATCAGTAGGTCATCCCAACCATAAACTGCGGCTACAGTATAGAATTCCTTCAGCCACCCTGATACCACCCGCCAAAAAGCAGTCAGCTGTCGCCAGAACATCTACACATCCTGCTAGAAGAAGTGCAGTTCCTGCTACTGAAAGGGGCGATTAAGGTAATCCCAGATATTTAGGTAATCAAGGGTATTTATTCAATATACTTCCTTGTACCCAAAAAGGATCTGACTATACGCCCTGTTTTAGATCTAGTGTGTCAAACCCCAAAAGTTCAGGATGATCACTCTATAGGAGGTAATTCCACTGCTACAACAGGGGATTACATGGCCACCTTGGATGTGAAAGATGCATACTTTCATATTTCAATGTTGCCAGCGCACAGAAAGTACCTCAGATTCAAGGTAGAGAACACTCTGTATCTGTTCAAGATACTCCCATTCGGCATTGTCTTTGCTACAAGGGTGTTTACAAAGGTACTAGAAGTGGCAGCAGCTCACTTGTTCAGGCAGACCATCCCAGTGTACCCTTAGCTCGACCGCTGGCCCATAATTGGAGACTTGCAAAGGCGTGTATGGGGAACACCCAAAAGACTGTAGGTCTTCTATTCAACATGGGGTTCTCAATCAATGAGAAAAAATCAAGTCAAACAGTTTCTAGGAGCACTAATTTGAACAGAAAATGGACTCCTCTTCCCCTCCAATGAGAGGGTTCAAAACATGCTGTTCTAGATACCTCAGTATGTAGCCGGTGGTCGGGTAACCATACGCAAAGCCATTCGACTGCTGGCGATGACGGCATCTTGCATCTTCCTAGTTCCACATGCCCGTCTGCGCATGCGTCCTATGGCTCTCGAGCCAATGTTATCAGGCAAGAGTTCGGTGGACTGATCTAATGGTTGTCTCAACAGCCCTTGGTCCTTCTGAAATGGAAATCATTCACCACCCCCGCAGTGGAAGCCACTCTCACCATGGACACATCACTTTCGGGATGGGGAGCACACCGCCTAAAACCGACAGAACACGGCATGGGGTCTCAATTAGTAACAACCAAACATATCAATCGTTGGAACTACTTGCAGTGTTCAAAGCCCTGAAAGCCTTTCAAACACAACTACAGCGGACAACCGTTCTGGTCCTTACAGACAGAGCCACAGCCATGAATTACCTGAACAGACAAGGGGTCACTCACTCTCCGGGGCTGTCCAACATTTGGAAAAGGGCACTCGCACATGATCCTACTGTCAACATGTTCCAGGGGAACACATTCATCTGGCAGACATACTCAACAGAGACTTGCACCTACCCGTAGAGCATGAGTGGCGCTTGCAAGAACACATTTTGCACTAAGTCTTTACAGAATGGGGTCATCCAGACATCGACTTGTTCGCAACTGTGGAGAATGCACAATGTCCAGATTACGCCTCCAGGGACCCTCTGTGAAAGTCCAAAGGAAACTTTTCTCTGGGTAAAATGGTCGGGGAGATTTGCCTATGTTTTTTTCCCCCCAATTCCCCTACTCAGCAGGATAGTTCACAAGATGCACCAGGTGGCTGCTGGTGGCACCAATGTGGGCTTGACAGCCATGGTTTTCTTATCTCATGAAAAGTCAGTCTCCCCACCCAGGAAATTGCCTTGCACATACAACATGCCGTCACAAGACCAATACTCAATTTAACAGCTTGGCTCCTGAAGTCATAGTGCGGGAACCTCCAACTACCTCAAAGATGTATGGACATTCTTAGAGAAGCACGGAAACCTCACACCAGACATTGTTACTCCAATAAATGGAAGCGCTTTGTCATCTGGTGCAATACTAACATCAACCACCCTATTGACTGTTCACCTAAAATATCGTCCTTTATCTAAAACGCCTCTTAGATTCAGGACTTTTTTGTTTTCAGCTCTCTAAAGCTCTGTTAGTGAGAATTCTCAGACATGTGCGAATTCCCTCCACCTTAGAGACCCCCAGCAACTTTGCTGGATTTTGAGGACTTGATTTTTTTTAAACCTGAAGAGAGTGAGACCCTTTTTTCCCACTCTCTCGTGTATTTTCTTGTGATTTTGAATACTGTTTCTTTTGGTTGTGGATTCTGACCAACTCCATAGGCATCATATTTTACATTGTGTCACACAGCACCTTCAGTTCAGTGGCACAGGGAAGTCTTTCAGATTTCCCAAAGGTTTAAATACCTTCTCTTGGATAAACTACTGAGAAGTGAAATTGACTTTACTTACATTTGTAACTTTCTAGACCCAGCACACACTATCTTACAAAAGGGTGCTGGGGGGCTTAACCGCTTAACATTTTTATGTTATCCTTTCCTCGATTAATGGCTGGTGGCAGTGGTTTACTCTTAACTTCCGTGGTGTGCATTTACCGTGGGCTGCGTTCGCAGCTGCAGTAAAGCACCCAGAGGTGCCTTTTTTTGTCAAAATGGCCACAGTCTTCTTTTTTCGCCGTTTGTTTTTGGAAAGGTCCTTCTTGAGATTTACTCTGCGCGCCAAACCCAGTTTGGTCCCTTTGTTCACTTTGCCTTTGGCGGGATTCACGAGTGAAGCCTGCCTCTTGCTCCAGGGTGTCTGGTGTGGGCAGGAAGTGAGGGAGGTGCCCGAACCTCCCTGTGCTTAGTCTCCTAGGAGACCCAAATGCACTCTGTGACGATTGGCCGGCTGACTGTCCGGCAAGGACAGCCACCCTGCTGGGTGACTGACAGCTGGGCTGGAATGAATGGGAGAAAACTGAAAAAAAGGCGAGGCTTTTGGCTTGGAAGGCAGAGTCGACCACTGGACGAAGGAACCAAAGAAGAACTTGAAGAGGACGCCTGCTGCAACTCCTGGACCGTTGGTTTGCCTGGTGAAGCCCTGCTGCTGTGCTGAAACTCCAAATTCGTATAGACAGAGAAGCCCCTGCATGGACGACTTCTCCCCTTGAGTTGGTGCAACCAATCAACTCCAAAGTAAGCCACCTGGACATTCTCTCTGGGCTGTTTGCATTTCCACAGAGTTTCTGCTGGAAACCGAAACGCCAGGGAGAGGAACACCCGATTTTGTGCATTGATTTTAAGTTGGCCAAGAGCTCCAGGAAGATCCTCCGGACTCCCAGGAAGCAAGACTGGCCGAGCCTGAGCCCCCTCAACAGAGTGCGGGACCCCAGAAGCAAGGAAAGTCCATCTCGACAGCCAGAAACCGCAGTGTTGCTATTTGCGGTAGTCCCTGGGAGCTGAAACACTGAAGTGCCACTTGTTGGAATGATTGTCGATTGTAAGCTGTGACTGTCCCATTGCAGAGCAGGAGTCCCCAGAAGTCCTCCCTCTTGTCCCCACGACTGAGGCTCAGGAACAGTGAGATCTGCAGAGCTGCACAGGAACAGGAGCCATCTGCTGCACTTTTTTTTCAATACAAAGGCACTGTAAAGTCTGAGAGAATTTACCTCTCATTGTAGAGTTGCTTGCATCTTCTACTACTCACAAGTCTAAACAGCTTGTGACGCTACATTGATTCTTCTTTTTCTTCAAAGGCTTGTAAAACATTGTGCAAAGATTTTTTTTTACTCATCTACCAGAAGTGCTTCAAGACCTTTGGCCATTGACTTTGGCCTTGCCTGTTATACTGAATGACTCTGCTTAGGGATCCAAAAGTATTTGCTTGCTTAAGAATATTTGTGGTCTCTTGTTTTTTCTAATAACCTTTTTGACCAACTCCTAAAAGTATTCTAAATGCAAACAGTAAGATATCAATTTCCCCAGATTCCTACTTATCGTAGTCACCATAGGGTGTAGGCTGTGACTGTGGGCCATCCCCAAAGGGTCTGATTTAGAAACTAAGAGTGTACAGTTTGTGAAGTGTATTTGTGTGTTGCTTTTATATTGCTTAGAAGGCTTACTCTGACTGATAATTAATAATTATTTATTCAAGAAACCTTGTGTGTAAGTGTTTATTTGAATACTTGTCACTGAATCTCTGTGTAATTTCCCTACAGCTCACATTGATCCCTCTTGAGATAAACCTGGCTGCTCAACATGCTACCAAACTGTGTAGTACAAGCTTATACCAAAGGTTGGGTTCCTATTACCTGTAGGTCAGGGTTATTGTAGTGCACCCAAAGATTACTGCATATAATCGTACATAACAAGGTCTACCTTCCTGGCCTCTCTGCATACACCACATCTAAGGTCGAGGTTTCCTGGTGGAAAATCCCAGTGATTAAAGAATTCATGGAAGGATTAAAAAGAATGTGTCCTCCTATTTCTAACCCAACTCCTGGATGGTACTTGAATAGCGTACTTATAAAAGTAATGGGATCTCCTTTTGAGCCAATGGATAAGGCTAGTCTTGAGGCTCTCACCTATAAGACTGCCTTTCTGGTGGCTATTACCTCTCTGTTCAGGACCCATGTGTTACCATTCATAAAGACAACCTGATACTGCTCACACACCCACGCTTTGCGCCAAAATTAATTTCTATGTTCCATATGAACCAATTCATCAAACTTCCAACTTTCTTTCAAAACCCCCACTAACTCAGCTGAAAGAAACCACAAACACTAGATTTTATGAGGGCAGTGGTGTATTACCTTAAGACTTAACCACTAAGAAAAACAGACCAATTCTCTTTTGCTGCTGGTAGAGAAGGGCACCCTGTCTCTAAATTGGCCATTTCTAGATGGATTGTTAAATACATCCAGCTATGTTACTCTCTTGCTAAGATAAATGTAACCCTTTATGCCTAGAGCACACTCTACTCAAGGCACAGGAGCTAATGTAGCTTTTATTGCAAATGTTCCTCTTGATTCTATTTACAAAGCAGCTACCTGGTGTTCTGTTTACACTTTCACTCAACATTACTGCTTACTCAGACATCCCACCATCATCTCCTGGTACTACTTGCTAGTCTATGCACAGCATGTGATTCTAAGCAGATTCAGAAGCTTCAGAAGACCTACATTACTCACAGTAATTGTATTTCTAGTGCTAGTATCTGCTTAGATTCACATGCGCCCACCCTTCCTCCCCTCCTGAAGTTGAAGAAACATGGTCATCGCACCTTCTTTCGTCTGTACTCACTCACGCATTGTATCATGCTTCGTCAGGGCAGAACAAAAACAACTGGGGGGTCCTTCGGTGCATGAAGGACTTTGGCTACACTACATGTCACAGATAGTGTTAGTCACGCCCATGTCGACCTTTCTTTTTAATCATCGACCAAAAGATGCAATACTCCGTTATTACCACTAGAAGTCGTAGATGTTGGACTATATGCACAGCATGTGATTCTTAGCAGATACAAGTACCAGAAATACGATTACGGTCAGTGATTGATCTATTTCTGAGGCTCGTGGCTCTGCTTAGATCACATGCTATGCATAGGCCGACACCTAGTGGTAGCCGCTGAGTATTACATTTTTTGTTTTCGAAACTTGCAAGGGGACGTCAACAGGGCATGCCAGTAATACTATCCCTTGTGTGACGTGTACTGTACCCATGGTCCTTCACACATCGAGGGCCCTCAGATTGTTTTTTTCCGCCATCCTAGTTGGACGCATATCACGGAGTTCCTTCTTGGGTGACGCCATTATTTAGTAAAGGTGTAATCTTCGTATTTCTTTCTCTCCTTTCGACAGCCGCTTACCGTAAGATCTCTGGTAACTGCTTTGAGGACAAGACCACCTGTCGACGACAGCGATTCCCGTCTCGATGAACATTTGCCTGCGATCACCACATGACAGCCCTCCCGAAACAGACCTGAAAGTCCATTTCCGACACCATGTCTAAATCTGGAAAGTCCTTGGGTCCCGACGACGGGCATCGAAAGACGTGTCGACGGCCTTCGGGGAAAAGGCACAAAATTAAGCGAATTAATTAAAAAACACATTCCTGACTCCCTACTAAAGGCCAGAACGTCAAAAACCATAAATCTTTGACGCCCCAGGTAAAAAAGTTACAGGCAACAAAGTAGTGATTACACTACCCCAGAACGCACTGTTTCAGGGGCTATGCATCATAAGCAGACGCCTTTCCCAGAACCTCCACCTGCATCAGCTCCACCTACTCCTGCTCCCTCTGTGTTCAAAATAGATGCCGAGGAATCCCAAGTTGATAGACTTCATGGAGGACATCCTTGGGGATAAAAAATCTGCAACACAGTTTATCCCTTTGCTTCAATCGGTCCAGAGGTGTATTCTGCCCCCACTGCTTACACCCAATCTGACACAGGCAGTCAACCCGCGCATCAAAAAGATGTTTAGACCAGCCCCCTCTCACTCCTTATACATCGGGGGCAGCTAAAACCAGACTCTCTAGTAGTCACCACCACAAGAAAGAGAGCCGGAACCCCTCTGGCCTCTGCCGAAACAGCCCCTCCTGACAAGGAGAGTAAGAAAATCTACAACCTGGGCAGGAAGGTAGCTTCCTCGGCTGCTTATCAAACAAGGATAGCTAATAATACAATGCCATTAGCCAGCTATAATTTCCACAAGTGGGACGAGAACGCACAACAGATACTCAGTACCAGATCTCCTAAAAACACAGCTCCCACTCAACATCGCTGAGGGGAAACGGGTAGCAAGCTGCATCCTTAAAAATAACATGGACGTAGCAGACAATGCGGGATGAATCGTGGCAGAAGGCACACTGATCAAACGCCACGAGTGGTTCAGTCAATTGGTCTTCAAACTGGAAACCCAGGCGCTACCCTCTTGAACTTGCCCATTGAGCCCAATGCTTTATTTGGCAAAGCAGTTGAGGATGCACTTAAGAGCGCAAAGGAGGAATATGATACCCTCAAATCCCTGGGACAGCTCACTGACAAACCCTTTGGGCAGAGAGGACGTTCTAACTCTCGCCGGTTTTGAGACCCAGCGGTCCTCCAACTACAACCAGGGTGGGCAAAATTAGTCTTGTGGTTCTTCACAAGGGCAGTCTTCCCAACAGGGTTTTCAAAGAGGCCAGAGAAGGTCTAGAAATAGGGGCAGATCCTCCTCCTCAAGCGGGTGTTCAACCCCCTCCTAAGCAATGACCACCCGCTACAGGTTCCTTCCCATGCCACTCCAGTAGGAGGTTGTATTTTACACTTTACCCATGCATGGGCGGGGGAATCACGTCGGACAAGTCGGTTCTGTCAACCATGGAGGGGGGTATTGCATAGAGCTAATTAAAACACCAACCAACCACCTGCCAAGACAAAGAACAATGTACCCTGTTGGAAGAGGTCAAAGCACTGCTACTAAAGGACGCCATAGAAATTGTCCAGGCGAACCAGGTAAACCAGGGTATTCATAATTCTGCATGACAACGCTACAGGAAGTAAAACCTTTGCTGAAACAGGGGGACTACATGGCAACCTTGGATATGAAAGATGCATATTTTCATAATTCAATGTTCCCAGAGCACAGAAGATTCTTGCGCTTCAAAATAGCGAAACAACACTACCAATTCAAGGTGCTACCCTTCGGTATTGCCTCAGCTCTGAGGGTATTCACCAAGATATTAGCGATGGTGGCAGCCCATCACGCAGAGAATCAATCCTAGTGTACCCTTATGCAGATGACTGGCTGATAACAGGGGAATCCCCCCAAATTTGCATACAAAATACCCAGAAAACAATCAATCTCCTGTTCCAATTGGGATTCTCAATCAACCAGAAAAAATCAAGTCTCGTTCCAAGCAAGACCAAACAGTTCTTGGGGGCTGTCATAAAAACAGAAGAGGGGTCTAGTCTTTCCATCAAACGAAAGAGTGCAAAACATACGGCTGCAAATACTGCGCTATCTAGCAAGTCATCAAATAACCGTCTGCAAAGCAATACGCGCGCTCCGAATGATGGCTTCATGCATTCACTTGGTTCCACACCTGTGAATGCGTCCAATGCAGGAATGGTTAGCGAAACAGTGGTCTCAGACAAGCGGATAGTGGAAGGATCTAATGGTTGTTTCGCTAACCCTGGTTCAGGCTCTTCGCTGGTGGTCCAAGGACAACCTGCTAAAAGGAAAACCTTTTTGCGCTCTACCAGCACAAGCAATCCTAACTACATACTCCTCACTCGCCGGATGGGTGGGCCCACTTCCTTCATAACACAGCCCACGACTAGTGGACACACACAACTGCCCAAAGACATATCAAATTCCTAGCACTCTTGCCAGTCCTCAAGGCTCTTCATGCCTTTCAGCAACATGTCAAGAGTCAAACGGTGCAGGTACTCAAAGACAGCACCATGGCCATGTTCTTTCTGAACAAGCAAGGAGGCACACACTCTAAGTCTGTCCAAGCTATCCCACAAAATATGGAAGTGGGCACTCAAGCGGAACATGTTGCTAACATCTCAACATGTTCCTGGGGAACTCAATTCTTTGGCAGACACTCTAAGCAGACACCCTCTACCAGAAGAACACGAGTGGCAACTCGACAGATAATCCTAGACCGAATATTCTCACTATGGGGTCACCCCCTTCCAATAGACTTGCTCGCCACAGACCTAAACGCAAAATGCCAAGACTTCTCGTCCAGGTTTCCCCAACCAGGGTCGAAGGGGAACACCCTGTGGGTGAACTGGTCAGGGAAATTTGTTTATGCTTTGATCACCCACCCGCCCCCTGCCGATACCACTCCAGTGCAAGATAGTGCACAAGATGCACCAGGAACAAGAAACTCTGATCCTGGTTGCTCCTATGTGGGGGAGACAGCCTTGGTTTCCATATCTGCTCAAGCAGGCGATGTGCGACCCAGTCAAGCTCCCGTGCCCATACGACATGTTGACACAACATTAATGGGCACCCCTCCAGCCACGCCCACAATCAAACTTGGCAGGTTGGCTCCTGAATTTAGAGATTGGCCGCTTAAATCTTCCACAAAGGTGTATGAACATCACAATCACTAAACCAAATAGAATGTTCTTCAGCTAACATTCTAAACTACATGCTTTACCTTCTAGACTCCGGCCTAGTATTTAATTCCATAAAGGTGCATCTGATGGCCCCGTCGGCTTACACCACCTCAAAGAATAAAGTGTCATGGTGGAAAGTCCCTGTCATTAAGGCATTCATGGAAGGAGTAAAGAGGCTATATTCACAGACCCCCTTTGTTTTGCATAAATTACCTTTGGGTCTCACCCTAAGTTACCAGGGCGATCCAGACGTGGGTCCACCCTTTGAGCCTATGCATAAGGCCAGCCTAAAACATTTTACTTACAAGACAGCATTCCTAGTAGCTATCACCTCCATAAAATGCGTCAGGGAGCCACAAGCTTTGTCCATATAAGACCCCTTTTTCATTATACACAAGGACAAGGTTGTTCTCCGAACACATCCTAGGTTCTCACCTCGGTACACATATATAGCCTTTCCCTATAGGAAAACTTCTGACACTTTTGTGTCCTATCTACGTCCTTTTGGGGCCCGCATACGCATGCCCCGTAGGACGTCGCGGTATAAATGCCCCACCCCTGTGGCTCCCTTCAGATTTCAACCGCCTCCAAAGTAGTGGGATCTCCTCGCGTCGTCTTACTATTTTGTACAAGGTTGTGTGCTTGAAGTTGGAGTTGGGTGAATTTTTCCTTCATGTCGGGAAAGGCGCTGTTCCGTCCGTGCGCAACGTGCGGCTTGAAAAAAGTTTACGAGGGGGATGGACATATGGATTGTATATACTGTCTCCACCCTCATCATTCGGCTGATAACTGTGACATATGCAAAGGGTTTTCTCAAAAGACCCTCAAAGACCGAAATCGACGGCTGGTGGCATGGTTGAATGACGGAGCGGGGGCATACCCCCCCTTCGGAGGTAGGCTCCACACAATCAGCAAAAACATCACACCGGGCTGTATCGTCGGAACCACCGGCGAAGAAATCTCGACCGGCGGAGAAAGAGTCATCTCGGAGTCATTCAGCTAAAGAATCTTCGACGAGAAAATCGTCATCTTCGTCAAAAAAGCATGACAAGGAAAGGCCGAAATCCTCCTCGGGCGATCACCATAGATCGACCACGAGTCGAGACTCGAGTAAAAGCGTGGTATCTACCTTCCCACCAACGTCGACTGCGACAGTGGCCTCGTCGACGGAGGTTCTACAGGAAGCCTGGAGGCCTGAAGTTTTCGATCCGATCCCTCCGGATACTTTACTGCAGGAACAGGCAGCGTTGCTGTCCTCGGGAGAGGACGAGAGCGGGGGAATAGCTGGCCCGGCAGACCTCGGGCTACGAGTGGTTGACAAGTCATCGACGAGGGGATCCGGAATTCCGGTGTCTGCCCCTCTTCTCAATCCTCAATCTGTTTTGTCGTTGGAGATTCTGTCCACGCTTCAGTCTTTAGTACAGTCGTTGGACCAGAGACTACCTCAGGTAAACCTGCCACAGTCACCCGTCGACGATCCGGGCCCGTCCCGTCCACTGACTCACTTACGCACGCCAGTCTCAGCACCACAGGCACCCCAAGAGGAAGGTGAGCTGCCAGATTCGGAGTCTGACAGAGTAGCCATGTCGGATATCTCCTCATCCCCCTCCAGGGATCCAGCCTGGGAGTCAGAGGTGGAGTTAGAAACCCCAAGGAGCCCGGCTCAGCCGTCCCCCCCGGATGATATTGCATCATTCCATTCTATGATGGAGAAGACGTGTAAGGAATTTGGTTTGTCCCAGGAAGAACAGAAAAAGGACTGTTTTCTTTTCGACCACATGGGTAAGAGAAGGAGGTCAGTGTTTTCAATACCCATACTAGATCATGTGTGGAAGGAGGGTTTGCAGACAATGCGTCACCCCTTTTCGGAACCGGCGGTAAAAGGTTGCCTTGAGAAAAAATGTAAGGCTCCAGAGTCTTCTCCCAAGTGCTTATCTTCCCAACCAACGCCTGAATCGGTGGTGTCGGCGGCGAGGAAAGCGAAGGCCCAGCACAAGTGCACGACTCCGCCTGAAAACGAGGCAAGACGTCAGGATGCCTTTGGCAAAAAAGTGCTATCTGTGGGAGCAACTACAGTAAAGGCTGCAAACTCTCTGGCTATTGTAGCCAGATACGACAGAGAAATGTGGCACAGGCTGGCTCCGTTGCTGGATCATCTTCCGGAAGAGCATAGGAAGGCGGCGATGTTACTTGTCCGAGAGGGTGAGGAAGCCTCCAATCACGCAATAAACATTGCGGTGGACCTAGCTGAATCGGGCTTCAAGCAAGTCAATAATGGGGTCGTGTTACGACGACAGTCATGGCTTAAGTGTACCTACTTCAGGCCGGAGGTACAATACAAAGTATTAGATATGCCCTTTGAGGGAGACCTTCTATTCGGAGAGAAAGTAGATGAGGCCCTAAAGGGAATGAAAGAGGACTCTGACACGGCACTTTCATTGGGTGCCCTCCAGAGTGGCCGAAGCTACAAGTCTTTTTGTCCCTTTAGAGGGGCTTCAGGTAATTCCAGATTCACTGCGTCAGGAGACAGATCCTTCAGTAGGTCGGCGTACCCCTCCCAGGGATACAGGCGTGCTTCTCAAACAGCAAACCGACGCTGGAACTTCCAGACATCCAGGAAGAGACCATCCTATCCGTCATCGTCGAGAGAGAAGCAAAATAAAGATCAGCAATGACGAGCAACACACCGTTCTGGGGGGAAGAGTATCAGCCTATGTCGACGAATAGGAACGAATAACGACAGATCAATGGGTGCTGGACACAATAAGGAACGGACATTCTCTACAATTCAAGCGCAGCCCTCCGCACATCCCACCTGCGTTCGTCGCTCACTCCCATCTGAGGGTACTGCAACAGGAGGTAACGCTCATGTTAGCAAAAGGTGTGATAGAATTAGTTCCAGCATCACAGAAAGGTCAAGGGGTTTACTCAAGATACTTCGTCGTGAAAAAGCCAAATGGAAAATGGCGTCCCATTCTAGACTTACGCGATCTCAACAAGTCCTTAAAGAGCCTAAAATTCAAAATGCTCACGCTCCAGGAAGTGATCCGAGCCGTTCAAGAAGGAGATTTTCTGGCGTCCCTGGATTTGCAGGACGCGTACTTCCATATTCCAATGTGTCGGAAACACAGGAAGTTCCTGAGGTTTGTGATAGGGCGGACTCACTACCAGTTCACGGTTCTTCCCTTTGGGCTCAAAACCTCCCCCAGAAAGTTCACGAAATGCCTGGCCCCAGTAGCGGCCTGGCTAAGAAGGCAAGGCCACCATGTATACCCGTATCTCGACGACTGGCTGGTAAGGGGATCCTCCCCAGCGTCGACCAACACAAGTTTGCAAGCCACCATGCAGCTTCTACAACAGCTGGGATTTGCCATAAACTTCAAAAAATCCTCGCTGATGCCATCGAGAACGTTGGTGTTCCTGGGGGCACAGTTCAAAACCCAGTCGGGGCTAGTGAAGCCTTCCCTCGACAGAATCTCAAAACTCAAATCAACTGCCGGGTCGACTACGGCGAAACACCAAGCTTTCAGTGAGAAAATACGTTTCGGTCCTAGGGGCCATGGCATCCTGCATCCATCTGGTGGCCAACTGTCGCCTATTCATGAGGCCAGTTCAGGGGTTCCTGCCGGACCGGTGGACACAGGCCCAAGGATCGTGGTCAGACAAGATAATCGACTAAGACAAACTGCTTCGGACTCTTCGGTGGTGGCAGAGTTTCCACAACCTGAACAACGGTGTACCCCTACAGTAGCCGGAGTTCCAGCTAACCATAGTCACGGATGCGTCTCTAACCGGCTGGGGAGCTCACATGGACACTCTTCAAATGCATGGTCGTTGGTCTCAAAGGGAGTCACTCCTACACATCGTGTTAGAGCTCAGAGCAGTGCGATGGGCCTTGAAGGCGTTCGTACCCCACATCAAGGGATCGAGAGTACGAGTGCTGACGGACAATACGACGGCCATGTTTTATTTGAGAAAACAAGGGGGGACGCGATCCAGGACCCTTTCCATGGAGGCCCAGAAAGTGTGGCATTGGGCATTAAAGCACGAGCTATCCATCGTGGCTCACCATCACCCGGGAGTGAGGAACTCGCAAGCGGATTCCCTCAGCAGAAGGATGGCCCAGATACACGAATGGGAAATGGACACAGTTCAGCTGACGAAAGTTTTCGAGAAATGGGGTCACCCCCCCACTGGACGTCTTCGCAACGAAGGAAAACAAGAAAAGCGAACAATTCGCAAGCAGATGGCCTCAGGAGGGTTTCATGGGGGAGGCGTTCTCCTTCCCAGGGACAGAGAAGTTCCTTTACGCTTTTTCTCTGTTCCCCCTCATATGGAGGATGGTGCAGTGGATACGCAGGTACAGTTGCCGGGTAATTCTAGTGGCAACCTACTGGCCGAGGCAACTGTGGTTTTCCGACCTGCTTCACTTGTCGCTAGAACAACCAATAGCGTTTCCGAGGGTCCCGAAACTACTGTCCCAGGACAAAGGTACGGTGTGGCATCACGACCCGGACAGTCTCAACCTCACAGCCTGGCTCCTGACTTTTCGGAATTTGGTACCTTAGACGTTTGAGGATTGCCAGAAAATTCTGCAAGCGGCTCGGGCCCCTTCTACCAACAAATCTTACACCTATAAGTGGCAAAGGTTCTGTGAGTGGTGTCGAGGACAACAAGGTCTACACCCGTTAAAGGTGACTCCGGAGCAAGTTCTGCCTTATCTGCTTCACTTGGCAGAGGGGGGTTTATCTTTCACATCGATAAAGGTGCACCTGGCGGCCATCTCTAGGTTCACGAGGAAGAGACAGTCGTCTCCTTTATTCAGCGACAGGTTAGTGAAACGCTTCATGAGGGGTTTATTTTGAAATTTTCCCCCAGTAAAACGTTTTCCACCAACATGGAGTCTCAACGTAGTGCTGGCAGGCTTAATGAAACCACCCTTTGAGCCTATAGCCACTTCGGACATGAAATTCATATTGTGGAAGTTGGCGTTCTTAATTGCTATCACGTTAGCTAGGAGAATCTCGGAACTGCAAGCGTTGGTCGTAGACCCTCCATACCTAAGATTCTTTAGAGACAAGGTGGTTCTGGCAACTAATCCTACTTTCGTTCCGAAAGTTCCTACAGTGTATCACAAACACTCATCCATTGTCCTCCCTACTTTCTTCGCGACCCCATCATCGGCAGCGGAAAAAGCTCTTCATACCTTGGACGTTAAGAGGGCCCTAAAATTTTACCTACATCGTACACAAGAACTCAGGTCTACTCGACAACTGTTCATCGCGTATGGTCCGTCGACGAGAGGAAAGGCAATTTCTAAGCAAGGACTGGCTCGGTGGGTCTCGTCGACGATTACGTTTTGCCAATCCAAGGCCGGAAGGCCGCTGCAAGGGCATCCTAGAGCCTATTCTACAAGATCAACGTCCTCTTCAGCAGTATTATGGGCAGGAATTCTGCTAACGGACATATGCCAGGGTGCAGCATGGTCGGTGCCCCACACGTTTACCCGCCACTACTGCCTTGCGAGGCAACATGCGGACGAGGTGCAGATGGGAAGAGCAGTCCTGCGCCATCTGTTTCAATAAGGTAAGCTCTACGCTGTGGAGAGTTTTTTCTACCTGTTGGTGACCGTATGCTTTATGGAGGTACAGATATATGGGTAAACTTATTTCTTGTGTACCTATGCATTGTGTATTTTTGTGGGTGTATATTGCATTGTATTCTCACCTCCGTCTTCCAGTTTACTGCTATACAATCTATTCTAAGCATGTGAATCCATGAAAGATCCAATGCTGGAGAAGGGAATAGTTTCTTACCTGTAACTCCATTTCTCCAGCATTGGTATCTTTCATAGATTCACATGCGCCCGCCAGCCTCCCCGGGATGCAATGTATATGCTTGATAGGTTTGACCCTTCCTACTTTGGAGGGGCCGAAATCTGAAGGGAGCCGCGTGGGCGGGGCTTTTATACCGCGACGTCCTACGGGGCATGCGTATGCGGGCCCCAAAAGGACGTAGATAGGACACAAAAGTGTCAGAAGTTTTCCAATAGGAAAAGGCTATATATGTGTACCGAGGGGTCCCAGTCTGACGGGGAATATTCTAAGCATGTGAATCCATGAAAGATACCAATGCTGGAGAAATGGAGTTACAGGTAAGAAACTATTCCCTTCCTACCCTCTTTTAAAATCCATCGAACTCGGCAGGAAAAAAGCCTCCATACACTTGATGTACGGAGGGCGGTCTTGTACTATGTGAACAAAACAAAACCTCTAAGGAAAACAGACCAACTGTTTGTTTCCATAGCGCCTGGTAGAGAGGGCGATCACATATCAAAGAACGCCATCTCCATACGCTATCCACGAAAGTCTTACCTTTCACTCCTACGACACACTCTACCAGAGGTACAGGAGCTACCTTAGCTTTCATTGCAAACGTCCCTCTAGACGCCATCTGCAAGGCTGCTACATGGAGTTCCATCTATGCGTTCACACAGCTTTATTGCTTTGACACACACACTCTAAAGCAGATTCACATGTGGAACAGGCAGTCCTAAAACATCTTTCTCCAGCATGGGGTCTGGCATGGATTCACATGCTCATGAATTTTCCCCGTCGTCAGGCTGGGAATCCTCAGTAAAAGAAAAAATAATTTTCAGTTTTGTTTACGAACTGTCTTTCTCCTAATAACCAATCACTGGTCTCTGGGTCATACTGCCCCCAGCCAATGACTGACCTCCACCTAAGCCCCTCCCCAGGCAGCCATCTTCAGATTTTTACCGCACGTTCAAGTGTTGGGAGTCCTCGTGCTATAGCTCTCAAGCTTTTACTGCGTGTTGCGTTTTTTCAGAGAGTTTTACTCTCATTTTTCGGTCAATTCGAGCCTCAGGCTCCACCGATTCTTCATCTGATTAACGGGGACCCGTTTTGGAATTTTCTACGTCCCTCAAGGGCGAATTTTCGTCGAACTTCACTTCTTGGAGGATTCCAGAAGAACTTTGAGGCCTACCCCGCGTGGACATGGCCCAGGACAAAGGAGACTCGACGCCAACGAGATCCAAGCTGTTTAGGATCTGCCCAGGATGTGGACTACAGAACGTCTTCAAGGAGGATGCTGGTGCATCTACTGCCTTCACGCCGACAAGTCGCACGTGGAGGAGGACTGTGCGTTCTCCAAGAACATGTCCACCCGGACCATGAAGGACTGTCGTGCCTGGCTCGCTAACTGGCTAGAGGAGAAGAGCCCATCAGCAGGTGAGAAGAAGTCTGAACGGTCTTCTAAGACCTTTGAGGGCGCTCCGGCGACGGGGGCCCAACAGAAGGCAAAGCACAGCAAGTCCGTGGGCACTGGCAGCACGGTTGGTTCGGGCTCCTTTGCTGCTAGGCAGGGCGCGATGTCACCGACGCGGTCAACCTCGAGCCAACGCTCCGGCTCGGTGAAAAGGAAGTCGGACAACCCGGGTAAGCTTCGGGAGAAGCCCGACAGGACCCGACAGAGAAAGCCAAGCGGGAGCGAGGCGGTGACCCTCCCCCTACGGTGAAGGCCTCAGACGCGCACAAGGTCGTGAAGGCCCTGATTCACCCGGCTAAGGCCTCGATGGAGGGAGTCGTGGCGACACTGGCGAAGCCTGCAGAGGCAACCCCAGTGGAGATTACTTCTAGGCCTAGAATTTCCCTGCCATCCCGGAGGGTATCATCTTTCCAACCTATCGAGAAGACCCCTGTGAAACCCTGGGATGAGAAGGGGGGGGTGGGGGCAAGGTAGCTCTAACGGACTCGGAGACCTCTTCCGAGGACGAGCTGTCTATCGTCAAAGCAACCCTGGACCGACGGATGAGACAGACTGGGACGACGGAACTGATCTCCGATCGCCCCCTCCCCGGGATTCCCCTCCCGACGAAATTTGCTCATTTCACTCCATGATTGCCGGGGCATCGGAGCTCTTCCAGCTATGCCCCGAAGAGCAGGAGGAGGGGTTCCTCTACCAACGACGGGAGGCCAAGAGGAAGACCGTCCTCTCCGTCCCGTTACTGGATGACATCTGGGACAAAGGACTGTCCCTTCTGAAGAACCCGTCCACAGCCCCTGCGAAGAGGGACCGTTACGAGAAGAAGTACCGGGTCCCAGACACAGCGCCTATGTGCCTCAGGGCACAGCTGTCCCCGAATTTGGTGGGCTCCGCGGCAGCCAAGAAGAAATCGGCTGGGGCAACGGCATCAACTTCCACTTCTCCACCGGGCGGCGAGAGGGAAGAAGCTGGACGCCACGGGACGGCGTGTCATCTCGTCGGCAGCGAAGACCATCAAGGCGGCCAACGCCCTCGCGATCGTGGCCCGCTATGACAAGGAGCTGTGGTTTGATTGCTCCCCTCCTGGACTTCCTCCCAGACGACAAGAGGGCAGAAGCCCTTGAAATCCTGCAGGAGGGCGAGGTGGCGTCGGACCACACCATCACGGTGGCAACGGACATCGTCGACACCGGTTTTCACCAGCTGGGCAACAGTGTTTGCTTTTGCCTGCGCGGTTGGCTCTGGGCCACCGACTTCCGTCAGGGCATGCAGACCAGGGTCGTGGACATGCCCTTTGGCGGGAACAACCTGTTCGGCAAGGCAGTGGACGAGTCACTGCAGGCCATGAAGGCGGACATCGAGACGACTCGGGCCTTGGGCTCTCTCCATCAGCGACAGCCTTTCGGACTTCCGGAGACAAGTCTCAAGGTGCTTCCAAAGGATTCGGCGGCAGCTCCTCGTCGTACCACCAGGCGGCCCGCTCTTCGTCACAGGAAGCCTACAGAAGCCGCAACAAGGCCGGTGGACACCGTCGCCAAGGGGCCCAAAGTGGCAAGGCCTCGGCAAAGCAAGACTGAACCAGCCATGACGTCAGGCCTCCACCCGAGCACCCCGGTGGGAGGCCGGCTGGTGAACTTCGTCAGCATGGGGGAGTCAATCTCCACCGACAGTTGGGTGCTGTATGCCCTGGCCCATGGGCACACTCAGGAGTTCCAAAAGAGGTGTCCCCATTTTCCATTAGTGGACAGGAAGGAAAACCACGTTCCACAGCTGCTTCTGGAGGTACGAGCAATGCTGAAGAAGGGCGAGATAGAACTTGTCCCAAAGAGGCTCCGGGGCTCCGAAGTATACTCACGGTATTTCCTAGTCTGTACGAAGACCGGCAGCTAGTGGCCCATTCTAGACCGCCGCCTCAACAAATTCATAAAATCCCAGAAGTTCCGGATGGTCAACCTTCAGCACGTGCTGGGACAACTGGAGGAAGGCGACTGTAACGCTCACCTGACTCCCACGGGGGCGCTGGCCTGGTTCGCGCTGCTGTGACCTCGTCTAAGGTGATGCGCAGGGTTCGGAAGACGGACTGGACCGGGCCCCAGATCTGGCTTGTCTGACTCACAGAAGTATCCTTCTGTAGGTGAGAATAGGGGGTTAACTGTCTGTGGGGTAATGCAATTGGCCTCCCATTTACCCCTCTCACCCTCCTCAAAACCCTGCTGTGCTTCCCCGTACCGTCTCACCTTCGGGTCTGGAAGGACGAGCTCTCCATCCTGCTTCTGATGCAGGGGCGCGTTGGTATCCAGTTACGTCACTGGATTTTCGGATGGGTGAGAACCAAACTTGCTTGGCTTCCAGGTAAGTTTTTCTATAAGTGGTTCCCCTTGTGTCCATGCATTAATGTTCTAATGCTAGTGTCTTTTTCCCCATAGGGGCCGGGGTACGGAATGCCGGGGAACAGGCACCGACCCGAGGTGAGCGGTGAAATCCTTGTGGAAATCAGGTAAGTCTTTAATGAGTGTTTTGGTAATGTCTTTTCATTCACTCATTAACGCTGATGTCTTTTTCCCCTTAGGGGCCGGGGTCCGAAAATGCCTGGATGCGGCGCGGACCCGAAATGAAAAGGGAATGACCCAACAGGTAAGTCTTGACATGGAGTTTTAGCTTCCCTTTTCCCTTCTTTCTCTCACCTTTGTTCTTGTCTTTTTCTCCCTAGGCGCGGGGGCGCGACTGCGAATCCGGATGGTCGCTGCTGAACATGGAGGCGCCCTGTAAAGGTGAGTAGAATACGGCGCTGCAGCGATCGATGCAATGTGCTTTTAAAAATAAATGTCTTCCTTTTCAGGATTGTCGGCGAAATGTCTCTGGGATGCAGATTTAGCAGGTGAGGCCTTTTCCTTCTTCTGTTCTCTTGTTCCCTTCCTTTGCAGGCGATTCAGGATGGTGGCAGAAGTCAGGATGCAGGAGCAGACACGGTGAGCGTCCAGCTGCTAGATGCAGAACAACGCAAAGCACGTGTGGCTGATCGGGTGTGGTTTAAATAGCCTTGGAAGAAGTTCCTAGAATGTGTCCTTCCTCCAATCAGGTATGTATCCTTCCCCGACCACGCCCGGGTGGTAAATGAGTCCCACAGGTAAAGTAGTTCCTTTCAGGCCTCAAGGAGGCCGGGGTTCTGCAGCATGGTCTGCATCAGGTAAGTGCACCCAAACACTTTCATAATGAGCCTGGCGCCTATGGCGCCGGGACTGACGTTTTCTATGAGCCTGGCGCCATAGGCACCAGGACGCTGTCCAAAGGGCCCCTATAAGGGGTTGCTGGGACCTTCCCCGGGGACTTGATGTCCGCTTTCGGGGATGCAGGGCCTGAGCCGGCTCCCCGGGAGCGGACATCGTGACAGCGACTTCCTGTCGTCGCTGGACTTGGAGGATGCCTACTTCCACATCCCCATACACAAAGGACATTGAAAGTTTCTGCGCTTCGTGGTCCAAGGGCGACACTACCAGTTCAAGGCCCTGCCCTTCTGTTTGAAGTCAGTGCCAAGGGTCTTCACAAAGTGCCTGGCGCCGGTGGCGGGACGGCTGCGCCTGCAGGGGATCCATGTCTAGCCCTATCTGGACGATTGGCTCATCCGAGCGAAGTCAAGAGAACTTGCTGTCGACCACACAGTGAGGACCGTCAGCCGGCTCACAGAACTGGGGTTCTCGATAAACTTTGCAAAGTCCTGCTTGGCATCATCGGAGGACGGCCTATTCCTGGGAGCCAGACTCAACACGGTGACACGGCTGGCATCATCATCATCGTCGGAGGAGAGGATAAAGGCCATCCTGGGCAAGGTACAACCTTGGAGGTTGCCAGGGTGAGGTCCATCAAGTCCCTGCTCGGTATGATGTCATGCATCTACCTTGTGCGACTGTGCAGGTTATGGATGTGGCTGCTGAAGGAGTTCCTCGACGCCCGTTGGGTACAAGTGACGGGAAGCTTCAAAGACAAGATCGCCCTCAACAAGACTTTCCGGCAGGCGATCCGGTGGTGGGGCACCCATGCGCACCTCATGGCGGGCATGGACTTCCAGACCCCAGCGCATCAGGAGACGGTGACGACAGACGCCTCCCTGAAGGGATGGGACACGCACACCCGAGATCTCCACGCAAGAGGCCTTTGGCTCCCGGAGGAGAGGTCTCTACAAATCAACGTCCTGGAGCTTCGGGCCGTGTTCTAGGCCCTCGGGTCCTTCCTCCGTCCCTCAAGGACAAAGTGGTACGGGTCTTCACTGACCACACCACCACGATATTCTACATCCGGAAGCAGGGGGGCACCATATCCCCAGCTCTATCCAAGGAAGTGCAGGACCTGTGGCACTTGGCTTTGGCCCAGGGGATGTTCCTGGTACCCTTCCACCTGACGGGAGTAAAGAACACTGTCGCCGACTCACTCAGCAGGGAGTTGCACTCGTGCCACGAGTGGGAGCTCCGGCAGGATCAAGTGGATCTACTATTCCGACGATGGGGCAATCCCAGATAGATCTGTTCGCGACAAACACCAAGTGCCGGAGGTTCGCCAGCAGGTTTCCCCAACCAGGGAGCATGGGCGATGCATTCTCCTTCCCCTGGGATGGCCTGTTCCTCTATGCGTTCCCACCATTGCTGTTGCTTCTGCGACTCATCAGTCAACTCAAGACGGTCCCGGTGCAGGATGATCCTCGTCGCACCGGCGTGGCCGAGGCAGATATGGTACCGGACCTTCTGGACATGTCGGCATCCCCTCCAGTCAAGCTTCTGACGGACGCAGATCTTCTCGCCAGGGTCGCTGAACCTGCAGGCCTGGCTCCTGCAGCACTAGAGTTCGGAGGCTACGATATCCCGGCGGACTACAAGGAGCCACTTGCCAAGGCCAGGGCTTCCTCGACTCTTAAGTGCTATGGACATAAATAGATTCTCTCTGTAGTCTCCACGGGTACCGCCTACTGGTCCCTTCCTCTCCTCCCCTCCCACAGATTGGAACAGCAACTCTGTTAGCAGAGATCCGGTCGCTCGTCGAGAGCTAGGTATTGGAAGAAGTCCCAGCCTCCAAAACAGGATTGGGCTTCTATTCCAGGATTTTCACCATACAGAAAAAGAACCGGGCTGGCCTGAAAGTTGTGTTGGACCTTTCCAACCTCACCCTCTCTCTTCTGCTACAAAAATTCAAGATGGTTACGCCAGCTCCCATTGCGGAGACACTGAACAGGGCAGACTGGATGTGCTCCCTGGATCTGAAGAACGTGTATTTACACGTCCCGATTTTGGCAGCCACATCGGTCCTTTCTGCGCTTCAGGGTCATGGGCTGCCATTTCAAATACAAGGTGCTACCCCTTCGGCCTCAATTCAGCCCCCAGTGTATTTACCAGATTGATGAACGCGGTGGCTGCTCTCTTCAGGGCCACCACGTCTACCCATACCTGAACGACTGACTCGATCAGGGCCTCCTCTCCGGAGGTGGTTCTCCACACCTCCTCCGCCCTTATGAACACACTCCACGATCTGGGGTTTACTATCAACCTCAAGAAATCTCAGCTGTTGGCCCTGCAGAAGCTGACCTTCCTAGGCCTCATCTCGGACACCGGCTCCGAGAGGGTTTTCCCTTCGGAGGACAAGATCACGGCCATCAGAAGAGCCACTACTTGCTTCCGCTCCAGGACTGTGACCTCAGCCTGGTAGTATAAACACCTACTGGGTATAATGGCGGCGGTCCTTTTAGCCATCCCCAACACAAGACTCAAGATGAGGAGACTGCAGCTGCACTTCGCAGCCTCCTGGAACCAGGAGAGGGGCTCACAATCGGAGACAGTGGACATTCACACTTCTCTCCACCCGGACCTCACTTGGTGGTCCGCAGACTTCAACTTACAGTGGGGCAAGCCCTTCCGGCAGCCTCTCCCTCAGGTCACTGTCATGACAGACTCCTCCTAGAGGGCTGGGGAGCAACTCTCGACGGCAACAGCATCCATGGAGTCTGGACCCGGCAGGAACAGGAGTCCCACATCAATTGGCTAGAGTTGAAGGCCATAGAGCTAGCCCTCAAGGGCTTCCTCCCTCTCATAGAAGGTAAGACAGTGCTTATCCAGACAGACGGACAACTCCACCAGCATGTACTATGTCAACAAGCAGGGGGTACCAGGTCCCCCCACTATGCAACCTTGCTGTCAGCATGTGGGAATGGGCTCTGGAGAACATCTACCTCATGGCTGTCCATGTCCACCTTTTGGGGGAATCCAACCTGGAGGTGGACAGGCTCAGCAGACTGGGGGCAGACAATTATGAGTGGCAATTGAACGACTTGGTACTGAAAGAGCTATTCCTCAGCTGGGGGCACCCCCAAGTGGATCTCTTGGCCTCTCAAGACAACAAGAAATGCCAGCAGTTCGCCTCCTGGCAGGGACAGGGCCGCGGCTCCCTAGGCATTTCATTCCGGATTCAATGGAACTACATGACTGCATACGCCTTTCCGCCCACACCCCTGGTTCACAGGGTGATCTGCAGGATAAAACCATTCTGGACAGGCCCCCCCCCCCTAACCCCCCCCCCATTCACCTACCACTGGGCCCAACTCTGCTCCTGACCCAGCAGGGGGGCAGGGTTCTCCACCTTGCTCCGCATCAAACTAGCCCATGCAGCATGGTTCCTGAGCAGGTCACTCTGAAACACTTGAACCTATCACAGGCTAACCTGAAGATCCTCCAGGACTCCAGAGGCAAGGCTACCAGGAGCCAATATAAGAGCAAATGGTCTAAATCTGGTCATTGGGCCACCTCTAAGGAGATGACGTACTCTCCTTCTCGGTACACCTCGCCCACTCCGGAGTGCAGGTCAACACATGCCGCACTTACCTGGCAGCCATAGGTGCCTACAGGAATACAGAAGAGGGTCTCTTTTCCTCCTCCAACCCAGTGGTCAAGCGGCATCTAGCGGGCCTCCACAGACTCTACCCACCCATAAAGAAGCCACACCCGGTGTGGGACCTCAATGTGGTGTTTAGCACGTTGGCGCACAAGCCTTGCGAGCCAATGGCGTCAGCGGACATCAGACTGGTCACTCTAAAGACAGCCCTACTCATGGGCCTCACATCCGCTCGCAGGGTCAGCGAAAGCCAGGCCCTTGTGGCATCAGAGCTCTACACCACTTTTCACAAGGATAAGGTGGTTGTGATGCTGGGAATGCAGTGGAGGGACAGGGCCTCCCTGTCTTTGTTCTGTAGTCCTTCATGTGTTCTGTATTGTTTTCTGCCCAGGAGTCCATGTGGGACTCCTGGCAGTGCAGCTCTTCCTATTTTTGGTTTGGTGTACAGACCCTCGGGATACCCTTATGGCACCCATGGATGGGGGTACAACCCTGTGCCCCTGGTGTATGCACCTGTGTGTGGCCCACAGAGCAGGGTATGGGCTGGTGGCGGCTTCATGCTAAATTTGACAGGTGCTCTAAATATCCTCAATTTTGGGATACCCAGGCCCTGCCATTGGAATCGGTTGATTCCTGATAGGAAACAAGATGGCCCCTGTGGCCTCTTGCTTTCTATTGCCTGTTACCTTACTTTTCCCTGAAGTCCCGGGAAGCCCTGACTGGCTCTTGGGTGGAAGTTCCATATATGGTATTATAGGGAAGTCCAGGCCAGACTGGCTGGAGCCTTCCCAGTGATTGTATGTTGTGGTTACGCCCGTGGGGTGGGACCTGGGTGAATGGAGTGTGTGATGAATACACATTCCGTGTTGTGGGTGTCCAGTATCTGGTGGTTGACACAATGACTGAGACAGCGCTGCCCGAAAGTGGTAGGAATGCAGTGTGGATTGTTGAATGGCGCGATACTTGTCCGAATCCACATCCCGTGTTGTGAGTGTCTGGATAGAGAAGAATGGCCTGAATGCACTGTGTGTCTGATTGGCTGCCTGGCGGCCTGAATGCCCTTCTGAATGATTGGTTGCCTGAGTGTGACCCAGCAGAGTGAATGGGAGATTAACAGTATTTCTGGGGGCCTCTCACTGCTAGAAATCGTTCAGAAGCTGAAGTTGAAACTGACGCTTAACTTTGAAGCCCACTGGAAGAAGAACTCCTGATGCTGTCCTTCGCTAATCTGAAAGCTGCTGTGCCTTCAAGGAACTAATCCAAGAGAGGACCTGGCTAGGAGACCTCTTCCTGAGCTACGAGGGACCATCGTGCACCAACTGATCTTTGCCAAAGCTCTCTGGACGTCAGACCCTCGAAAGGCTGCCGACCGGAGATGGGACCGCCGCGGAGTCACAAAGAGAAGCACCCGGACATTGAAGTCCATCACCGTCAACGACCTACGTCACCGACCGGAGCCGCAGTGCTCCTTTGCCTAAGAACATTGCAACAAGGAGTCCCTTGCTCATCATCGTCAACCTCTTTTGTCCTGCAGGAGAAAGTTAAGGCCGCTGACGACTGAGGAGAATCCGCCGGTGGGTTTCCCACCACCCGAAGACTGCAGAGACGCCGGACGACTCAACACCCTTGCTGGGCCAAAGTTCTTCAATAACTCTTTGTGGCAACGAACACTCGTCATCGAGGCGCACCGCATGCCTCAGCTTGCAGGACTAGGTAACTGGGCCAGTATTCTGCCTATTGTTCTAACCAGCAGCTTTTCCTCCTATGTCTATGGTTGGTTAACTTTATTACTTAATTTGTGTGACATTTAAACTAAGTACCGTTGATGCACTTTAATGAAATCGAATAGTAATTGTGGTACCAGGTAGAACTGTGTATATATTAGCCATTGTAGATTAACTGAGCACAAAGTAAGTTATTGTGATAGTCTATGTAACCTTGAACCTTAATTATATAAAGGACTGTGTTTTCACTAATACAGTGTGTGGACATTCCTTTGTGGGTGCTTGGGGACTACACTGTACTTAGGAGGTGATGCAGGCTGGTTCTTAAGAGCTAGGCCTTGATTGCACGCCCACATTTGACCAAATAGAGAATCTTGGCTGGGGTCCTCTGTGCCTCTCCCCTGCCATATAGAGAGCAGGTGTACAGACAACCCCCTCCAGTCTTTACACTGGTGGTAGCAGTGGGATGTTAATGGTTTCAAGAATCCGTGTGTAACCTTGCCACTTAAGAAATATCTACACTTTGTTAAATTGAGGTTTAGTTGTGTACAAGATAACTACAATACATGCAATGGAGTCTATTGTAAATGGTAAATTAACTCGGATGAGCTTAGAGGCTCTCCAGAGTGCTTGTGATGCCAGGGAGTTAGAATTTGAGGATAAGTCTGGGGCTGACCTGATAGCTACCCTGGTGGACTACCAAACTGATTGTGAAGCTCTTGAAGGGAGGTGGTGGGTGTAACCAATGAGGGCCCTACCCGTGGGAGTGTTGTTGGATCTGATTCTGGGAATGCCACCATTCCTGCTGCCTTTGTTCCGAAACCCCAGCACTGCTCTTCAGGGTGAAGCCCTGAAGATTGAACTTTTAAAATTGGAGCTACAATGGGAACAGTTAGCCTTTCCATACAAAATGTTGGAAACAGAAGCTGAAGTAAAGAAAGACGAGTTGGCACAACAAGTGATACTCAGATAGGGGCACTGAGCATTCAGCTAGAGAGCGCTAGAGTGGCAACTTCAGCATGTCCAGTTGAGTGTGTCAGGTCCCCAGCCACCAAGTTTAAGAAAGATTTGGTTGGTGTGTATATGGAGGGTTCCGATATCCTCCAATGGATTGAAGCATTTGAAATGGCTTGTGCAATTCATGATGTTGATAAAAGAGATTGGGCTTAGTGTTTGTTAAGCAGAGTGCCTCAGACTGGATATGACTGTATTTTGAAACTGAGTGTGGAAGAAAGGGGTCAGTATGAGTGCATGAAGTCTGCTTTTATTGTCAAGTTTGGCAAGACACCTACTCAATAACTTAAAAGGTTCAGGGAATTTAAGAAAAGAGAGAATGTGTCTTGGGTTGACTGGGTGAGTGCTGCACATATAAACATGATGGGGTGGATTTATTTGATACAAGGTGAAAACTTATGTTGAATTGTCCCACCTTTGTTTTTTTGTGAATTTTTCTGAAGCCTGTTCACCAGAGTAGCATCAGTATGTTGCTGACCAGAACGTTTTAGGTCCCTTTAAGCTGGCCCGGCTGGCTGACAAGTGGGTCTCCCACAGGGTTTCCTCTAAGGACTCCAGCGGGATGGACAAGGACAAAGAAAAGGGGAACTCTCAGAAGGTTGAGGAGTCCCAGAAGCAATCGCAGTCGAATAAACCAAAACCTTCCCCTAAGTCCCAAACATCTAGTGGGGATAATTCCTATGTGTGTAGGAGTAGTGGTCCACGTGCTGAAAAGCAGGTTCCCAGTGTTTCCAGTACCGTACACCGCATTCCTGGCACTAGTTGGGACTGTGGGGTTGTGGATCACAAGAAGGGTGACCCCAAGTGTAAAGGTAAGGCACTTGGAGTCCAGGCTGTCAGCCTGACCTACCCTTACCCCATGTCTGAGGTGGAGGCCACTGTCTTCCCCTCCTACAGGAATCACCTTCGGTGCTCCTGTAGAGATTTCCCTAGTGTCCCTTGGGGCCTGGGACCAGTACGCAGAAGTACTGGCGACAATCCCACAGAACACCCGTAGGTTTTTGAGAAGTGTCCTCTTGAATGGCCAGCCTTCTACTGGCTTGAGAGAAGTGGGGCAAGCATGACAGTGGTGGACAGGACCCTGCTCAAGCCATAGGACTATGTAGGTGCTCCTCTGAGAACTACCAGGTTAGCTGCTGAGCCTCCCAAATTATCTCCTGTAGCCTTAGTCACACTCATGATTGGAGACAAGACCGCAAAGCTTCCTGTCCTGGCTCAGGACAATGTCCCTGCTAACATTTTGTTAGGTAATGATCTAGTAGAGTTGGGGTTTATCTCGGATGGTCTCCCCATGTCTGCTGCTGCAGTCACCAGGTCACAGGTGAGATCGGGTCTGACTGAGAGTCAGGCACCCAAGCCAAAGGTAAGGCCTAAGGCAAGAAGGAGGAACAAGAAGGCCACCTCTGGGAAGTAGGCTGCTCCTCCTCCTCCTGCATCACCCATTGGGATTAATGCTCCGGATAGGTCCAGTGGAAAACCCAAACTCAACTCCTGAGGCAGAAAACCCTCCTGCGGGAGAGGTGCTCAACCCGGAGGACCACCCCGACCTTCAGTGTCTGTTGGCTGAAGGTGGACCCTCCCGGGTGGACTTCTCTAGGGGTCAGAGTGTGCCACTCTCTCCTGGGGGTCTGAGGAAAGGGGCCCGGTCCCAGGGACAGGGAGAAGTGCCTAGGACATTCTGGATCTATTGGGAGGGTGAGCTCCTTGTTAGTGAGCCCACAGAGCCTGAACCTGGTGCCCTCAAGAGGTTGGTGGTACCCCAGGTTTTCCGGCCCTTCCTACAGCAGTTGGTGTATGAGGTGCCCTTAGCTGAACATCTGGGTACCAGGAAGACTAAGCAAAGGCTCTTTGCCCATTTTTACTGACCGGATGGGAGTAGAAGTGGAGTCCCACTGCAGGACCTGACCAACTTGTCAGTTGTCTGGCAAGACTGGAGGCAGTGTCATTGCCCCACTGCAGCCGTTGCCAGTGGTGGGCACACCATTTGAGAGGGTGGCATCGACATTGTCGGTTCCCTTGACCCTCCCACTTCAGGTGTACATCTATTCATCCTGGTCTTGGTTGATCATACCACCAGGTACCCTGAGGCTATACCCCTTGGGACTATTACTGCCAAGGTGTTTGCCAGGGCTCTCCTGGGCATTTTCACCCAAGTTGGATTCCCTAAGGAGGTTGTCTCGGACGGAGGATCCAACTTCATGTTGAGTTACATGAAAACCATGTGGAAAGAGTGCGGGGTAACCTTCAAGTTCTCCACCGCTTGCCTTCCCTAGACCGATGGTCTGGTTGAGAGATTTAACAAAACTCTCAAGGGCATGCTAGGTGCTTTTGGAAAGCCCCTAAGCAGGAAATGGGATCGCCTCCTGCCATGCCTGCTGTTACCTTACAGAGAGGTACCTCAAGAGGGTGTTGGTTTTAGCCCCTTTGAGTTACACTTTGGACATTCCGTGAGGGGGCCCCTTGCCTTGATGAGAGAAGGTTTGGAAGCCACCCCTCCAGGTCCTGCCAAGCAAGTGGGGGACTATGTGTTAGGCCTTGGGCGGAAGATGACACAGATGATGCGTCAGGCGACAGCGAATCTCAAGGCCAGCCAGGAATTGAAGTACTCGCTAGTGGATTGTACTCCAAGACAGTAGATCCTTGTGATGGAGCCTACCAAGCCTTTGGTGGACAAATGGACTGGACCCTTCAGGATCATCTCCAAGATGGGCGAAGTCAATTATCTGGTTGACATGGGGGGTCCCTGCGGTAGCCCCTCAGGTATTCCACATCAACAGGCTCAAGCCTTTCCATAAGCGAGGAGAAGTCTCATGTATCTTACTGGCTTCAGAGCAAGAAGAGGATGAGAGTTGAACCCCTTCCTGATTTGCTGCATAGCAACTCTCAGGATGGCTCAGTGGAGGGAGTGCATCTCTCTCCAGATCTGACGACAGAGCAGCAGAGGGCCTGCAGGGCTTTGCTCCGGCAGTATGCCTCTCTGACAAAAGACCTTTTACCCTGGTGTAGGCACAAAATTGACACTGGTGACAGTGTGCCTTTGAAAAGCAAGTGCTACCGTATGTCAGATACAGTTAAGAACCACATCCAGGCTGAGGTCGCCAAGATGTTTGATCTAGGTGTTATTGAACCCTCAACCAGTCCTTGGTCCAGTCCAGTGGTCCTTGTCCCCAAGGCAAGTTCCCAGGCAGGTACCAAGGATTGGCGGTTCTGTGTCGACTAAAGAGGGGTCAATGCCATCACCAAAACTGACGCGCACCCATTGCCCAGGGCCGGTGAGCTCGTGGACACCATAGATGCTGCCAAATTTGTGAGCACCCTTGACCTCACCTCAGGCTATTGGCAAATGGCTCTGACTGACCATGCCAAAGAATGACTGCATTCTCAACAGCTGAGGGGCCCTACCAGTTTAGAGTCATGCCTTTTTGGTTGAAAAATGCACCTGCCACTTTCCAACATTTAGTCAATCATGCACTCAGTGGGCTGGAGGCCTTTTGTGTGGCCTACTTAGACAACCTCGCCATCTACAGTTCCACTGGGGAGGAGCATTTGACTCACTTGGATAAAGTGTTGCAGTCCTTGGAAAGGGCTCACCTCACCATCAAGGCCACCAAGTGCCAGATAGCTCAGGGAAAGTCTCGTATCTTGGTCATGAGGTGGTCAAATCCAACCTCTCCCCAGTAAAGTACAGGATGTACATGACTGGGAGACTCCCACTACTCAAACCCAGGTGAGAGCCTTTTTGGGCCTCACTAGGTATTATCGCAACTTTATGGGGGACTATGGAACCATAGCTGTCCCTCTGACAGCTTTGACTTCGCCCAAACAACCAAGGAAGGGTTAATTGGACAGAGGGACTTTGTTGGCTTGAAAGAAAGTCTGAGTAGGGCACCTGTGTTGTGAGCACCGGACTACAGCAAACCCTTTATCGTCCAGACGGATGACTGCGACACCGGAATTGGAGCTGTCTTGTCCCAATTAGGTGACAAAGGGAGGGAACATCCGATCATATTCATCAGTAGACCACTCAAGGGTAGAGAACGTATGTGGGCCACTGTTGAAAAGGAATGTTTCAGTATAGTTTGGATCCTTAGGCGTTTTATGCCCTACCTTACAGGGTCTACCTTCAGAGGCTTATGGTCTGTTTGGACCTTGAAGTGGCTTATGCAGATGAAGGTTGAAAAACCGAAACTGCTCAGGTGGTCCATTAGCCTGCCAGGGCTAGACTTCACCATAGAGCACATACCAGGGAAGAGTCATGATAATGCAGATGGCCTTCCCAGAAGGTGGGGGGTACAACCCTGTGCCCCTAGTGTATGTTTGTGGGCACCTGTGTGTGGCCCACAGAGCAGGGTAGGGGCCGGTGGCAGCTCCATGATGACTTTGACAGGTGCTCTGAGTATCCTCCATTTTGACTGCCCTTCTGAATGATTTGTTGCCTGAGTGTGACCCAGCAGAGTGAATGGGAGAGCAACAGTATATCTGGGGGCCTCTCACTGCTAGAAATCGTTCAGAAGCTGAAGTTGAAACTGATGCTTAACTTTGAAGCCCACTGGAAGAAGAACTGCTATTGCTGTCCTTCGCTAATCTGAGAACCTGGCTAGGAGACCTCTTCCTGAGCTACGAGGGACTATCGTGCACCAGCTGATCTTTGCCAAAGCTCCCTGGACGTCAGACCCTTGAAAGGCTGCTGACTGGAGATGGGGACTGCCGCAGAATCGTGAAGAGAAGTGCCCGGACATTGAAGTCCATCACTGTCGACGACTGCCGTCGCCGACTGGAGCCACAGTGCTCCTTTGCCTAAGAACATTGAAACAAGGACTCCCTTGCTCCTCATCGTCAACCGGTTTCATCCTGCCGGAGAAAGTCAAGGCTGCCGATGACCAAGGAGAATCCGCCAGGTGGGCTTCCCGCCACCCGAGACCAGAGTTGCCGAATGACTCGATGCCCTTGCTGGGCCAAAATTCTTCAGTAACTCTTTGCGGCAACAAACACTCGTCGTCAAGGCGCACAGCACGCCTCAGCTTGCAGGACGTTTTCAACCGATCGTCAACGAGCATTGTAAGAACCGAAGCTGCTGCCGCAACGACAGTGTTCACCCTTTTTCCTCGTGGGATCTCGACGATCCGTGGCACCTGCCTTAAAGGGAGTCGCTCAAGAAGGATCCGTTGACGACCTGACTTCTAACTCTGCTATTCCAGGTACATTGGGGTTGTAGAACTATTTAGAAGGAAATAAGACTCTTCTGAACAAAATATGGACTGGGATTGTACAATATATCTTTATTTACATGTTGCCCAGGTGGGGGCATCCTCACACAGAACTGGGTCTAGGTAACCGGGCCAGTATTCTGCCTATTGTTCTAACCAACTGCTTTTCCTCCTATGTCTATGGTTGGTTAACTTTATTACTTGATATGTGTGACATTTAAACTAAGTACAGTTGATGCACTTTAATGAAATCTAATAGTAATTGTGGTACCACGTAGAACTGTGTATATATTAGCCATTGTAGATTAACTGAGCACAACGTGAGTTATTGTGATTTTTTTATATAACCTTGAACCTTAATTACATAAATAACTGTGTTTTCACTAATACAGTGTGTGGATATTCCTTTGTGGGTGCTTGGGGACTACACTGTACTTATGAACCAGCCTGCATCACCTCAGGAGAGCTAGGCCTTGATTGCTTTCCCACTTTTTACCAAATGACGAATCTTGGCTGGGGTACTCTGTGCCTCTCCTCTACCATATAGAGAGCAGGAGTACAGACACCCCCTCCAGTCTTTACAGTGGTCCTCTGGTCGCATCCGGCGTTCCTACCCAAGGTCTCGTCCGCCTTTCACCTGAACGAAGAGATTGTATTACCCACCTTCCTCGCCGACCCCAAGGATGAGCCTCTGATGGTCTTGCATCGTCTAGATGTCAGGCGCGTTCTGAAGTACTACCTGGACAGGACCAAGGAATTCCACAATTCGGGATATGCCCTCTTCGTCACCTTAGGTGGTTCAAGGCCAGGTGATCAGGCTTCCAAGGCCTCCATCGCGAGGTGGATGGTCACTGCCATCAAGGAGGCCTATGAGGGGCAGCACAGACCAGTTCCGGACAATTTGCATGCCCATGCAGTCAGGGCCACGGCTGTTGCATTCCAACGGCATGTACCGTGGCAAGTCATCAACAGGGCGGCCCCCTGGGGTACCCCTTTGGCTTTTTGCAAGCATTACTGTCTAGACGCTGCCTCTAGGTCAGACGTGGCTTGCGGGCAGGCGGTTCTGAGAAACCTGTTTGCTTAAGGAGGGGCTCCTCCCCACGTTAGGGCTACATTCAGTTGTAATTGCCCATACAGTATGGAGGAAAGGGGACGGGATGTAAGAGTAATTAATAGTTGCTCACCTTAGTGACTAACTTACTCTTAGTCCATACTTCCCTTTCCTCCATACGTCCCACCATCCTCCCCCTAATAATACTGGTGTCATTGGGAAATGTTATATATTGTCGACGCGTCAAAGGGGACTGAGGAGTGGCGCCGGTGGGCAGAGTCAGGCGAGCGCATGCTCCCCGGGCTGCTGCCGTGCACCTCTAAATTTAAAGTGCAAGAAGATTTTTCTGGTGAAAAAGGTTCCATTTCCCGTCCCTTGCGAGGGACGCCCATACGAAAGGGGACTATGGACTAGAGTACGTTAGTCGCTACGGTGAGTAACTATTAATTTACTCACCATAATTGTATTTCTGGTGCTTGTATCTGCTTAGATTCACATGCGTCCACCCTTCCTCTCCTACTGCAGTAGTAGGCGCATAGATGTTTTCTGGGTTGTCACTGTTTCTGCTTTATCACATTTGTGCTCACGCTACACTTCATGCAACCTCATGTCAGAAACTAACAATCTTAGGGACCTCTACGCGTGAAGGACCATTGGTACAGTACACGACACACTAGGGATAGTATTATTAAACATGCCCTGTCGACATTCGTTTTCTAAAAACATCTTGTAATACTCTGCGACTTCCACTAGATGTCAGATTATGCAGAGCATATGAATCTAAGCAGAAACAAACACCAGACATAAGATTACGGTGAATAATGTATCACATATATATATATATATATATATATATATATATATATATATATACACACACACACACACACACACACACACACACACACACACACACACACACACACACACACACACACACACACACACACACACACACACACACACACACACACACACACACACACACACACACACACACACACACACACACACACACACACACACACACACACACACACACACACACACACACACACACACACACACACACACACACACACACACACACACACACACACACACACACACACACACACACACACACACACACACACACACACACACACACACACACACACACACACACACACACACACACACACACACACACACACACACACACACACACACACACACACACACACACACACACACACACACACACACACACACACACACACACACACACACACACACACACACACACACACACACACCCCCCCCCCCCCCCCCCCCCCCCCCCCCCCCCCCCCGGAAAACTCATGCCACCTCAGCAGCCTTGCCCAATCACACATCAGCACAAGTTTAACCAGGCTGTGTAGTGAATGACTTAAAGTAATATGCAGCATAAACGCAACCATATCCAAATGAATTAGAATTATTAGGGGCATAAGAATCCCCACGCACCTCTGCCTCGCTTGATGTTTTGTGGTGTGCTTTCTGCAGCAATTGTGTGGAAAGTCATAGGAATGGCGCATGTTAGTAAGGTACCTTTGCACCTAATATGAGTAGTATAGTGCAGAGGGAGACCGCTTTGGGTGTATTTTCTTAACTTGAGTTTGAAAAGCATTTGATACTTTTAAATATGTTCTTAAATTGTTCTCAACTATTTCTGCCTATGTATGATTTGTATTAAAATAGCTTTTATAGAATAACTCTGAAATAAAACATTATTATAAAAATAAATGACATCCGACCAAGTCAGAGCAGTCTCCATCAGTGAGCGAGACTTGCTTAGTTACTTTCTGTCCCTGGATACCGAAGACGTGCAGGACAATATTAGATTTACTATTTACAACAACGCTCTTTCAGGCTGGTCGATGGAAGGGACCCAACCATTTAAAAAAGTCATAGTGATCATCAATGGCCATTCTCAGGACATCGCTCAACCAGTGTTATTCAAATCTAGCCAGCCGGCAAAACAGAGCACCCTTGCTCGGCAAAGTATTAGCTAACATAGACATTCTGAGGTAAGTTGCCTAAGTCCTGTTGACTTGTTTGTTGCAACATCCAGTCCTCCAGTATCACTGAAAGTTGGATTATTAATTTCTTTAAAAATGTGTCAACGGTTACCCATGTGCCTTAATGCGATAAAGCAGGGCAACCGACGATTGTTCAGCAGTCTCCCCTGTTTCTACCCCGAAGGCATCTATTGGTCTCTCTGCCAATCATAGACGCACTGTTCTGAGGTTCAAGGACAATTCATTACTGCAGCCAATTTGTATAACCTAGTTTATTGACAGTGGCTATTCTTTAAACAATGTACCAAAGGGGACAGATCAGACACTCTGCTTCCTTTCCAGGTGGGGTAAAAGGACATGAAGCCTTTTTCATTCATATGCTCCTCTGTCAAGTATTATTGCAAATGAGCTTTCCCAGTAATGTGATCCATAGGCTGAACCGCAGTTAAGCATTCTCAAAATGTTTTCTGTTCTTTGTTGCTGTGGCATTCGTGTGGACATAGTTAACGCATTTCCTGTCGGGAGGCCTCTGGTGGGAAGGGTGGCACACAATGTCACTGGGATTTGGGGAGGTGGGGGAAATTCTCCCCATCCCCCCAAAAAAGGCAAGTGAGAATGGGAGAGAACAGCCTTAAGATGGAAGCCCTCTGTAACATCGTTCTTTTGGGAACAATCTTTGAACCTAGATACAGTTAATGTAATGTTACTTGCTTGTGTGGATGCTATCTGTGCATCCTGACATGTACATACTTCTGGAATCCCTGCTGAGGTCCCATCTGGAATGTGATGTGAGGAAATGTTGTGTTTTTAAAGGTGAGACGTTGCTGGTGGCTGGACCTGACTAGGGAGAGGTGAGGCATTCTGCAGGGCTTCTTTTTTTTATTTTTTTATTCAAAATTGTTTTAGTTGAAAAATCAACTTTTTCAATATTTTACATCAAGGTTACATTTCTTTCTTTTTACACAGACATTTTACACAGACATATGTATCAGGTCATATATTTCATTACAATAATCTATCCAACTTGGAGTCACATAGAACAACAAAAAAACAAGTGATATTTTGTGTGATATGATACGATGGAAAGACATCACAGCAGTTACATGGTATAATGGTTGCATTGGTTTCCCACTAAGTTCAGAGAATTCAGATATTGCACCGTTGCTATAATTAAGGAGACATTTGCTGTGTTAAATATTTCATACCACAATTGTTCTTTTGTGAGTAGTACTTTATGTTTAAAGAACTTAAAAAAATATCTTATCCTTAGATCAAGTAAAGAAGAGCATTCCGAGATTAGATGGAAGGTAGATTCTTCTTTCATACGGTTTTTGCAAAATCTGCAGGTGGTGCTTAGGATTAGAGTTTTGGAGTATTGGGCCAGTTTGATCTTAGTTGGAATTAGGTCTAATCTAAAGCGCAAAAAAGTATCCGCATATGATCTATCAGGGAAAGTTGAAATGTATTTCGGAATGTCATTCAGTGCTTTTACAATAAACGGGCCTGCTTTAAAGGCTGAGTATTGAAGACATTTTTCCCTTGTGGTGATCCAATCATATCTAAGAAGCTTGATTTTTGCTTTATCCGGGAAAAGGGCAAGGTCATTAAGAGAAATGTCAGCTCTATCAAGAGTTTTTTTACATTCCTCAACCCATGGAGAGATCGAGTTATCGTTTGAGGAATTCATCCGATCTCTTATTGCCGGAAATACATTTTTGACGTTATCTGAAGTAAGCCGGGCTTTCCGGTAAAGTGCTAACATTGCCCATGAGACTGCCACGGCTAAAGAAGACAGCCCAAGTTCATATCTAAGTATGGTTATTGGGAAACTCTGCGGGACTGGCAGTAATGTTTTCCAGTATATACCTTCAATGTAGTCCCAGTTTATTTGTTTATTCATAATCTTGGTGTGACTTCCATTTGTTATAATAGGAACTGCTTTCTGTAAGTAAAACATACGAGCAGGTATTAAGGAAAACCAACCATACTTTCTTTGTAAAGCTTTAGCTTGAATTGCCAAAAGTTTCATTCTGTTAGAGATTTCATCTTTGTATGGAGTGTTGGCTATACTTGCATTGATGTTAACTCCTAGATATTTATACTGGTATATTATCTCGAGTGGGCAGTTAGAAATGTACCACTTGAATTTGATTTTGGATTTTTTGGGAGATGTTTGAACAGTTAAAATTTTTGTTTTTTTGATATTGATTTCAAGTTTGTTTGTTTCTGCGTATTTTGATAACGCACCTAGTTTCCTCTGAAGTCCTATGGGTGTTTTGCCAAAGAGGACCATATCATCTGCATATAGTATGTAGGGAATTGTTAAGGAACCTATCCGTGGTGAGAACGACCGGACGGTCAACATTTCTTTTAAAAAATCACTGATCTAAAAGTTAAAAAGGATTGAGGCGAACGGACATCCCTGTTTTAGACCTGTATTTGTTCTTATTGTATCAGACAGGAGTCCGTCAGTGGTAAGTTTTACTCTTACACTCGTGTTCGAGTAGAACAATAAAATTAAATCAAGAATATGTGTCGGGCAGTTGGCATTACCAAGTTTCTCCCATCGCAGGGTGCGAGAAATAGAGTTGAAGGCTTGTTTGAAGTCGACTAGGACAAGATAGATTGGTTGTTTTAAACAAATGGCTTCAGCTTTCAATATGGCAATAGTGATTAAATTTAGTGATGTACCTATGCATGGTACAAAGCCATATTGATAGTGATCCATTAGATCCTGTTCGCAGAGCCAATTTGTAAAGTCACGGACTACCAGTCTTGCTAAAATTTTCCCTGGCACATCTAATAGAGCTATAGGGCGGTAGTTAGAAGGGGAAGTGCTATCGCCCAATTTAAAAATGGGGATTATAATTGCTATTTGCCATGATGGTGGAAATTTGTTTTGGGTTATGATATTTTTAAAAATTAAGAATAAAACCTCAGCCCATGCTTCTGGGTTTTCTTTTGAAATAGCATTTATCATGTCAGGGCCGGGGGCACGTGAATTATTTAGTTTTTTTATTATAGTGATTATATCCAAGGGATCAAAAGCCAGTGTTTTGTTACCAAAACTACTTTGATTTGTAGCAGAGTTAACTTCTTGCGGTTTGAATAGAAGGTTTCCATAATGTTTTACCCAGATCCTTTGGTCGATGCAGTTTAATAGAATGGATTTTTCAGCTGTTTTATCTGATCTGTTTATTAGTTCCCATATTTCGCCAGCTTTTTTGGATAAAATTGCTTTTAGCATAGTTTCTGTGTTGTGTTGCTTTGTAGACGCTATTATTTGCTTAATTTGATTTCTATATTTATTTTTTTATTTTTTGTTTTGCTGGTGTATTATTTAGAGCCGAGAATGATCTTAAGTCAGATCTTAGTTTTGCTTTGAGGGCAGTTATATCAGGGTTCCATTTGTATTTATGTTTAAAGGTCGGCTTGGTATATTTATTGCTCGATTCGTGAATAATTTGAATTAAATCGTTGTAGTGGGTATGGGCCGACTGATCTTGTTGTTGATGCAAGAGTTGTGTTAGGTAATTTATGCGAGGTGAGGTCCACCGGAGTCTTGTCCTTGCATTATTAATTGCAAGTGGGACTTTATAGTACTCATTGTTTAATTTAGGATAAGGACTTCAAGAGGTTACTACCAAGTTGTGATCGCTCGCGGAGGTTTCAAGGATTTGAAAGTTATTTATTGTTTTCGTTGAGTTGTTGGAAATGAAAACATAGTCTAGAGTTGATTGAATATTGCCTCGTTTCCAAGTTGGTCTTGGGGGCACATCCATAGGGAATGTGCCATTTAGTAATGTAAAATTTCTGATTTTCATTCGAGATAGCCATTTGCTTGGTCTAGTATTGTTTCGTTTTTCAAAGGACTGTAAGAGATTCAAGTTGAAATCGGCAGCGATTATTGTATTAGTTATGTCAGGTTCGGGAAGAATTTGGTCAAGAATAAGCTCGACTTTGTCAGTGAATTGTGGAGCATCAGCAGAGACTGGATTCCAATATATGTTAATAACCGCAGTCTTAGGATAGAAAGTATGGTTTTTATTCTCAGTCATAATTAAGGCTGGTTGGATGCCAGGATCTGGACTTTTCCATGCAGATATGGTTAGTTGAGTCAGTTCTTACTGCTATAAGCAGACCTGCAGCAGGTCTCCCCTTAGCTGATTTAGAGGCGTTAATTGCTGCAGGTTGGTGATCCGGCCAAAGAGGAGTGCTGGACATCCATGTCTCTTGTAACAGAATAACATCGTAGTTATTAAGTAATAGAGATTTGGAGTTCAGTAATTGGGAAAACCCGCGGGTATTCCAAGATATGAGGGTGATTTGGTGAAGAGGGGCCCTAGCTTGCTAGTGATTATTATTTTCTAAGGCTCTGGCAGAGGAAACCCATCCCCATTTGGATTGTTGTGGTGGAGGTTGGGATTTAGTAGTTGGATTGCAGTTGGTACATGATGAGTTCGAGGTGAATTGAAGGGGGGGGTTTGTTTTTTTGGGCTCAGTAAGTTCTGGAGGTCAGGAGCCGGCGGAGCAATAGGTTCAAGGAGGAGGCCTTTTTCAAGAAGTAATTGGCATTGGTCCCAGACGTGTTTTTTTACAATTAAAGATCGAATTTTGACATCAACAATGTCTTGGTGAGCTGGTATGGGATAGGATACACCGTCAATGTCCTCTGAGATAATGTGTTAACTGGGGTAGGGAGTGAAATATTGTAAGTATAGTATTCCTGTTTGGAAAGGGATCTTCAAATAATCTGTCAATCATGGTAAGCCTGAGAGTTTCGTTTGATAGAGCTCTGGGTAGCCATTCAGCTTCTTGGGAGGCAGCCACATGATGGGGGTTTAAGTCGGACTGATCAGCAGGAAAGTGTGCACTGGTAGGGTCGTCTACATTTGTGGTTTCAGTGGTGGGGAAGGAAGAAGCATTATTCGGGGCTATACGCTCTTGGTCTCTCAAAGGAGAGCCTTTAGGAAAAGGGGCTCTCCTCACCAATTTTCTTCTTTTTTGTTCAAGGGTCATGAAAGGATTTGCATCATGGTCTAATACAATGCAGAACATTGGATCTCGAAGTTGAGATCTGGCTCCGTCATGATGAAGACTTTGGTGTACCGTTTCCATGATAGATATGTTGTTTGGATAAACTGATATATTCATTAAGTCATCATTTGTATTGACCTTGTGTGAGGATTCTGCTTCACATAATGGTAATGCAGGCACAGTACACGAAAATATAGAGACAGGCTTCTTACCTGCGAGAGACATCACACCATCAGAGGGCAGCTCAGGATTCAAGGTGGGCTCTTTGGAAGGCAGAGCAAGGATCGCTTGGGCCACAGCCTCGCTAGGGAGCGCTTTCTGTTCAGGCGGTAGTAAAAATATTTTCTACAAACTTTTTAGCTTTAGAAGCCGGTAGATTTTGTTTTTTAGTCAAAGGTTGATTCTTGGGGGGTTTTTTTGTTTTTGTTTGCGGATTTTCCAATATCGGGTCTGCGATGTTGTTCAGACTTTGGAGTAATGATGATTTGTTGTGTTTTTTACGTTTTCTTCTCTTATTTTGTGAACGGCGATCGAAGATCTCATAGATTGGACTATGGACTGGTGGAGGAGAGGGGGATGATTCAGACTCAGGACATAGGTCCACCACTGGTACCAGAGATGTTTCCGGAGGGTCAGGGATCTGGGGAGTTGGAATTTGGGTCACAGTCCTATTGAGCTCCTCGGCAGGTGGAATGTCTCTCTCAGAGGGAGATATTATACTTAGAGTGCTTAACTCAGTTTTCACAAATGCTGGAAAGTTTATTGCCATCCAATCAATTTTGCTAATTAAGTTGTTTAGCAAGAGTTCCTGTGAACCTACACGGGAGTCTACGAGTTCAAAAAGTTTGGTGAGTGCCAACATCGAAGTGTTTATAGCCGTGAGGGCATGTTCTATATTAAGGTTGGGAAATGAAGGGAAGCCAAAAGATGGACGTGGGGTGGGTTTGGCAAATGATGGGACTTCAGTGTTGCATGATGAGTCAAACTCCGGAGAGGAAATAATGTCGTTAGGGCAGTCGGTTGGAAACATTTCCAGAGAATTGGAGAGCCTTGAGTCAGCGAGGTCGTTCAGGGTGACCTTTCTGGTTGATAAGATGGGAGCGGCACCATTTGCCGATGGGGGATGTTGTTGAGTGTGCTATTGGTTCATTGTAGGGGTGGTTCGGATTTGTTTTTCAATTTTTTTTTATCGTTTCTTGCCATTGCCCCATTCGAATCAGCTTTGTCAGAGGCAGCGGTGTAAGCTCCGTGATTTGACCTACCCATTACCTCTGAATAGAGAGGGGGGTGGTAAGGATTTGAATCATGAGCTGGAATGAGTAGAGATTGCGTAGCAAGGCACGAGGTGAAAGAGCCTTGCTCATCGAAGGCAGGGTGGTGGGTCTCATAACACTCTTGCATGGTTTTGTCGGACATGCAGATCACAGAAGAGGAGTCATTTGATTTTTCAGGACAGATTGTAGAGGGCTTTGCAATCTCCTCTGAAGGAGGGATCAAAGCTGGAGGATCCTCGAGCGCGTTCACAGGGCCATGAGATGATGAGCCGCCAGACGTTATGGAAAGTTTAAGGCCCAGGCGTAAGTGTACAGAAAGGCGCGGGGCATAGCATGGGGGGGTAGGGGCATTCCAGTCGTTAGCCTGAACATGTTGGACATAGCACTGTTAGCTGAGTGCACAGAGATTTGACTTGCGAGGAACGCGATGTGAGTGAGAGCCTTACTTGACTCTTCAGTTCTTGGGGTTGTGGATATGCCACGATTTATTTATCCTCGACGCAACACATCCAGGCGGTCTACGTGTCAGATGGTTAGTTGGGCGTCGGGAGTATAAAGCGAGAACCCTGTGAAGAGTGAATCGCTACGCGACTTCCGAGAAGGCACTACCTCAATTGAGAAGCTCACACAGCGGACTACGAGGCTTCTGAGGGGTCACTAAATTGAGAACAATCAGTGGTGAATTGGGTTAGAGGAGGCAAAGTGCTGGAGGGACCTAGCATGCGAAGAAGGAGCGGAGCTGCACGAGTCTGTGAGATCGAAAAAGAAATGCAGCATGATTGGTCTGCGGGCGCACAAAGTACTAGCAGGTTGTTAAAGGAAGTTTGCCTAGCACTGGCAGGCTGACAAAAACGGGGGGAGTTCTGTACCTGCCATTCAGTAGCCGCTGTGAATGCGTCAATCTGCGAGCTAGCTGGATCCCAGAATGGAGCTGTGTTCCACAGGATGTTAGTGCGCAGGTGCAGTAAAGGGAATGCTGCACCTCCGTGCATGCGGGTTGGAAGCGAAGTCATGGCAACCAAATGCTACTGACATGGGAGAAAGGCACTTATCTCCTAATGCCGGCGTGAGCTACAGCAGAGGAAAAGTCCTGCTTTAGGCGCCGCTGGGAGGTGCATGTTACACTATGAGGGAGGGGCTACAGGGCAGGGTACACGATGTGTGGCCGGTGTGTGGCCTGGCATTGCAGGCTCAGTGAGGCAGTGTGAGAGGGGCCATTAAGAGTGGCTCTGGAGTTGTGCCTCGTTAAGGCCCATAGTTGTGGCCTGGAGTTTGTACATTCACCATGACTCTTTGAAGTTAAGGGAATTGGTGATGTTACTGGTGTTATGTACTTTGTCTGCAACCCACCATAAGAAATTGTCTGGTCCATGCTGAAGTTCAAGGAAGTGTGGTACCAGTGGTGCCGTGATGGTTCTGCACCGAATACGGGACCGGTGTTCCCCAATTCTTTTATGTACCAGTCTCGATGTTTGCCCCACATATCGTAACCCACAGGGGCATTCAATGATGTAGATCACGTTGCTTGATTTGCAATTAGAAAAGTGCCTTAATTTCCACTCCTTACTGCCTATATGGAAGGAGGTCATTTTTTTAGTTTGTTTGCATGCTGTGCAATTTCCACAGGGATGGTGCCCATTGATTTCTCTTAGGTTCCACAAAGACAATCTGGTAGTCTTTTTGCTCATCCTGGCATGGGTGAGCATGTCCTTCAAATTTGTTGATCTCTTCAATGCCATTCTTGGCATGGGTTCATCAGGTATGCTGAGCTGAATAAGTGCCCAGAATGTTCTTATTAGTCCTTTAAGTTTAGTGGTACTAGGTCCAAATGTGTTGACTCAAGCCATGATGTTATCTTCCTGGGTGTCATGGGCTTTGGGTAAGAGTAGAGCTTCTCTAGGCGTAAATCTAGCCCTCTTCTGGGTGTCTCTAAGCAGTTTTTTAGGGTAGCCTCTAGCTTTCAACTTGTCTTCCAGGGCTGGCGCATTCTTTTTAAATTCTGAGATGTCTGTGCAGTTTCTACGGACTCGTAAAAACTGACCATACGGGAGGTTATTTCTCAGATTGCACGGATGGTTGCTTTTGTAGTGGAGTACTGTATTGCAGTCGTTCTCCTTCTTAAACATGGTACATTCCAATTGATTGTTTTTAGGTCTAATAGTCAAATCCAAGAAATTGATACTGGTATTGCTGCTATGGATGGTGAATTTTATCTCTTCCGTACAATTATTGATCCAGTCGAAGAAGTCCATGAGGGTATTGGTCTCCCCTTTCCAGATAAAAATATCATCAATGTATCTGTGCCAAAGCACTATGTTGTCAAGAAATCGAGTGCGTGTGTTCAGTACATTGTTATATTCATATTCTGCCATGAAGATGATGGCCATACTTGGGGCAAATGCTGCCCCCATTGCTGTCCCACGGATTTGGAAATAGAAGGTCTCCTCAAATTGGAAGAAGTTGTTTGTAAGCGCTAATTCCAACAACTCAACTATAAAGTTGGTCGGGACTCTCGTTTGTATCATATGATGCGTAAGATGGTGCCTGATACATTCCACCGCTGAATCTTGGGGGATACTGGTGTAAAGGCTGTGTTAATATCCATAGTGACTAGTATGTCTTCAATGGATTAAAGGGTTGATGTTCAAATTTGTTGATGGTCGACATGGTGTCACGCAGGTATGTCAGTGTTTTCTGACTCAGATGCTTCAAGAAGTAATCAATGAACTTCCCGATAGGTTCCAATATTGAACCACATCCCGACACTATAGGTCGTCCTGGTGGCGTTGTTTGGTTCGCTTTCTGCAAACACTTCTGTCCAGTTTGGGCCTGTGGTTTTCAGAAAGCTTTTTCTAAAATTCCATTCTGGTCCATTTCACCCACATCTTGCAACTGTTTAATCTTTTGAACTTTCCAGAAAGCATATATTCGAGAGAGTTGAGACCTAGATCTAAAGGTTTATTACTCTATAGGTTAAAGACTGCATATTTGAATCCTAAACTCTTTGCTTTATTACCATCGCACCACCCATTCCCCACAACACTGACTTACTAACATACTATTTGCCAGCCATGCTAAAGGTAAGGGATGCAGAGATGATCAGTTAAAACTGATACCGTTTGATGCAACTAGAAAATGGAACAGGCTTGAGTTAGTCTGGTTAGTTGAGCAAATTGGTTAAAAACCACTCTTACGTTCTCACTCATTGCTACTACTGGTGGGATGAGCACTCTTTAGAAATAGTTAACACTTGCGGCTCTAGTTATCCTGATTTCTTATGTAGAAAGCCTACTAAACACAAACTATGTTCTGTTTTTCATGTAGTGGCTTGCCATGTATTATAAAATGCTTAATTTTAACACTTCTTTTTCTTTTTTTCAAGGTGATAAATTGGCAAACAACTCTTCACATAACACCTCATGCCAAGCTGAGCCCAGAAGCATCTGATCTTATTATAAAACTCTGCCATGGACCAGAAGATAGACTTGGGAAAAATGGTGCAGATGAAATAAAAGCACATCCATTTTTAAAAAATATTGATTTTTCAAGTGACTTGCGACAGCAGCCTGCTTTATACATTCCAAAAATTACACATCCTACAGACACCTCAAACTTCGACCCTGTTGATCCAGAAAAGCTACGGAGCGAGGAAGACAAGGAGGGTAATGTGAATGACACTCTTAATGGGTGGTATAAAAATGGCAAGCATCCAGAGCATGCCTTTTATGAATTCACGTTCAGACGTTTTTTTGATGACAATGGTTACCCGTACAGCTATCCGAAGCCGATTGAGTATGACTACAGTGAACCTCAGGATTCAGAGAGTCAACAGACTGATGATGAAGAAAGCCAACAGGCCAACAACATTGTGCAAAATCGGGATCTAGTGTATGTTTAGCTATCAAAGCTCTGTGATAGATTAAGTCAAACTATTGGCACAGCAGAAAATAGCATTGCTATATTTCAAGTAACACAAATGCAATCTTTTATAAGGGTTTCTTATTTTATTTGTTTGCTCCCTTTACGTTATTTACTGTTCCCACAAGGGTAAAACATATTTTCAAATATTAATTTATTCCACTATTAATCAGTAATTTAGATATATTGTCCTACTTTATAAAGAAAAATAGGAAATACAGTGGTAACATAGTTGTAAGGCACAACCTCTGGTTTCTTCTTTTTGTACATATGGAAATTAATTTAAAGCTATTTTTTCTGAATGACACTTCTTTCCTGCTTTGACCAAATATGAATCAGTCCAACCTGTTTTAAAGGTTTTTTTTTTCTAATCGTAAACACTACGCAAGTGTTTCTTTTTTGATTTGTTCTGATTTATGCAAATGTATTTATAAATTATGTCTATAGTAATTGACTTTTCCTGTAAATAGTCTGACCTTTTTTGTGAAACAATGACACTATCCTAGGGCAGGCCCTCTCTCTGGATTAATTCCAATTTTAGTAGTTCACGTTCAGCTCTATAGGGTGTACAACTAGTCATTTCCGATGGGATTGTATGAAAAACAATGTGTTCTGCTGTTGCAGAGTGCAAACAGTGCGAGTGGTTTTATCTGGTTTATATTAATATTTTATGAATGGTGAATACAGTTTTGGGTTCTTAGACAATGCCGCTGTGACCCAGAACACCTTTTAGAATTTCTGATAAGTTGCCTTTGGTATTTAAAGTGAGTAGATGTATACTGTTTACTTTAATTACACCAAAGCAAACAATTGGTTTCAATGGGTAAGAATTCATAGACATTTATTTTTTAAATATTCTGCTGAACGCTGATTGCTTTTTTTTTTTTAACGAAAATCACACTAGATTCAGATAATGGTTTCTGACTGTACAGTGATATCACTTTTGCATATTTCTACTTTGGATCATTGTCAGTCCCTACATGTGTTTTCCATTGCTCCTTCTGTGTTTTTAAAATCACTTTACATAATGTAACTTTTCTGATGAAATAAAATACAAAAAAAGAAATGTTTTCATCTTATCACAAACCTGTACGGACAACTCCCATGGAACATAGACTTTGACAACAGAACCCCTGGGCTCAATATAATTGTTTCATTGTGTACTGCAAGAATCAGTAAAACTATGTTTGAGATAACGTGTGTTTCAATGTGCTTATTCATTAAACAATATAATTCTGTCCGTAAAACTGCTCCAGAATGTGTTGCGGGGTGGATTTCAATACATTTCAGTGTCATTGAGGTGTATTATTGTATTAGCTGCTTTTGTAGTCTCCTTTTTAAAACATTTGGTAACCTCTCAATTTAAAATCTATTTGCTCTTGTGGATTGGGATATCCAGAGTATGGAGATGTCAGAATGTGAAGATGGGAGCAGAGCCATAATTACATAGGATGCTCTTATTTGGACAACTGAGCTGTGGTGCATTCACAGATCTGTAACACAATCCTCCATCCTTCACCCTCCTTAACCGCCAATCGCTCATTTTTCCAGGCTAAACTGGACTGGATACCTCATACCTCTAGCCCTTGCTTCTTTACTTGTACAGTTTTCTTCTCATGTTTGTTTCCTGTGACCAGCTCATGAGACGCTCCATTCCCTGCATCTCACCAGCTTACACTCTGCCTGAAGTGCTTAGGTCCAGACAATGCATGCAAGCTTTGCTCGCTGTGCAGCATCTTCTTTGTATTTTAACTTTGGTACTGAGGACCTTCTTTCTCCAGCATGGATTCACATGCTCTTGAACATTCCCCATCGCCAGGTTGGGATCCCTCAGTAAATTTAAAGCAGTTTAGCTTTAAGCTAAAAACTGCTAGTGTTCTCTATAGCCTATCAGTGTCACTTTGGGTCATACTGTCCCAGCCAATGACACCAGTCGTCCTAAGCTCAACCCCTGGTGGGCAGTTTCATATTGCGCAGGTTTCTCATGCTGGGAGTCCTTGTGTTTCGCTCGTTTTTTTTTGTCGCTATTTGCGTGAAAATTCTTCTTATCCAGCATGGGGTCTGGCATGGATTCACATGCTCATGAATATTCCCCGTCGTCAGGCCGGGAATCCTCGGTATAGAAAAAAATCAGTATCAGTTTCGTTTCTGATCTGTCTTTCTCAGTAGTAACCAATCGCTGGTCTCTGGGTCATACTGCTCGCAGCCAATGACTGCCCTCTCCCTAAGCCCCGCCCCTGGCAGCCATCCTCAGATTTTTACCGCACGTTCAAGTGTTGGGAGTCCTCGTGCTTAGCTCTCGAGCTTTTGCTGCGTTTTCACGCTTTTTTCAGGAGATTTTCTAATTATTTCGGTTAAATAGAGCCTCAAGCTCCACCATTTCTACTTCCGATCAACGGGGATCCGTTTCGGAGTTTCTACGCCCCTCAAGGGTGAAGATTTCGTTGAGTTACGCTTTTGGAGGATTCCAGAAGTTCCGAGGCCTACCCCGGACATTGCCCAGGAGAAAGGGAGCTTGACGCCCAGGAAGCTGTTCAGGACCTGCCCTGGATACCAACTTCAGAACATTTTCAAGGAGGACGAGCATTATTTATGCCTCTGTCTCCATGAGGACAAGGCGCACAAGGAAAAGGACTGTGCTTTTTGTGGGAACATATCGGAGCGGACCATGAAGGATCGCCACCTCCGTCTCACCAAGTGGCTGGAAGGTAAGAGCCCGCCAGGCGAGAAGAAGAAAAAGAAGTCCGAGCGGTCTTCTAAGTCCTGTGAGGGTGCTCCAGCGACGGGGGCCCAACAAAAGGCTAAGCACCGTGAGTCCGCGGGCACCGGGAGCGCCGAACTGTCGGGCTCCTTGGCTGCCAGGCAGGGTGCATCCTCCCCGGCGCCATCGACCACGAGCCAACGATCTGGCTCGGGTAAGAGAAAGTCCGAGAACCCGGCGAAGCTTCTGGAGAGGCCCCGGTCGATCTCGAAGATTCCGGCAGAGGGGGAGCGAGGCTCGGACCCTCCCCCCCAAGGTGAAGGCCCCAGGCGTACAGAAGGTGACGTTGGCCTTAATTCACCCTGCTAAGACCTCGATTGAGGATGTCGCCACGGCCCTGGCTCAGCCTGTGGAGGCTACACCAGTGGAGGCGCCCTCAGGTACCAGAGTCTCCCTGCCACCACGGAGGGAGTCGTCTTTCAGGCCCATCGAGAAGACCCCCACGAAGTCCTCGTTGGAAAGGGTGGGGGAGGGGTTGGTGGCCGTCGTGGATACGGACACGACCTCTGAAGAGGAGCTCATCCAAGTCGTGGAGGAGGCCCAGCCCATCGGGAGGGATCCCGACGAGGGCGACGGTGTCGCAGACGAGGCTCCTCAAGAGCCCTCAGTCCCGTCGTTTCCGGCGCCGCAGGACACCTCGATGGCCATTTTGTCAGCCATCCAGTCCTTATGCTCGGAGTTAAGGACTAGGTTGCCCCTTCCCCCGACGGAGGTGCCTGAGCCAGACCCGACGGAGGAACCGGAGCCAGGAACTTCGGAGAGCCCACCACTTAGGAGGACGACTCATCCTAGGCCTCCTCTCCCGCCTCTGCGGCCTTCTCTGCCTTCCCCCCGGTCCACTACCCACGGGGATGATACAGGCATGGACACGACTACGACGGGTACGGATGACGACGGAGGTGACGACGGGACGTGTCCGCCGTCGCCCCCTGCCCGGGCGTCCCCACCCGACGAGATTGGATCCTTCCATGCAATGATTTCCAGGGCATCCGAGCTCTTCCGGCTCTGCCCCGAGGAAAAGAAGGAGGAGGGGTTCCTTTACCAACAGCGCGAGGCTAAAAGGAAGACGGTCCTCGCCGTACCGCTTCTTGATGACATCTGGGATGAGGGGCGCGCCCTCCTCAAGAACCCTGCCACGGCTCCTGCGAAGAGGGACCGGTACGAGAAGAAGTACCGGGTCCCCTACGCTGCCCCCTTGTGCCTTAGGGCGCAACCTACCCCGGACTCGGTCGTTTCGGCGGCGGCCATGAAGAAAGCAGAGGGGGCATCGGCCTTGACTTCAACCTCCCCTCTGGACGGCGAGGGTAGAAAGCTGGATGCGATGGAAGACGGGTCATCCAATCTGCAGCGACGACCATCAAGGTGGCCAACGCCCTGGCCATCGTAGCCCGCTATGACAGGGAGTTGTGGTTCAAGATCGCCCCTCTGTTGGACTTCCTTACGGATGCCAAGAGGGCTGAGGCCCTGGAAATCTTGCAGGGAGGTGAGATTGCCTCGGACCACGCCATTACGGTGGCTACAGACATCGCCGACACCGGTTTCCGTCAGTTGGGCAACGGCTTTTGCCTGAGACGACGAGGATGGCTCAAGGCGACGGATTTCCGCCAGGGCGTTCAGACCAAGGTTTTGGACATGCCTTTCGATGGGAACAACCTTTTTGCCAAGGCGGTTGATGTATACCTTCAGGCGATCAAGACGTTCACAGAGACGGCCCGTGCGCTGGGTGTGCTCCAACAGCGACGGCCGTCCTTTCGGAGCTCCGGAGGCAGACGGGGTGCCTCTAAGGGAGCCGGCAGCAGCTCCTCTACGTACCGTCAAGCAGCAAGGTCTTCGTCGCAGGAGGCCTACAGGGGACGTGGCAAGTCAGGTGGATCCCGCCGTCATCGCCTAGGTGGTCAAGGAGGCAAAGCGGCCTCCAAGCAAGATTGAACCGACCGTCGGGTCGGGCCCCCGCCGAAGCACCCCGGTGGGAGGCCGGCTGACGAAGTTCGTCGGCGTGTGGGAGTCCATCTCCACCGACAGTTGGGTGCTGGACGCCCTGGCCCTGGGGCACCGCCTCGAGTTCTAGAAGAGGTGCCCCCGCATTCCTCCCGTGGCCAGGAAGGAAAATCACGTCCCTCAACTGCTGTTGGAAGTAAGGGCGATGCTCAGGAAAGGTGCCATCGAGCTCATCCCGAAGAGGCTTCGGGGCTCCGGAGTTTACTCAAGATACTTCCTCGTGAAGAAGACGGGAGGATGGCTTCCCATCCTGGACCTGCGACGACTAAACAAATACATCAAGGCACAGAAGTTCCGGATGGTCACCCTCCAGCACGTGCTGGGACAGCTGGAGGAGGGCGATTTCCTGTCGTCGTTGGATTTGGAGGATGCTTACTTCCACATCCCTATTCTAAAGAGACACCGAAAGTTCCTCAGGTTTGTGGTCAAAGGGCGGCACTACCAGTTCAAGGCCCTCCCGTTCGGATTAAAATCGGCGCCCAGGGTGTTCACCAAGTGCCTAGCAACGGTGGCGGCGCGGCTGCGCCTTCAGGGGATCCACGTCTACCCCTACCTGGACGACTGGCTCATACGGGCAAGGACAAGGGAGCTCGCCGTGGAACACACTGCGAAGACCGTCCAGCTGCTCACGGACCTGGGGTTCTCCATCAAAATCCCACCTGGTCCCGTCGCAAGTCGCCCTGTTTCTGGGAGAACAGCTCGACACAGTGGCGCGGCGGGCCTCACCATCGGAGGAAAGGATAAGGACCATCCTAGGAAAGGTGAAACGTCTGCTGGCCACGGACGTGGCCAGAGTGAGGTCTATCAAGTCCCTCCTCGGAATGATGTCCTCCTGCATTTATCTGGTGCCCCACTGCAGACTTCGGATGCGGCCCTTGCAAGAATTCCTTGACGCCCACTGGATCCAGACGACGGGCAGCTTCGAGGACAGGATCCCGCTCGACGAAGCGTTCCTTCAGGCGATGCGATGGTGGGGTGTCTGCGCTCATCTGACAGTGGGAACAGGTTTCCTAGCCCCAGCCCACCAGGTGACGGTGACAACGGATGCCTCCCTGGAAGGTTGGGGAGCGCACACCGGGGGTCTCCACGCGAGAGGCCTTTGGCTCCCGGAGGAGAAGACTCTCCACATCAACATCTTGGAGCTCCGCGCAATGTCCTGGGCCCTCAGGTCCTTCCTTCCGTCCCTCAAGGGCAAGGTGGTGAGGATCTTCACTGACAACACCACCACTATGTTTTACATTCGGAAGCAGGGCGGAACCAGATCCCCTGCCCTATCCAAGGAAGCCCAGGATCGAGGATGTTTCTGGTACCCTTTCATCTGGCAGGGATAAAAAACACCATTGCCGACTCACTCGGCAGAGAGCTGCGCTCGTGCCACGAGTGGGAACTGCGCCAGGATCAAGTGGACCGACTCTTCCGACGATGGGGCAAACCCCAGATCGATCTCTTCGCGACGGCGGCGAACTCCAAGTGCCGGAGGTTCGCCAGCAGGTTTCCCCAACCGAGGAGCATGGGCGATGCTTTCTCGTTCCCCTGGGACGGCCTGTTCCTTTATGCATTCCCGCCGTTGCTACTCTGGCTCGTCAACCAGCTCAAGAGGTCCCGGTGCAGGATGATCCTCGTTGCACCGGCGTGGCCGAGGCAGATCTGGTTTCCGGACCTTCTAGACTTGTCAGCGTCCACACCAGTCAAGTTGCCGACGGACGCGGATCTTCTCTCCAGAGAAGGAGGCGCCATTCTTCATCACGAACCAGAGTCGCTGAACTTGCAGGCCTGGCTCCTGCAGCACTAGAGTTTGGAGGATACAACATCCCGGCCGACTGCAGAGAGGTTCTTGCAAAGGCCAGGGCATCCTCAACTCTCAAGTGCTACGGACATAAATGGAAGAGGTTCTCTGTCTGGTGCCGTGCACAGAAGATTAACCCTCTGCGGATTACGGCCGCTCAAGTATTGCCGTACCTACTGTCTTTGGCCAAGGCTGGCCTATCTCACGCTTCCATCAAGGTACATCTGGCTGCCGTCTCACGTTACACCAGAACTACATGACGGGCGTCCTTGTGGTCTCATCGTCTGGTGAAGGAATTTATGAAAGGACTGTTCCGATCATTCCCGACGGTGAAGGCCCCTGCCCCGGCGGGGGAGCTCAACGTGGTGCTAACTAGGCTCATGGGGGCCCCATTCGAGCCTATGCATTCAGTGCCGTTGAAGTTTCTGTCGTGGAAAACAGCATTCCTCGTGGCCATCACCTCTGCACGACGAGTGGGAGAGATCCAGGCCATGTCTTGCAAGCCTCCATACTTGACTTTTCATGACACGAGGGTGGTGCTGAGGACGCACCCCTCCTTCATGCCCAAGGTGCCGTCGGACTTCCACCTCAACAAGCCCTTGGTGTTGCCAGTATTCTTCCCGTCTTCGGCTGAGAGGACTTTGCACTCGCTGGATGTAGCTAGAGCGCTGAAGTTCTACGTGGACCGCACGAAGAGTTTTCGGAAGACATCACAGCGGTTTGTGAACTTTGGACCTGTGAATCAAGGGAAGCTCTCTCGAAGACTTCCATTTCCAGATGGCTCTCCGGCTGCATCATGCACTGTCACCGGTTGGCAAACCGACCGTTGCCAGGCCGTCCGAGGGCCCATTCGACCAGAGCGATCGCTGCTACTACGGCGTTCCTGTCTGGTGTGCCCCTGCTCGACATCTGCAGGGCTGCTACGTGAAGGTCGACGCACACCTTCACGAGATTCTACTGCATCGACCGGGATTCCTGGGAGGAGTCCAGAGTCGGCCAGGCAGTGCTGCGCAACCTGTTTGCCTAAGGTGAGCCTGCTGAGGAGGTAAGAGTTGCTTAATGTTGAGTTGTTGTATTGCTTGATATTGAGCCTTTTGCCACCTCCTGTGGTTGTGCATGTGTATACTGCTATGTATTCTTATATTCATGAGCATGTGAATCCATGCCAGACCACATGCTGGAGAAGGAACAAGTTACTTACCTGTAACTGTTGTTCTCCAGCATGGGTCTGGCATGGATTCACATGCGAACCCTCCCGCCTACCCCTCTGCGGCTCTTCACTTGGTCATACTGCCACTTCACGTGCTACCAAATCTGAGGATGGCTGCCAGGGGCGGGGCTTAGGGAGAGGGCAGCCATTGGCTGGGGGCAGTATGACCCAGAGACCAGTGATTGGTTACTACTGAGAAAGACAGATCAGAAACGAAACTGATACTGATTTTTTCTATACCGAGGATTCCCGGCCTGACGACGGGGAATATTCATGAGCATGTGAATCCATGCCAGACCCATGCTGGAGAACAACAGTTAAAGGTAAGTAACTTGTTCCATCTCTTCGTCTAATGTCACATTGTGACTACCGGCGGCGGAGACCTTATGCCAAAGGATGTCCTCTGTCCATAGTCGGATCTCCAGCACGTGGTGCCACGGGCCCCGTCTTTGGGCCTTTACTCGAACACCATTTCACTCCTGTGAAAACTGCAGCCTGAAGAATATCTTCGAGGATCGTCACCTCGGGTGCATTTACTGACTACATCCCAGCACCAATGCAGATGGATGTCCGATTTGCCAATCCTTTTCCTCGAAGACTCTGAAGGGCTGCCATCTGAGGATGGTGTCATGGATCGAAGAAGGGAAGGCCTCTGACGGGTCCTTTGGGCATAGTCCTGCCTCTTCCAGGGCTGGCAGATCCAAAGAGTGTGCTCCTTCAGGTAACAAGGTCAAGGTCTGTTGAGAATGCTTCCTTGGTGGTTCCAAAAGAAAGTAAAATCACATGCTCAAACGCCTTCCTCGTCAACGGTCGCCATGGCTGCGGGACCCAGTTCAGAGAGAGGCCGGTTGCCATCACCGGCTCGGTCGATGGTTAGCCTACAGGCAGGCAGGCTCCCTCGGTCTGCAAGAAAATCGTATGCGTCAGCAGCCAATCACAGGTCTTCGAAGAGCAAGTAGTTGAAGGACCAGTCACCGGCTCCACCGTCATAGACTTCACCAGGAACTCGCACCATTGACTAGTACATAGTTGATAACCCAGTCTAGAAAGGCTGCTTTTTTTCTGAAGGCTGCAACACCGGGGTTCGTCTTTAACTGTCACCTTTACCACTGCGACAGTTACCACGCCCAGGGTTTCCTTGCTACCTAGACCTCCCTAAGCGATTCCAACTGTTCCATCAACAACAGCGCCTTTTCTTTCTCCGCAGGCTCCAGTTGTCGCCTCTTTCCCTAAGGGCTCTGTTTTGATCAGAGACTTGCCTCTAGCTCAGGATTTCCTGCCTAGGCCCACCAAGGTTGCACCACTCCTCAGTTGGCACCTCTGGGATACCCCGGGAGGTCTCCAGCAATTTACACCAGTTCTGAAGGAGAACTGCCAGAGAGGTCTTACTTGGATCAGGAATGGGCCAAGGGGAACCGGACCACATTCTGCCAATGCCTCATTAAAGGTCTCTGGCCAGCTGCCCTTCCCATCTGTTTAGCCCTCCGCAGGGCTCAAGTCCGACACCTGCTCCTGTGCCTGCCCTTGGCACCAAGGGATATGTCCTTGGACATCTTAACCACCTTGCACACACTGGTAGCTGAAATCCAGCACCGGCTGCCCACTGCTCCTGCCCCTGTTCCGGCAAGGAGCCCTCTGAGGCCCTCTTGGGCTCAGCCGACGCTGCCTCAGTGGGCCCCTGGTACCACTTGGCCATTGCTGGTGGTGCTTGACACGGACAACGTCGCCACCAGTACACACACGGATGAGTTCAATGATTACATTCCCACAGATGGGGAACTCCCCCCTGATGTCGATGTGCTCTCCAGGACCGCTCCATCAGACGAGATTGGGTTGTTCGACTCCATGATATCTAAAGCTGCCAAGCTATTCAATCTAGTCCCGGAGGAAAAGAAAAATGAAGGTTTTCTTTTTTGAGTGCCGGAAGTCCTCCAAGAAGACCATTGTCTCAGTTTGCCTATTGGACGTCATATGGGAGGATAGCTATCATGAAGGCCCCTAATACCATTCCTGTCAAAAGAAACCAGTTGGAGAAGAAATACCGTGTTCCGGACTCGGGCCCTAGGTGACTCGGGGTCCCAGCACTCACCGGACTTGGTGGTCTTGGCCGCTGGAAGAGATCTTCCAACCCCTCTTGGTTCTTCGGGACCAAGAGGGGGGGGCTAGATACAGCAGGAAAGTGCATCATTACTATGGCAGCATCCACAATTAAGGCCGTCAATGCCCTTGCCATCCTGTCAAGGTACGACAGGGAGTTATGGTATAAGTTGGGGTCCATCTTCGACTTCCTCCCTGATAAGGAGGCCGAAGCTCTAGCCCTGTTCCATGAAGGGGGGGTTGGCTTCCAACCACGTAACTCCGCCCTCAACATTGCGGTTTCTGGCTTTTGCCAGATGTGCAATGGTGTAGCCTTCTGCCACCATGTTTGGCTCAAGGCCACCAACTTCCGTACAGATGTGCAGACCAAAGTAATCGACAAGCCGTTAAATGTTAGCAATTTGTTTGGAAAGGTGGTCAACGAATCTCTACTATCCATTAAGACTGACACAGAGATGGCATGTGCGCTGTGCACTCTTCAGCAGAGAAGGCTGGCTGTTTGCTCCTCAAAAGGGAGAAACTCCAGGTCATCCAAGGGTTACAGAACCCCCTATTGTCAGCCCTCCTCTTCCACCACCCAGGAAGCTTATAGGGGACATGGCCAGGCCTACGGCAGTGGCACCCATCATCGTCATCGCCCCCATCCAGGACGCGGATGCCGAAGCAGTCCTGAACCGGCTCACGACCTGCATAATCCACTTCTGCACCCCAGTGGGAGGCCAGCTATCGCAATTTGTCTATCAGTGGTGGAAGATCGCCACAGACAAATGGGTGTTCAATGTCCTTCAACAGGGACACACTCTGGAATTCCATGCCAAATGCCCTCGCATTCCTCCTGTCACGTGACAAGAACTGCACGCAGCACAGCTACTAAAGGAGGTTCAGGGCATGCTACACAAAGAAGCAATAGAACTAGTCCCTCAGAGCCTCTGGAGCTCCGGAGTGTACTCCAGATGCTTTCTGGTAAGGAAGAAGTCAGGAGGGCGGCAACCCATTCTAGACTTGCGATGCCTCAACAAGTTACGCAAATCCCAAAAGTTTAGGAAGGTCATGTTGCAGCACGTGCTGCACCTGCTAGAGGAAGGAGATTTCCTAGCGACCTTCGACTTGGAGGACGCCTACTTCCACATCCCCATTCATCGCAAGCACCCGAAGTTACTGCTTTTTGTTGTTCAGGGGCAGCATTAACAGTTCAAGCCATTTACCTTCTGTCTGTAATCTGCCCCAATAATGCTTGGCCCTGGTGGCAGCACATGTACCCTTACCTAGCCGATTGTCGCATCCGATCCTGCTAACACACACTGGCAATCCAGCACACCGCAGAGACCATCCTGATCCTGACTTCACTAGGATTCTCGATTAACTATCAAAGGTCCTGCATAGTGCCATGTCAGAACGCACTATTCCTGGGTGCCAGACTCAGCACACTCTTGTGTCTGGCTACTCCTTCGGGGAAGAAGGGTGTAAGCCGTTATGGGAAAGATCCAATGGACGACGACAGCTTCCGTTTCAACAGTCAGGTCCATCAAGTCCCTGCTAGGTATGATGTTCTCCTGCATCCATCTAGTTCCCTTCTGCAGACTACAGATGAACCCTTTCAGGAGTTTCTGGCCAGACAGCAGTAAGTTACTCACACGTGGACCGACAAGATCGCCCTCAATCGGGCAATCCGTCAAGCCATGCAGTGGTGATCAATTTGCCACCTTCACGCACGGGGGGCTCCCTATCTAATCCCTGCTTATCAAGCGACAGTAGCAACTGACTTTTCCCTAGAGGGTTGGGGGCCCCACACAAGACAATCTCATGCCCGGGGACTCTGGCTCCTGGAGGAAAAGGTGTTGCACAGCACTTGCATGTTCCAAATGTTTCAAGACCTTTTAAGAACTTTTAGATTTTTTTATACCTTCTTCTTCACCCCCCCCCCCAACCCTGTCTTGATGCGCCTTGAAACACATTCTGTTTACCGCGCATTACAAATAAACCTCCTAGAACTGCAGGCAGTCTTCTAGGCACTCAGGTCTTTTCAGCCTCGGCTCCAGTGGAAGGTGGTTCGAGACTTCACAGACACCATCACCATGTTTTACATCAGGAAATAGGGCAAGAGGCACTCCCCCACACTCTCCCTGGAGGCACAGAATCTGTGGTGCTGGATCACACCTGGCAGGTGTCCAAAACACCATTGTGGACTCTCTCAGCAGGGAGCTTCAGCAAGTGCTAGTGGATCGTCTCTTCAATGAATGGGGTCTCTCTCAAATCTACTTTTTTTTTCGACCGCTACCAATGCCAAGGTTTGCCTGCAGATATCCTCAGCCAAGGAGTCTGGGGAATGCATTCTTGCTCCCTTGGGAGGGCCTCTTCCTGTATGCTTTCCCACTGATTCCACTGTTGCTATGAGTGATCAACACACTAGCGACGCTGACACTGCATGATGTTCCACATTGCACCAGCGTGGCCCTGGCAGATCTGGTACTCGGACCTTCTCCATTTGTCGTTGGCTGCTGCCATCAAACTGCCTCCACTTTCAGACATCCTTGCCAGAGAAAGAGGGTAAATCCTGACCACGACCCAACATCTCTGTACCTCATGGCCTGGCTCCTGCAGCCCTAGAATTTGGATACTACTCACGGTCTTTGGAATGCAAGAAGAGTACACGTACACACACACACGTACACACGTACACACGTACACACACACACGTACACACACACACGTACACACACACACGTACACACACACACACACACACACACACACACACACACACACCACCCTACCCCCCCCCCCCCCGGGCTGTGTGCAACAGCGCCTCGGCTTCTCCCGTACCTGCTCTCGCTGACCAAGGCCGGCCTTGCCCTTGCATCTATCAAAGTACACCTAGCCGCCATATCCAGGTACACCAGATTCCAAGCATGCTCTCCCTGTGGTCGCAAAGTGTTGTTAAGGAGTTCCTGAAGGGCCTCTTCAGAACATTCCCTCCAGTGAAGGCACCTGCCACAGCTTGGTAGTGGAACGTGGTACTGTCCAAGCTAATGGGGCCTCCATTTGAACCAGTGCATCGACTACTTAAAATTTCTATCCTGCAAGACTGCCACCAGGAAGGCAATCACCTTGGCCAGGCGGGTTGGGGAAATGCAGACTCTCTCCTGTAAACCTCCAGATTTGTCGTTCCACTCGGCCAAGGTGGTTCTGCTAACTCGTCCCTCCTTCATGCAAAACATACTGTCAGACTTTCATCTTAACAAGCCTTTGGTTCTACCAGTTTTATTTGCGAGTCCTCCTTCGCCTGCTAAAACGGTGTTGTGTTTGCTGGATGTTGCGCATGCTCTAAACTTTTACATTGCACGCAGGGCTTTCGAAAGACATCTCAACTGTTGGTCAATTTTGGACCTGTGTGTCATGGGAAGGCCCCATCTAAGGCTTCTATCTCCAGCTGCCTCTATGACTGTATCATGCATGGCCAACACACAGCTTCCAGGCTGCCCGAGAGCCCATTGCACCAGAGCCATCGCAGCGACGACAGCGTTTCTCTCTGGTGTTCCCCTGCTTGACATCTGTAGGGCTGCTACGTGGAGGGTCTACCCACACCTTCACAAGATTCTACTGTTCGCTGGGATTCCAGAGAGGAGTACCATGTCAGACAACAGTTCTGCGCAACCTGTTGGTTTGAGGTGAGTCTGCTCCAGGGGGAAGTGTATTGCTTCTGTGAGCCTTGCCACCTCCCGTAGTTGTGTATACTGCTGTGTAATCGTATTCATGACCATGTGAATCCATGCAAGACCCCATGATGGAGAAGGAACGAGTTACTAACCTGTAACTATTGTTCTCCAGCATGGGACTTGCATGGATTCACATGTAAACCCTCGTTCCTTCCTCACTCTTCTTGATTCATACTGCCACTTTATGTGCCCCCGAAAAATGTGAAGATGGCCACCAGGGCTGGAGCTTAGAACAAGTGGTGTCATTTGCTGGGGCAGTATGACCCAAAGTGACATTGATGGGCTATAGAGATGAGCAGTTTTTAGCTTAAAGCTGACATGCTTTAAAACTTACTGAGGATTCCCAGCCTGACAATGGAGAATATTCATGAGCATGTGAATCCATGCAAGACCCATGAATGGAGAACAAGAGTTACAGGTAAGTAACTTGTTCCTTTGAGTTTCTATCCCTGTATGGTAACAGTTCCTCTTGGTTTTCTGCATCGCCTATACTTACTATTGCCTTATTCTATTAATGTGCAGGGCCCACAGTAAATACAAAACAATCACAAGTTATTCAAACGTATATTCCATTATTATAAAGCATCCTCTATGCCACAACCTATATATTCTCGTTTGTGTAGGTACTGATTGTATTCTCCATTGTGGAGTGTCTTGTGTACAGGCACCTAATAATTGCCATAATATATTAACTCTAGAGATGATTGCTTTTGGTGAAGTCTTGAGCAGCATGATAGCTTCCAACATGTTTCTTTCTTAAAATCAACTGTAAGAAATTTCTCAGAGCTTTCATTTGAAACCACATTGGGTTACTGAAGGGTTGCCCTCTAGTAATTAGTGCCTAGTATTCAGTTATACATTAACCTATCTTTAAGATCTGCAAAAATGTAAAGGCACCCTTCAGTAGGTTTCTAGTATTTGATTTTCCATGCACAACCCATCACAGAATGTTAGTCGTCCGATACTAAACTGTACCTCTCTACGTCTTTTTTTATGTCGGGCCATGCTGTATATTACTGGCTCTTCAGGGCTTATGGTCAATGACAATCTAGCTGTTGGAAAAACTATTGGGGAAAAGCACATTTAATTTGCTTGCCAATGTACCTACTCTCACACTATAAGTATCTGGTTGTGTGCATCACTCTACCTACAAGGCGGTAGGGGGGATTGTCTAGCTGGTGCCCTTCTTTGACCACTTCCTTTAAACTACTTCTTTCACCCCCATTAAACACCTGCAGGTGAAAGATGGGTGGGGGGATTTTAAAATCACTTGACCCCTGTTTTGAACAATTACACAAATTGGAAACTGAATCTACTTTTATAAGGATCAATTGAAGGAAGAATCCTCAAACTATTGCCTTCCAAATAAGTAGGCTTACAACTAATTGTGTGTGTGCGCGCACATATGTGCCCTGCTGCCGTTCCGGACTATTACAAACATTTCTTTATGTATTGTAACTTGTCCTGTTTTGACTTTACAGTCTACGTTAGTGTTAATTCCTTTCATATTTGTTTGTTGTAATTTTTCTACTCCAAATGGGCAAACCAAAGTTATGCCGCTAAAGAATGTTCTGCCTAAAGAACTAATAGTGATGGAAAATGTCTTTGCTCAATACTCTCAAATGTTCCCACTGGATGTGGATTGGCCAACTAATTAACAAAGGAAGGGTTTTCTCTAAGCAAATTTGCCCCTTTGATTACCTTGATGTAGGTACCCTGTATACTGCTAAGGTAGTATTCTCATTTCCTCAACACTGCTTACACGTCTCTTTTGTTCCACTGCCTCACCTGAGTAATATCCAGAGAAATATCTTCAATGTGTACCTATTGAATAATATTGGTAACTGAAGGCATGCTATCTGTTTCTAGCGCTGCTTCACTGACCCTTACTTTTCAGGTAGTCATCACCTATGCATTGTCTCACATGGCCAGGATATAATGTATGCTATATTTTGAGAATTAGTCCTGCTCCTCAGCTGCCATGCCTTCTTGGTGCTGATGTCCTTTTTTTGATGATCTGGCATTCAGTACACCCTATTTTATACACAATGCACCAAATGGGAGTAGTTCTGAACTTGTTAGTTATTCTCATTGCACATATGGAAGGCCAGATCAAAGAATATAAAACAAATTAATTTGCTTTATTAACCATATCCAAAATGCTAAGAACAACACCCACTGCTTCTTCCTCAACTAAAGATCAAGTGCTTTATACTGATGTCCTTGGCAGAGTGGCAACCAGGTTCAAAATACAGACACAAGAATCAGAGGACACAGATTTTATAGGGAACAGTTTAAAGGAAATAACATTGGTCTCACAATCTATTCCTCTACGTAAAAACATACAATAGAAAGTTACTCCTTTAAAAGCCAAAGCTAAAAACTGTTGCACTGAGAGAAATGTATACTTCCCCAGTGACCCCCTCTACATTAAGGTCCATTTAAAGGTGGACTTGCTACTACTGCCAGAAAGGAACCCGCGAGTACCCTCCCGACAATGAAAATGCCCACTTTCACAGCATGTCAACTACATATATTTAATACTACAGATTTAATGGCACAATATAATGGGGATCTGTGGGACAGCGTAGTACACCTCACTGAGCGAACCACTGAAATCTGCAATGTAAACGTTTATCACTGGGAAAATGTTCAGCGAAAGTTGTAATCAAAAACTCCTTGGATTCAAATGGCAGAAACATAGCAGGTGCCACTGTCATTAAAAAAGATGCATGGCTTAGGGGGGGTTTAGTTTTAAGCCTGAGATGCAAGATTACTTATTGGACGAACCAGTTGAGTCTTGTCTGTTTGGGTCAGTGGTAGATGAGGTGCTAGAGAAGGCCAAAAAAATGATACTATTACATCTTTGTCCCATATTGGAAACACATTCACTCAAAGGGGGACTTTTACCTGTAGGCGTGCCTTTCAAGGTCAAACTTATAGCCAGACAACAAGTCAAATCAGCCTTAATACAGGGAAGCATGCCTTGCCAAGGCTCCTTTTCACAAGGAACAGGTTCTTATACAGCCCATTGCTAATGTAGAGATGGAGACTCTGGCAGAGGACAAGTCCCTAGAGAGGCCGCCTCAGCCACAAAATGATTCCCCATTTGTGGTCCCTTCCCATGTTACCCGGGTAAGGAGTCAAATTACATCATTTGCCCACGCATGGAAGGGGATCAAATCGGTCTTGGACACAGTCCGGAGGAGGTACTGCATTGAGCTGCTGACAAAGCCTCACGATCCTGCGCCACATCAAGGAAGGTAGTACAAGATCATTTGGTGGTATTTCAAGCGGAGATCCAGGGACTCGCCTCGAAGGGATCAATAGAGGCAGTCACTCGCAAACAGGTAAACGCAGGAATTTACTCTGTGTATTTTCTGGTACCCAAGAAAGACCGGACCAAAAGACCTTTTCTAGACCTAGTAACGGTGGAAAGTGCAGAAAAGTGCCCTCATCAAACACAGCAGGCCATGCACTTGCAGTCTAGGATTCTCAGTCAAAGAAAAATAGTTAAGCCTCTTGCCAAGTCAGAAGACGACTTTCCTAGACACCGTGTTAGGCACTCAAAGGGCAGGAGCCTACCCAATTCTAGAAAGAGTACATGCATTGTAGACACAAATGCCTTGTTCAACAGGTCAACTGATAACAATTAGAAAGGTAATGAAACTCTTGGGCGAAATGGCGTGTGCAATAAGTTCTGTACACCCACCTCAACAGTGGCTGATGGAACAATGGTGTCAAAAGACAGACACGTGGACAATCTAGTGGTGGTATCGCAAGAAATGGTAATTGGTTCTACAATGGTTGGCAAGTAGTAAATGGCCCGAAGGGTGGGGGGGATATTTGTAAAACTGCCAGCGCAAATTACGATCATAACCGACGCATCGATAGAGGGTTGGTGGGGGAAACATTGAGGTGTTGACAAAGCATAAGGGGGATGGTCAAATATTCAGGCAAAACAGCCCATAAACTGGTTGTAGTTGCAAGCAGTCAAAATGGCACTTAATTTCTGCAGCATTTGATCTTTCATAGATTGACATGTTGTTGGAGTATTCCCCGTCAGGCTGGGAATGCTCCGTAACATTATAAGATGTGTACATTTAATTTTTAAAACTGCTGTCACTTTTCTCTTTTTTTCGTTTTGGGTCACATTGGCCCAGAGTTTAGACAGGTCCCCCTTAGCTCAATTCCTGGAGGACATCTTCAGATTTTTTACTTCATGTTCTGTGTTGGGAGTCCTCAAAAGTTCTCTACTTCATTTGACAATTCTGTGGTCAAAACTTCAAGAATTTGATAATTCCAGAATCAGACCCAATGACTCATAGCCTTGTGGGGGCTGTTCCAGCTTCTGTGGTTGAGGCCCTGTTGGTATGACCTTTTGATACTATGGCAGCCTCCAAGGCTAAGAAAAGCCTCTTGAAGGCATAATCCACCTGTCACTTGAAAAATGTCTACATTGACAACTACTTTTACTGTCTGCACCGGGACCATGACAATAACCATTCCATCTGCCACTCCTTTGCTAACATGACGCTCAAGGACCGTCGCAGAAGGTGGGTGGCTTGGTTCCACCTCTGTCCTAAGCCCTGTCTTTCTCCATCAGAGCAAGCCCCAGAGCTTACTCCTTCATCTAAGAGGTCGAGGTCCCCCAAAGATTATAAAGCAGGGACATACCACCTTTGCTCTGGCTGCCTTACATTATAATGACCGTTGCTTCACAGTCCACTCAGCTTCTTAGTTGACGGCCACAACGACATAGTCCACATCACCATCTTTTCCGACTTCAACAACGTAGTCTTTGTCATTCAAGACTCTGTCGAAGCCCGGTTTGTCAACGGCTACTAAAAAGCACCATTCACTGACTCCACCTGCCCCGTCAATGCCACATTTGTTGATGGCTCATACATGTCAAGTCCTACTCTGTCTACAACTTAGTCCATGGCTCCAACTAATATCCATTGCCTAGACAGCGTCTTGTTTTTGGTACAAAAGCCTCAACTAGTGCCATGACTAGCACCACCTCATCCACGACCTTGTCGCCTGTGACCTCCTCTGCTCCTCAAGTTGCCTCTCATGGATGGGATTTGGCAGGGACTACTTCGGTTTCAGCAGTACCCGCTCATCCACAGGACCCTTCTGGTTCCCCTTCAGACATACACAACCAGTCTTTACATTGGCACCATATGTGCCTCACGCAGTTCCAGGTTCGGCCATGACTCCTCTAGAAGCCATACTGGAAAATGTCATTGATGCAGGCTTTGCAGGTTCAGTTGTGTTCTCGGAGTACAAATATGAGTAGGTCCCTCCTTCACTTCCGGCATAGCCTCCTGTTATGCTGCCTCCATGTGTTCCTGCGGCACCCTCGGGGCTGCATCTGAGACCTGCTCTCAGTCATCCGGAGCACTGCGATCGGTCATTGGACATATTGTCTACATTGCAGATTCTTGTCTCAGAATTACATTCTAGGATGCCTACACCGTCTTTTCCTCCTTGTCAGGACTTGTCTGTGGACCCATTGCCTACGCAGCCCGATGACGGCCCCTCGTCTCCATGTCACTCTTTCAGATACCAAATCAGAGGTTTTTACCCATACTCATACCACCGATTAATTTGATCCGATTTGATGGTGAACCTGAGGACCCTTCAATCAGAGATTCTACCCTGACACAATTGGTTCTTACAACTCCTCCATGACCTCCAATTAGGCCTACGGCGAGTCAACAAGTTCATTCAGTGTCAAACCTTCAGAATGGACAAGCTACAACACCTCCTGAACCAGCTACAGGAAGGTGATTTTCTGTACTTAGAAGACTTGTATTTTCATGTTACCAGGGAGGGATTACCCTTCAGGCTGAAGTCCGTGCAACGGGTGTTAACAAATTGCCTTGTAGCAGGTCACCTCAATATTTCGTGGATCCATATCTACCCTGGCCTGTAAGCTTGGAGAGGACCAAATTCAACTCCCAGGTAGGAGCCGGTGCTTGAACTGGAGGGAAGGAACCGAACAGCCCCTTAAGGAATTCTTTCATGAGTCTCTGAGACCATAGAGAAGGCGTTCCTGGGTAAGAAACCTAGATATGGCTACAAAGTGTACCTTGAATGAGAATGCATCAGTCCACTGTGAGCATGATAAAAGGCAAGACGTCCTGTGTTTCCAAGCAGAAGCGATCAAATCCCTTGCCAGCATACCAAAATAGTGAAGCATTTTCACTTGCTTTTGTAGCATTAAAGGAATACTGCGCTCAAAAATGTTATTGTCCCGAGTGTTCGGGCATGTGGTTTTATGCAAACTGTGATCAATCATAAAAACATTTCCTATGCACCTTACCTTAGTTTTCCTTACTTTTACACATGCGAAATCAACGAGCGGGGCGCGGCCAACTTGTACTAATCTTATCTGTTGCCGCATCGCCCTAAGTTCAACTGCCCTCGCAGCACTAAATCATATCACCAGCCCCTGAAGCTGACATCACTAGACGCGTACGGCCCATTTCACAATGCAAATGAATGTCAACGTTCTCGGTACCCGACGTGTCTCCATGAAAATAGCAGGACTCCTTCTTTCCTCAATAAGTATAAACAGATCGCTTCTCATCAGACATCAGTTGCTTTTTCAATTGTTTTTTTTGTATAGCCCGTGACTCGTTTCTTCTGTGCTCAGCTATCTTAGTTGCTCGGAGCCTGTGCAAACGGATACTTGTACTAGCATTACTATTGATTTTAATGTTGTCATATAATGGCAACAGTACAGCCCTACCAGTACGAGCCGGAGTATTCCGAGGAGGAATTAGTTGATGGAGAAAGATGCGGAAACGATGGGGCATCGGACGACAGTTGGGAAGATGAATCACTGGATCCTGAGCCAGAGCCTAGTCGCATGGAAGACGTTTCCACCTGGTGTACCTGCAATCGGTGCAAGGTCATGCCAACCGAGGAGAACTACTGCTGCAGAGTAAACTCTCGATGCTTGGCCTACATATCCGAAGAAGAGACACTGCCGCTATGCGTTACCGAGCTGCATGGCTTCAGGGCAGCCTGCCTCACAAGGTCCGTGTTGAGGATTATGATGGTACTTGTGCACGAACTTCGCGCAACAGTTCGCCCTCGCAATCCAAGTAATGAGTAAGTACTCTAGATTTGATGTCACTTAGACCACGGAGGCCATTAACATTTCTTGTTTGTCTCCTATATTTTCGTAACTTTGTTCTATCACTGCCAAATGAATGCAGTCTGGCAATTCAATACATCTCTCGCGCTTTGGGGAAATCATAGTGGTCATCTTATGTGTCTTTCAATTTCAACTAAGAAACAATATTTCTCCAGCATGGGGTCTGGTATGGGTTCACATGCTCATGAATATTCCCCGTCGTCAGGCCGGGAATCCTCGGTAAAGAAAAAATCAGTATCAGTTTTGTTTCTGATCTGTCTTTCTTAGTAGTAACCAATCACTGATCTCTGGGTCATACTGCCCCCAGCCAATGACTGTCCTCTACCTAAGCCCCTCCCCTGGCAGCCATCCTCAGATTTTTACCGCACGTTCAAGTGTTGGGGGTCCTTGTGTTTAGCTCTCGAGCTTTTACTGCATTTTCCCGTTTTTTCAGGAGATTTTTCTCATTTTTTCTGTTAATCGAGCCTCAAGCTCCACCGTTTCTACTTCCGATAACGGCGACCCGTTTCGGAATTCTTCTACGCCCCTCAAGGGTGAAGTTTTTGTCGAGTTACGCTTCTTGGAGGATTCCAGAAGATCTGTGGCCTACCTCAACGGACATGGCCCAGGACAAGGGAAGCTCCACGCCCGGATCCAAGCTGTTCAGGAGCTGCCCAGGATGCGGATTGCAAAATGTTTTCAAGGAGGATGAGCATTCGAGATGTCTCTACTTCCTTCATGAGGACAAGACGCACGTGGAGACAGACTGTGCTTTCTGCAAGAACCTGTCGGAACGGACCAAGCAAGATCGTCGTTCCCGCCTCGCCGCCTGGCTGGAGAAGGGCACGGCAGGTGAGAAGGCGAAGAAAAAGTCTGAGCGGTCTTCTAAGTCCTGTGAGGGCGCCCCAGCGACGGGGGCCCAACAGAAGGCCAAGCACTGCGAGTCAGCGGGCACCGGGAGCGCCGAAAGGTCGGGCTCCTCGGCTGCCAGGCAGGGCGCGACTTCCCCGGCATGATCAACCACGAGCCAACGCTCCGGTTCGGGGAAGAGGAAGTCCGAGAACTCGGGTAAGCTTCTGGAGAGGCCCCGGTTGATCTCGAAGGGAGCCGAGGGGGAGCGAAGCGATTACCCTCCCCCCAAAGCGAAGGCCCAGGATGCACCTAAGGTGGTGAGGGCTTTGATCCAACTGGCAAAGGCCTCTATCGAGGTTGTCGCAGCGGCCCTGGTGAAGCCGGCAGAGGCTACGCCAGTGGAGGCGGCCTCGGGGCCCAGAGTTTCCCTGCCGCCGCGGAGGGAATCCTCTTTCCAGACCATCGTTAAGACCCCCGTGAAGACCCCGGCGGAAAAAGAGGGGGAGGGGGCGGTGGCCATTACGGACTCGGATTCAGCCTCCGAGGAGGATCGGGTGGAAACCGTGAAAGGCCTCAACGAGAGGTTCATAGGCCTCAATGAGAGGTTTGAGAAGGTTCGATCCCAGGGGACGGTTCCCGCTGATGTGATCGAAGATAGCGACGACGAGGGACCAGTGGAGCAGCCATCCCGCCCGTCGCAGCCATTGCCCGAGCCCCAGGATAGCTCGGCGGCCATTTTGTTGGCGATCCAATCCTTATGTACTGAGATAAGGACGAGGTTACCACGGACCCGGACGGAGGATCCAGTACCAGGCCCATCAGGAAGCCCTCCGAACAACCGGAGGAGAGTCCACCCCGCTCTGCCCTTCGTGCCCGTGAGGCCTGTGGACCCCTCATCCCCCTCGCCGGACCCTAGAGAGGATACGGCGACGGATACAGCGACGGGGACGGACGACGACGGCAGCAATGACACAACGGACATCCCGTCATCACCCCCCCCCCCCCCCCCCCCCTCGGGCTTCTCCGCCTGACGAAATTGGCTCTTTTCACGCCATGATAGCCAGGGCATCCGAGCTCTTCCAGCTCTGCCCTGAGGAACAGAAAAAGGAAGGTTTTCTTTGCCAACGACGAGAGGCCAAGAGAAAGACAGTCCTCGCGGTGCCGTTCCTCGACGACATCTGGGACAAGGGGCTGGCTATCCTCAAGAACCCTTCCACGACACCCGTCAAGAGGGACAACTACGAGAAGAAGTACTGGGTCCCAGATGCCGCCCCCTTGTGCCTCAGGGCCCAGCCCACGCCGGACTCTGTCGTCTCGGCAGCGGCCAAGAAGAAAGCAGCGGGTGCGGCAGTTTCAACTTCCTCTTCCCCACCGGACAGCAAGGGCAAGAAGTTGGACTCCATGGGACGACGAGTCATCTCATCGGCGGCGACGATGATTAAGGCGGCCAATGCCTTAGCAATTGTGGCCCGTTACGACAGGGAGCTTTGGTTCAAGATAGCTCCTCTGCTAGACTTCCTACTGGACGACAAGAGGGCGGAGGCCCTACAGATTCTGCACGAAGGAGAGATGGCATGATTCGACGCCACAACGGTGGCAACGGACACTGCCGATACCAGATTTCGCCAACTGGGCAACAGGGTTTGCCTCCGACGACGAGGATGGCTCAAGGCAACAGACTTTCGCCAGGACGTCCAGACCAGAGTTTTGGACATGCCGTTCAACGGCAACAACCTGTTTGGAAAGACGGTGGATGAGTCCCTCCAGGCAATCAAGACAGACACGGAAACAGCCTAAGCCCTAGGAGTCCTTCAGCAACGGCGGCCCTTTCGGAGCTCTGGAGGCAGACAGGGATCCTTCAAGGGATCCAGCAGTGGCTCTTCTACTTACAGCCAGGCGGCCCGCTCCTCGTCCCAGGAGGCCTACAGAGGCTGCGGCAAGCAAGGAGGGTCTCGCCGCCGTCGGCAAGGAGGCCAAGGCGGCAAGGCCTCTTCCAAGCAGGACTGAACCGGCCGTAGTGTTGGGCCCTCACCGAAGCACCCCGGTGGGAGGCCGGCTGACGAAGTTCGTCAGCGTGTGGGAGTCCATCTCCACCGACCGTGGACACCCTGGCCCGAAGACACTCGCTGGAATTTCAAAGAAAGTGTCCTCGCATTCCTCCCGTGGCCAGGAAGGAGAATCACATCCCTCAACTGCTGTTGGAGGTAAGGGTGATGCTCAGGAAGGGTGCCATTGAGCTCGTCCCCAAGAGGCTCCGGAGTATACTCAAGATACTTCCTCGTCCGAAAGAAGACAGGTGGTTGGCACCCCATCCTGGACCTGCGTCGGTTGAACAAGTACATCAAGGCACAGAAATTCAGGATGGTCACCCTCCAGCACGTGCTGGGACAGCTGGAGGAGGGCGACTTCCTATCGTTACTGGACCTGGAGGATGCTTACTTCCACATCCCCATTCTAAAAGGTCACAGAAAGTTCCTCAGATTCGTAGTCCAGGGGCGTCACTACCAATTCAGAGCCCTGCCGTTCGGATTAAAGTCGGCACCCAGGGTGTTCACCAAGTGCCTCGCACCTGTGGCTGCGCCTGCAAGGGATCCACGTCTACCCCTACTTGGATGATTGGCTAATCCGTGCAAGGTCAAGAGAACTTGCCGTCGAACACACAGCGAGGACCGTCTGCCTGCTCACGGAGCTGGGATTCTGTTACGCTCACCTGGACCCCAAAGGGGTGTCGATCATACCCGGACAGCTGCGGTCTCCTTCAACGTGATGCGTAGTGCAGAGATGACTGTCTGGACTGGCCCGCCTAGTCTTGTCTGCTGGACCCGAAGAAGTATTTTCCTTATGTTCGTAAAAGATGAGCTCTGTCTTGCAGGGGCACGTAGATACCAGTAACTTCACTGGTTTGAAGGCGTTGGGAGAGTTCCGGTAAGTATTGACTCTGAAGTCCCTGGCGGGATTGGTAAGTATGAAGTTCAAAGAGTTCAATGTGCCCGATGTTCACTCTTGTCCCCTTCATTCCTTAAGTTGCAACTGAGTTCGTGAGAAGGTGGTCTCGTAGCTGCTGCTGGCGTTCAGGTAAGAGTCTGTGTTACCCAACGCTGTCCGGTAACTATTGCATGCGTTAATGTGTTGTTTTTCTCCCTCTTTACAGATGCGGCTTATGGAATAATACCGCCGGTGGTAAATCAGGTAAGTCTATGGTGGTAAGAGGTTGTATTTGTTGATTCCCTTGGCTCACCTTGTTTTTTCTTGTGTCCCCTAGGTGCCGGATTACGGCGAAGAAATGATGGAGACAGTGCCGGATCGAAAGATGCAGTGAGAACTGGTGAGTATGGCGCCGTGCTGGAGCTGGGGAAGCGACGCGTGCTGGACTGATGTACTTTCCAGGTCCGGAGATGAAATGGTTTCGGAATTAGGTGAGGAATTTGAAATAAGTTTGTTTTCTAATCTTGTCCTTTTCCTCTTCTTTATTCTAGGAGCTCCGGATTCGAGGCGGGCGTGGCAGAAGACTGGATGCTGGCTGCAGGCACGCGGGCATGGCAGAAGACTGGATGCTGGCTGCAGGCACGGTGAGTGTCACGCTGCTGGATGCAGAATAACGCGAAGCATGTGCTGCTGTTCGGGTGTAGTTTAAATAGCCTCCAAAGTAGTTCCAGGTAAGAAGTTCCCTAGAGCCACACCCGAGCAAAAAATAGTCCCTGTAACAAAATAGTCCCATCCAGGCCTCATGTAGGCTTGGACTCTTTTGCAGCATGGTCTGCATCAGGTAAGTAAAGTCTATGAGCCTGGCGCCAGGACTGATTTCTATGATGAGCCTGGCGTCTAAGGTGCCAGGACTGAACCCAGACAGCCCCTAGCCGGGGCTGCTGAGGTTTCAACAAATGTCTGGATGCCTGCTCCCAGAGCTGAGGGCCTTGGTCCTGATGCCCGGGGGTAGGGATTATGACAGATTCCATCTGGTCCTGTCGCAGGTGGCACTGTTTCTGGGAGCGAAGCTCGATACAGTGAAGCGATTGGCAGCTCCGTCAGAAGAAAGGACGAAGGCCATTTTGGGCAAGGTGCAGAGCCTGTTAGTCACGGATGTGGCCAGAGTGAGGTCCATCAAGTCCCTCCTCGGGATGATGTCCACATGCATCTACCTTGTGCCCCTTTGCAGACTTCGGATGCATCCGCTACAAGAGTTCCTCGAATCCCGCTGGATTCAAGCGGCGGGCTGCTTCGAAGACAGGATCCCGCTTGACGAGGAGTTCAGTCGGGCGATTCTATGGTGGGGTGCCTGTACGCACCTCTCGGCAGGCATGGACTTTCAGGCCCCAGCGTATCAGGAGACGGTAACGACTGACGTCTCCCTGGAGGGATGGGGGGCCCACACCAGAGATCTCCACGCAAGAGGCCTCTGGCTCCCAGAGGAGAGGTCTCTTCACATCAACATCCTGGAGCTACGAGCCGTGTTCTCGGCGCTCAAATCGTTCCTTCCGTCCCTCAAGGACAAAGTGGTGAGGATCTTCACCGACAACACCACCACGATGTTCTACATCCGGAAGCAGGTAGGCACCTGATCCCACGCTCTATCCAAGGAGGCCCAGGATCTGTGGCACTGGGCCGTCGCCCAGGGGATGTTTCTGGTTCCCTTCCACCTGGCAGGAATAAAAAACACCATCGCTGACTCACTCAGCAGGGAGTTGCGCTCGTGCCACGAGTGGGAATTACGCCAGGACCAGGTGGATCGGCTCTTTCAACGGTGGGGCAAACCCCAGATCGACCTGTTCGCGACGGCGACGAACTCCAAGTGCCAGAGGTTCGCCCAGCCGAGGAGCATGGGCAATGCTTTCTCGTTCCTTTGGGACGGCCTGTTCCTGTACGCGTTCCCTCCGTTGCCGTTGCTGCTCTGTCTCATCAACCAGCTCAAGAGGTCCAGGTGCAGGATGATCCTCGTCGCACCGGCGTGGCCGAGACAGATCTGGTTCCCGGACCTTCTGGACTTGTCAGCATCCCCACCTATCAAGCTGGTGACTGACGCGGATCTTCTCTCCAGAGAAGGAGGCGCCATTCTCCATCACGACCCGGAGTCGCTGAACTTGCAGGCTTGGCTCCTGCAGCACTAGAGTTTGGAGGATACGATATCCCGGCTGACCGCAGAGAGGTTCTTGCAAAAGCCAGGGCGTCCTCAACTCAAATGTTATGGACATAAGTGGAAGAGGTTCTCTGTCTGGTGCCGTGCACAGAAGATTAACCCTCTGTGGATTACGGCCCCTCAAGTATTGCCTGTCGCTGGCCAAAGCTGGACTGGCTCACGCCTCCATCAAAATACATCTGGCTGCCATTTCCCGATACACCAGAACTACAGGACGGGCGTCCTTGTTTTCTCATCGCCTGGTGAAGGAATTTATGAAGGGACTATTCCAATCGTTCCCGCCGGTGAAGGCCCCTGCCCCGGCATGGGAGCTCAACGTGGTGCTGACCAGGCTCATGGGGGCCCCATTGGAGCCTATGCACTTGGCACCGTTGAAGTTCCTGTCGTGGAAGACAGCATTTCTTGTGGCCATCACCTCCGCACGACAAGTGGGAGAGATCCAGGCCCTATCTTGCAAGCCTCCATACTTGACTTTTCACGACACGAGGGTGGTGCTGAGGAAACACCCCTCCTTTATGCCCAGGGTGCCGTCGGACTTCCACCTCAACGAGCCCTTGGTGTTGCCAGTTTTCTTCCCGTCGCCTTCGTCTCCGGCCGAGAGGGCTTTGCACTCGCTGGATGTGGCTTGAACGCTGAAGTTCTATGTGGACCGCACGAAGAGTTTTCGGAAGACGTCACAGCTGTTTGTGAACTTTGGACCTGTGAATCAAGGGAAGGCTCTCTCGAAGGGTTCCATTTCCAGATGGCTCTCCGGCTGCATCATGCACTGTCACCGGTTGGCAAACCGACCGCTGCCCGGCCGTCCGAGAGCCCATTCGACCAGAGCGATCGCTGCTACCACGGCGTTCCTGTCTGGTGTGCCCCTGCTGGACATCTGCAGGGCTGCTACGTGGGGGTTGACGCACACCCTCACGAGATTCTACTGCGTCGATCGGGACTCCAGGGAGGAGTCCAGGGTTGGCCAAGCAGTGCTGCGCAACCTGTTCGCACAAGGTGAGCCTGGTGAGGAGGTAAGAGATGCTTAATGTTGAGCCTGTTGCCACCTCCCGTGGTTGTGCATGTGTATACTGCTATGTATTCTTATATTCATGAGCATGTGAATCCATGCCAGACCCCATGCTGGAGAAGGAACAAGTTACTTACCTGTAACTGTTGTTCTCCATCATGGGTCTGGCATGGATTCACATGCGAACCCTCCCTCCCCTCTGCGGCTCTTCCCTTGGTCATACTGCCACTTTACGTGCTACCAAATCTGAGGATGGCTGCCAGGGGAGGGGCATAGGTAGAGGGCAGTCATTGGCTGGGGGCAGTATGACCCAGAGATCAGTGATTGGTTACTACTAAGAAAGACAGATCAGAAACGAAACTGATACTGATTTTTTCTTTACCGAGGATTCCCGGCCTGACGACGGGGAATATTCATGAGCATGTGAATCCATGCCAGACCCATGCTGGAGAACAACAGTTACAGGTAAGTAACTTGTTCCTTCTTTGCCCCAAACGTTATGGATTGAATGGGTGTTCACTTTTGTAATGTGTCTACACTTTAAAGCCCAAATTGATTGATCATGAAGTAACATTTGTACAGGCAACTATGCCATATGATACAGGATGCATTTTCAACTAAGGTTTGTACACTTATCGGGTTCATTTAAATACAGTATGTATGTTTCTCTTACATAGTTGGTACAGGCTAGTGGCCTATCGTTCTTTTACATGGTGGCTTCATGGGAGGCCTAGATATCGCGCTCTACGAGTAATACCCGCCTGTGTTGTTGGAGCCATTCGCGCCAAATTCCCCAGTGACAACAGACACTACAGGGGATTTTCCCACACTGTGCTGCAACCCGAAGCATAGAGTGTGTAGTATATTTGTGCCATCAACATCGGCAACAAAATAAAATACGAAAGAGCTTTTATGAATAGTTGTTTCAATTTTTCAGTGAATCAAGGACACGCTCACTTGTCTGAGGGATATGAAAGAATGGTTGGTGCCCTTTTGCGCTCACCTCCTCTGCAACAATCCATCCCCCCTCCATTATAAATGCCCAAGGTCCCAAACACCATGTACACTTCAAAGGTATCTTCCGCACAGGGGCAATTGTTCACATGGCCTCCCCAGACCCAGTGTCTCCAGGCTCCCCTGACTCAGACTGCGCCTCAGCAATCCATGTAAGTGTCTCCCTTCAGCAGTGTTCTGGACCTTTTCTGCACACCTCTTGCCCATCCATCCCCCCCCTTCCACTATCAATGGCAGTTCGCACCTGTGGCCGTGCGCTCCCAAGGGGGCTGGCAGGGTGGTAACAGCCAATGTGCCAAACACCATGGGCACTTCAAAGGTATCTTCCACACAGGGGCCAATGTTCACATGGCCTCCCCAGCCCCAGTGTCCCCAGGCTCCCCTGAAGCGGATCCATGTGTTAATATCTCCCGCAAAAATAGCACGATTCAAAAATATTGCCATATTTTTGCAGCGGTATTGACCGCTGGACCCTGCGGGGCACACCCCTGCAACCTCTGCATTATTTTTATTTTAAAATGTGCGGGGGGCACCCCTGCTCACACAAAATATCCTCCCCAAAAATATTGCCTATGGTGAGACAAAAACACCATATGCATGGTGATATTTTTGGTAGGGATATTTTGTAGGGATACCCCTGAAGCAGACCACGGCAGAAACACGTCACACATTCACATACACACCCACTTTTGTAATCCTTTATGAACCCCTTCATATTTACAAATACTAAATCAATGAAACTTAAAGAGTTCTGGGTGCTGGGGAGGAATACAGGCCCTGACACGGGGCTTGTGCAGAATATCAACAAAAAACAAGTGTCTAAAACTAAAGACACTCCTGTCCCCTGCACACCATTAAAGCTGATACACAATCAGTCAAATCTTTCACATTTTTACTTCAAAATTGATGAATATATACAGAAAAGAAAAAACATTAATAAAACAGATTCAATCCAGAGGCTTCTGGTTCACATATGAATTTTCAAAAGGAATCAAATCAGAATTACAAACAGGCCATCGATATATGAATGAAATCTTCTTGTAGTAAACTAAAGAGAAGTATCCAAAATCAATATTCTTTTGATGAACTGAAAGGCTCCGCGTTTCAGGGAACACCCCCTTCTTCAGGAGCGAAAGAATAATCTGAAATAACATACATTTAAGATCATCAGTTTCAAAATTACAACATGTCATTTCAAAACAACACAGAGAAAATCCAACAATTTTAAATAGAGTACTGCGCCTTCTAGGCTGTACACAACTATCCACATCAATTTGAATAGAGTCTGAATGGACAAGGTAAAGAACACATGTGCAATTAATTGGGCATGCAAGCGGTGTGGTTCCAAAAAAGAGAAAAGTGCACTACACATAAAGTCAGGTAAAAAGTACCGAAGACAAATGTGCCTGATAAAAATGAAGGGAAAGCCAGCAGAACTGAGTTCACAGGAGTCCTCTCACTCTCCAAAGATATGTCAAAGTCCCACACGGGAAAAGTAGCTAGTTTGTAGACAGGTTAATGGTGGGGTAGATCCAAAAGAAGGGAATACCCTGCTCAATAAAGGGATGTATATGAAGGCTAATAATCAACCACCGTACCTAATCAGAAGAAAGGTGCAGCTATTCCTGAATTAAATACTATGCTTACCCCAAAGTAAAGACGGCGAGCACTTCAGACTTGTCAGAATTGAGGGAAAGAAAGTGGGATGACATCCAGTTTTTGATGGCTGTGAGGCAGGAAGAGAGAGTGTGGTGGAGGTCTGAGGTGAAGGAAAGAAAGAGTTTGGTATCGTCCGCGTAGAAGTTGTGGGAGATGCCAAAGGAAGAGATGACAGGGCGAGAAAGGAGGTATAGAGAGAGAAGAGGAAAGGTCCGAGATCAGAACCCTGGGGAACGCCATAATGCAGGGGGAAATTGGAGAAGGTGCTGCCACCCCAGGAGACAGTAAAAAGAACAGTTGGAGAGGTAAGAGGAGAGCCAGGAGAGGACAGAGCCTTTGAAGCCAAGTGAGGACAGAATGCTAAGAAGTAAGGGGTGATCAACAGTGTCAAAGGTTGCAGAGAGGTCACAAAGGATGAGGATAGAGGATTGCTTAGCGTGTCGGGCGGTGAGGAGAGTTGAGTACATATGTGAGAGCAGTTTCAGTGGAGTGTTTAGGGTGAACGCCAGATTGAGAGGAGGGGGAGGAGGGATTGAGAGGAGACGAAAGCAGAGAGTTGAGAGTATGCTAAGCGTTTGAGGGGCTTTGAGAGGAAGGGGAGAAGCGAGATTGGTCTGAAGTTGGAGGTAAGAAGAGGGTTAGCGGAAGGTTTCTTCAGGATGGGGATGATGGTGGCGTGTTTGAAAGCTGAAGCAAAGGTTGCAGAGGAGAAACGGGTGTTAAAGAAAGTGGTAAGGTAGGGATGAGGAGAGGGTAGACTTTGGGGATGATGGAGGTGGGGCTAGGATCAGAGGGGGCAGCAGTGGGATGAATTTTGGCCAGGAGGTGGGAGACGCATGCTGGGGTAATAGGAGAGAAGGTAGACTTGTTAACAGAGGTTGAGGGGGAAGGAGAAGAGGAGGAGGGGGAAGGAGGGGGATAAAAAAGGGGAGGAGAAGATGTTTTGGCGGAGAGAGAATTTTGGATGAGAAAAAGTTAGCCAAGTCAAAGGGAGAGAGTTCAAGGATGGGTCTGCAGGGGAAAGAAGGTGAGAGAGCGTTTGGAAGATACGATGGGGGTGAGAAGTTTGTGAGTGGAGGAGGTTGGAGTAGTAGGAGCGCTTGGCAGATGTGAGGCAGGAGTGACAAAGCGAGTGATATGAAAAGTAATAGGATTGATTTGTCTGAGAGGGGGATTTGAGCCAGCGTCATTCAAGGCGACGGAGGAGGCGACGCATGGACAGAAGGTGAGAGGAGAGCCAAGGTTGAGAAGGTTTGCGAGAGGGTGAAAAGGGAGTGAGAGGATGGAGTAGGTCAAGACTGGAGGATAAGGAGGAGGAGAGTGAGGAGAGGCTGTCATCGGGTGAGAGGGATGAGAAGTCAGAGAGAGAGGGGAAGGGAGTAAGAACAGGAGTCAAGGAAGAGAGAAGGGTTGAAGTTGCAGAGATCACGACAAAAGGAGGGAACTGAGGGAGAGGGGGGTGACAGTGAGGAGGGGGAGGAGTAAGGGAGAAAGAGTAAGGCATGGTCGGAGAGATAGTTGGGTAGAGACGAGACAGGGGAGGAAGAGTGAGATGAGAGAAAGATGAGATCGAGAGTGGACCCAGAGGAGTGGGTTGGAGGGATTCGAAGGGGGGAGAGGAGGTAAGAGTCAAGTAAAGAGTGGAGAGGGCAAGAATGAGATAAGGTGGAGAGAGGGAGGAGTAGGAGAGGGAGAAATGAGAGAGAGAAGATGGTCTAGGTCTTCATAGAAGGAGGCGAGGGGGCCAGGAGGTCTGTAAATGTTTAAGAAGGATATTGCATAAGGGTAAGTAAAGGATTTGAAGAGAAATTCGAAGGAGGAGAAGGTAGGGTTGGATGAGGGAGGAGATGGGGAGAGACATTTAGGGTGAAAGAGGAGACCGATGCTGCCTCCGCGACCGGGGGGGCGTGGGACATGAAAGAAGGAGGAAGAGGGGGTGGAGAGAGAAGCAGGAACAGTGGAATTGAAGGGAGGAATCCATGTCTCTGTGAAACAGAGGAAGTTAAGGTTGAGTCGCAAGAACAGGTCAAGGGCTGCAGTGGCTTTGTTGCAGATAGATCGAGCATTCCAGAGGCCAATGTTGAAGATACTGGAGGGAATGGTAGTGGGGAGGTGTATAAGATTAGATCAAGAAGGGATTATGCGAGGTGGATGTGGTAGGCTGGGGAGGTGGTGAAGGGGAGAAGGCATGAAGGTGAAGGAAGAGGAGGAGGGGGCTGGAGGGAAGCCGGATGAGGGTCAGGTAGGTAAAGGGCATGACAGGAAGGGGGATGAGAGAGTAAGTTTAGGTAGCCACACAGTGGAGTGCCCGCAGTTGTAGGGGGTGGCAGGAACTGTTGTAGGTTCAGTGGAGGGACGAGGGGGGGGTGAGGTTTTAGAGAGGAGAGAAAGGGAGTCAACAGCAGAGAGGGAGTGTTACTGAGAATTCTCTGTAAGGCTAATTTCCCAAACCTAGTGAGTCCCCCAGCAGCTTTGCTGGAATTTTGGGGGTTATTTTTTTCTCTCCTGCTAAGAGTGAGATTCTTTTGCTCCCACTCTTAGACATGATTTGAGGTGTTCCTTTAACTTTCCATGTGTTTTGTGGGCTATGGGGTCTTTTACTCCATAGGGTCTCGTGCGTTTTTTTTGATGTGGGTTACACAGCACCATCCGTGCCGTAACCCAGGGGTGTCGTAGCGACCCCCCAACATAGAATCCATTCCCTGGGACTGACTACTGTCTCCCAGGGCATGTAAAGTCACCATTGGCTTTGCTAGTCCCAAATTATGAACAGAAACCAATACAAACCATCATATTGTGGACGTACTGGTCGAGGCAATTCGATTGCCCCGGGGTCTATTGTTCGAGGGGGCACGTCTCCGTCCCCCCTGATCGAGTTTTGGCTGGTGGCAGTGGATACTACTTTTTATATTCGAATATATCTCTATGGGATTTTCCCATTGTTCGAGGCTACCAACTTTAAATATTTAATTCTTATAGCCTCGAACATACCGCCGGTTTATTTATTTAATATTAATTTGCCGGTTGGTATTTTTCGCCAGAATGGCGTTTGTGTTCTCTTCTGTGACTCCAACCCAAGTGGAGCCCTTTGTTCCACTTTTTTGGCGGGCTTCTCCACAGAAGCCTCCAAAAGTGGTGCCACTCTGTCTGGGTACCACAGGAGGTGTGGGAGGGGGTTTAGGCACCCCGGACTGAGTTACCTTGGCAACTCAAGTCGCACTCTTGTGTGATTGGCCCAAGTGGTGAGCCGGCTGGTTCACCACTTGGCATGTTTGATTGACAGCTAGGCTGAGTGAATGGGGGTGTGCTGCATTAAAGCAGGGCTTTGGGGACTGGAACTTCAGAAGTCGCCACAGGACCTAAGAATCCAAGGAGGGAGAAGCTGAGCCGGCCTGCAACGACGACACCACCGGTGGAGCCCTGCTGAACCGTCTCACCACTTTTCCCAACGACAGAGGAGATCTCCAGCCCGGAGAGTCTTCTTCCTTCGACTGGTGGGGATAACCAGTCTACCTTCTTTTCGCCTTCCTGGAGCATCTCGTGGTCACCTTGCCTGTGCCAAGCACCCCGGCAACCGGAATACCACATTTTCACCACTACCGCAAACCGAAAGGGTAGTACCTTTGGACCGGAGAACTCCGCGGCTGGTTTCTTCCCTGGCAGTGCAACGACCTTCATCCTTCCTCCACGATGAGACCTGCTCTTCCTCTGGACGACGCTGCAACTTGCACCCGCTGCCAGGAACAACTGCCCCCGCTGGAAGATCCTCTCCATTTAAGGTACCGTGTTCCGCCTGGCTTCCCTTGCAACCGTTTGAACGGGGTGTATTAAATCCTCGTCTCTCGAACCTGGGTTAGCCTGGGACACCTTAGCTAACTTTTCTGCACTGAACTAAACCTTTTTCGAACTACCTCCACAAGCTTCGAAGACTGTGTAACTGTCTGATCTTGGGCATCTTCTGCCCGGCTCCCTTGAAAGTGGCCTGGCGCCTAAACTTCCTTGCTCACCAGTAGACTGTGCCTTCGTAAACTTGCTGTGGTTCTTTAAAAAGTATTTAGTGTGTAAGCTTCCATAATTCTTCTTTTCCCTCCCTTTTTATTTAACTTGTTGGAGTGCCATCGGACGTTAAGCGCTCACCTCTGTCTGGAAATAAGTGGTGTTAACTAAGACTTGTCCAACAAGTATTCAGGGATGTACATATGGTAATAGTGATTGTGTTTTGAACTTATCTTACCAATTTAGTGCTAGTGTGTTTTATAAGTGTGTGTTAAATAAGTATATACTTTTACACCCGTGCTCTGGTCAGTGTTTGCTTGTACTACTGTATTTCTGTAACTATTTTGTATGCTCTGTATACTCCCTAACTCTTCTTGAGGGAAGTCTGACTGCTCAGCCACAGCTACCAAGTGAATCCGGTGGTACAGAATGCTACCAAGTGGGTTTACTGCCAAACACCTGTAGTCTTAAATCTTTTGCAGTGGTCCCTAAGGGAACTGCACAGGTTTCTGCCTAACAGGGAGTGAGGCAAAGGAGTGAAGGTTGCAGAATTAGAGTGGTTGAGGGCGGGTTGGTGAGGGGGATCCTTAGGAGATCAACTGTAGTCAGAGAATCAGGCAGGACGATAGTCACTGTAGGTCTGTGGTAAGGGGGGCAAAGTGGCACGTTCTTGATGATGTTACAGACCGTTGCAGCAGAGTGCAGAAGGGCTGCTGCAGGTGAAAGATGGAGTGGGGGGTGATGTTAGGCGCAGTCAGCTGGTGGGGGAGGCATCGACAGGGGCTCAGGGGCTCTTATTAAAGTTTGCATATTTACCAGATTGTATTACATTTTAACTATACCACATACTCTTACGTCCCGTCCCCTTTCCTCCATACTGTATGGGCGTCCCTTCCAAGGGACGGGAGCCAGAACCTTTTTCACCAGAAAAAAACTTCTTCCCCTTCTGCCCTGACTCTGCCCTCTGGCACCACACGCCAGCCCCCTTTTCCACGTCGACGGGAACGGGCCGAATTCACCAGCGCTCCTGCGTTTGGCATCGGTTATGTAATTCCACGTGCGGATACTACTTCTCTTGTGTTTTTTTTGTCTATATCATTCAGGTACTCGGTCCTTAGGCGTCATGCTCCTCCCAGATGAATGTCGACTTCTGCAGGGTTCAGCAGGTGTCCATCCTGCAACAGGCTCTTCCCAACTTCAGACCCCCATGTCCTCTGCCTACGTTGCCTTGGCCCAGACCACGGTTGGCAGTCATTTATTTTTTACATTTTTATAGCGCACAGGGCAGCCCCTAGGCATCGCGGCGCGGTTACTTGAAAGTTTACAGCTTAGTTACTTACTTAGTTACAGTAGTGGTACATTACAATGATGCAGTTTGGATGTTCCACGTGTGACTCGTTGTCCTTGAAGGCGCTGAAGAACATACTTGCCAGGTGGAGGGAGCTCTTCCAGAGGTCACCCCCAGAGGATCTCAAGAACTTCGAGCCAGGGCCAATATTTTCCAGCTCACCTCGCATGGGAGACTCCTTCCAAAGGACTTTCACGCACGGGAGGGACCGGCCAGGTCCTTCTACTGGCACATGCCCCGAGGCTGCCACAGCTACCGGCCTTTGGGTCGAGGGGTCCTCGGATCCTCCCGGGCGCAGTGTCGAGGGACCGGAAGGTTCTTGTACCGGGTCTACACCCGTTGGGCTACGCTCTTTTACAGGCACCATGGCCGAGGGGCTATGCCCTAATACCGGCAATGCGTCCGAGGGGCTGTGCCCTAATACGACAATTGGTCCGACGGGGCGCCTAAACGCACCTCTACCGACCTCCCAGTCAAGGGTCTTGCACCTACCGGCCGAGGAGCAGGGTAGGCCTGTGATCCACACGCAAGAGTCTTGGACGAGGCCAGGCCCAGCGGGCCGAGCAACACGTCGCAGGCCGCTCGACAAAATACCTGTTGCGCCAGAAAGGGGAACCCGTCCATGCCATTACACGAATTCGGCGAAGAACGAGTGTCAAGGTGGGACTGGCCTCAACCAGGTATGTGGCCTACAGTCTATCCTTCATTTGCGCAGGGCAACTTTCCTTTGCGTCCTTATGGACCGGGTATGCAGTGGCTCCAGCAGCCCCCCGCTACCCTGTTGGTACCCCCTGCCACCTCTTTGGCCAGTGAGGAGGTGCTCTTCGAGAAGTTTCTTGGCCTCATGAGGTCTCCTCAGATGGGGGGGTTATCATCAAAGACGCAGTCAGGGAAGTCCTCCCCACCATGCTAGAGGCACCACAGATGCCTTCATCAGACCCCCAAGCTCTGGTGCAGCCGCCTCTTCCAGCTCCACGGCCAAGCCAACAACAAAAAGTGGGCGGGGGTAAGGGCTTTTTCCAGTCCCCCTCCTCAGCCTCCGAGGGAAAGAAGGCATGACACGCCCCTTCTGGTCCATGTGTCTCCGGTGGGGGGCAGGCTTGCGCTACATGCACATTTCTGGCGCCAGAATTTTGCGGACCCCTGGATCCTTTCCGTAGTATCCATGGGGTACCGCTTTCCCACCCCAGCCTCTCCTCCCTCCACGCCCACAGGTTGGGACAGCAACTCTTTTGGTGGAGAGCCAGGCAGTGGAGGAAGTTCCAGCCCAACAGCGAGGCTTTGGCTTCTACTCCAGGATTTTCGCCATTCAGAAGAATAACTAGGCAGGCCGAAGAGATGTGCTGGACCTTTCCACCCTCAACCTCTCCTTACCCCTGCAAAAATTCAAGATGGTTACGCCAGCTTTTATAGCAGAGACATTGGACAAGGGAGACTGGATGTGCTCCCGGACCTAAAGGACATGTACCTACACGTCCCGATTTAGCAGCCGCATCGATCTTTCCTACGGTTTGGGATCATGGGCTACCATTTCCAATACAAAGTACTCTGGTTTGTTCTCAACTCGGCGCCCAGGGTCTTTACCAGACTCATGAACGCTGTGGCAGCCCCTCCTCAGAGTGCGGGGCCTCCACATCTACCCATACCTCGACGACTGGCTCGTCAGGGCTAAATCTCTGGAAGCGGTCCACCACTCTTCCCATGCCCTTATGAACACACTGCACAACCTGGGCTTCTCGTTCAACCTCAAGAAGTCACAGCTGCTCCCTACGCAGACTCTGACATTCCTGGGACTCATTTGGGACATGTGCTCCGAGAGGGTTTTCCCGTCGGAAGACAAGATCTCGGCCATCAAGAGGGCCACCGCCCACTTCCTCAGCAGAGAGGTGATCTCAGCATGGTGGTACCAACATCTCTTGGGTCTACTAGCAGTGGTTCTGTTAGCCATGCCGCACACAAGACTAAGGATGAGAAGGATTCAGCTGCACTTTGCGGCCTCATGGAGTCAGGAGCAGGGCTCGCAATCCGAGATGATCAACGTTCCGCCATCTCTCTACCCGGACCTAACTTAGTGGTCCATGGACTGCAACCTACGGACGGGCAAGCCCTTCCAGCCGCCCTCTCCACAGGCCACCATCCCCACAGACTCGATGGCTGGGAGCCACCCTGGATGATCTCTCGGTCCCCGGCACCTGGATGCAACAGGAGCAGAATACCACATAAATTGGTTGGAGCTGAACGCCATCTGGCTAGCGCTCAGGGCATTCCTACCACTTCTCAAGGGCAAGGTTGACCTCATCCAGACAGACAACTCGACCAGCATGTACTACGTCAACAAGCAGGGAGGCACCAGATCCCGTCCTCTGTGCAGATTGGCTATCAGCATGTGGTAATGGGCCTTGGAAAACGGAATTTACCTTGCAGCAGTCCACCTCCAGCGGGAATACAACCTGGAGGCGGACAGGCTCAGCAGGCTGGGAGCAGACAATTACGAGTGGCAGCTAAACGACCTTGTTATTCAGCAGATCTTCAACAAGTGGTGTCTCCCCCAAGTGGATCTCTTTGCCACTTGGCACAACAAGAAGTGCCCCCAGTTTGCATCCTGGCATGGTCAGGCCCCCGGCTCTCTGGGCGATGCATTTCACCTCCAGTGGACCGGCATGAAGGCCTACGCCTTTCCGCCCACTCCCCTGATTCACAGGGTAATTTGCAAGATCAAGTCGTCGCGCTGACTCATCATTCTGATTGCTCCACGGTGGCCTGCCAGACCATGGTTTTCGGAGCTCCTCAGCCTTTCGGAGGTGCCCCTGATACACCTCCTGATGGGCCCAGCACATCCTCTGGCACAGCAGGGGGCAGGATCATCCACCCTGCGCCAGGGAAACTAGCCCTCACAGCATGGTACTGAGCAGGTAACGCTTCGGCACCTTAGCCTCCCACAGGCCAATCTGGAGATCATACAGGGCACCACGAGCAAAGCCACCAGGGCCCAGTACAAGAGCAAATGGACCAGGTTCTTCACTGGGCAGACTCCAAGGGAATTGACCCCTTGGCCTGCAATTTGGACAACATGCTCTCCTTTTTGGCGCACCTTGCTCATTCGGGCGTACAGGTCGACACCTGCCGTACAAACCTTGCAGCCATTGGGGCTTACAGGAACTCAGAGGAAGGCATTTTTTCCTCCTCCAACCCCATCGTCAAGAAACATCTGACTGGTCTCTCGAGGCTCTACCTGCCCGTCAAGAGACAGCACCCGGTGTGGGACCTTAATATAGTCTTGGGCACCCTGGCACACAGACCATTCGAGCCAATGGCATCCGTGGACATTAGGCCGGTCACCATCAAGATGACCTTACTAGCTGGTCTTACCTCAGCTCACAGAGTCAGCGAGATTCAGGCGCTGGTCGCCTCTGAACCACATACCACCTTTCACAAGGACAAGGTAGGCATGCGGACGCACCAGGCATTTCTGCCCAAGGTTCCATCTGCATTTCACTTGAACGAGGAAATAGTCCTTCCTACGTTCTTTCCCGATCCCAAGGACAAAGCAAGGAGAGTGCTGCACTGCCTGGATGTCAGGCGTGCCCTAAAATTCTACTTGGACAGGACCAAGGGCTTCCGCAAGTCGGACGCCCTGTTTGTCACTTTCGGCGGCTTGAGGCCAGGCTATCAGGCCTCCAAGGTTTCCATATCCTGCTGGATGGTCCGTGCCATCAAAGAAGCGTATGAGGGCCAGCACAAGCCGCTCCCGGCCAACATGCATGCCCACGCAGTCGGGGCCATCGCATTCCAACGCCATGTCCCTTGGCAAGTCATAAACACTGCAGCCATTTGGGCCTCTCCCTCAGCTTTCTGCAAGCATTAGTGTTTGGTTGCCGGCTCTAGATCTGATGCGGCTTTCGGACCGGCGGTTCTCAGGAACCTATTTGCTTAAGGAGGGTCTCCTCTCCACCCTGGGGCTACAATAAGTTGTAATCGCCCATACAGTATGGAGGAAAGGGGACGGGGTGTAAGAGTAATTATAAGTTACTCACCGTAGTGACTAACATACTCTTAGTCCATAGTCCCCTTTCCTCCATACGTCCCACCAACCTCCCCCTAAAAATACTGGCGTCATTAGGCAATGCTAAATCTATTGTCGACGCGTCAATGGGGACTGAGGTGTGGCGTTGGAGGGCGAAGCCAGGGCTGCACGTGTTCCCTGGGCTGTGCGCGCCTCTAAATTTAAAGGGGAAGAAGGTTTTTTCTGGTGAAAAAGGTTCCATCTCCCGTCCCTTGGAAGGGACGCCCATACAGTATGGAGGAAAGGGGACTATGGACTAAGAGTACGTTAGTCACTACGGTGAGTAACTTATAATTTTTACTACACATCTGTCTCTGGTTTATGGAGCCGCAAATTAAGTAATTATGACCATGGAAAACAATGCCAATAGTGCCCTTCACAAGAAGCATAATGTTTTCATAATCGGTTGCTTGATGTCCATTTTTTTAGGAGAACATACTGACGGAAGCAAAGACCCTTGCAAGTGACGAAACCACCGACACATCCAGTATACCAATGGTGAGCCCTACAGACTTGCAGAAGTTTCTATTCCCAATAGTTGGATTTCCCCACATATCTAATTTTCCCTTTTACCACTTCATGACAATGCACTGAAAATGAAGAAGCAAGATTCTGCATCCATTTATTTTCATGAGTCAACTACAACTTCAAGAGCCTATCGGGTAATTTTATTTCACTTTTCAATTATGAGAATGTATTAAGCTTGGAATTTCAAATAATATGAAATCATTTATGTATCCTGTCTGTTGTTTACACTAGGTGTCATTCATGGGTTTCTCTTTATATATACCATTGTCTGCATCCCATTTTCTGTTCTGTTTCGCTGTTTTCACCCGTACTAAAACAGGTATTGTGCTACAGGGGGATGCTGGTACTTCGACTACAATTATATCTTCCTTTGCAGCTGGTCCAGAGTATGAGGTATGCGTACTTACAGTTCCCTTGGATGAAAGAAAGTAAATCCTACATAGGATACTATTAGACAGTGACATTCGTATATAAACGTGCAGTGTTTCAAACTTTTCTGATTTCAGTTCTAACGTTACACTTCCTCCCTAATGCACAATACATTGCAAAATGTTTGAGGGCAACATTACAATCAGTATGTTTTGCACAGTGATCTCTTTCAAGTACACTTGCCATCAATCAGGTGAAATTCTAAATGTCTAAATGTATATTTTGACTAAATGACATACACTGTTAGCGAGGGTATGTGTGTAAGCGATGTTTGCGATGAAAGATTTTAATTTCCAACACGATTGACTTGAATGCATATTCTATTCAAGGAATGTACACAAGGTGTGGAATTAGAAGAGGAGGCACATGGATCACAGGTGGTGGATCAGCTTGCTGGTGCGGTCGTTACAGAGAAGACCACGGTTTCACAGAAAATCAAGAAAACAAGGGTACCTAACAAACGATTTAATTTCTAGAAGTGTTTTGGGCTTGTGTTTATTTCATAACATGTTTTTGTTTTTAAAGTGCTATCTACTGTATGTGTGCTATACATTGAATATGTTTTTACAACCCATCTCCTAAAGGCCCAGAAGGAAAAGAAGTATAAAGACACAACCAATGAAACCAAAAATGCTGCTTGACAAACAGATTTCACCATGGAGCAACTACTATTTGAGGCGCAGCGTGGTCCAGTCAATAAGCAGACTCGAGATGCTTATGTCCAATGGTCAGAAACTGAATTGAATGTGACCGGCGAAGCCAGCAAAGTGTTCTTGGACCATTGCTACAATGTGAGAACTCGACTAGATGAAACTGAACATAACGAAGATGTTTTGTAGTTCCTTGCTGGCCACTTGACACAATCTACACCTGCGAAAAAAGGTCAACCCAATAAACGATCGACGTTGATGGTTTCCCAATTCGTGTGCAAATAACACAAGCTGAACTAACAGACTGAAACTTCAACGCAATTGACTGAGGAACTTGCCAAAGATCTTGACTACAGTTTGTCTAGTTTGGCTGATTTGTCCACCACAGTTAAGTCACAAACCACATTCATGCAGGAACAATTGGCTAATAAAGGAGCACAAATACATTGTATTCGACCGCTGCCTAATAGAGATTATACGGATGCTGAAATGTGTCCATCCAGTGAGAGGGGAAAACATGCAGACAGCCATTGGTGAATGTCACTCGTGTATTACAAGGCACTAACCTGAAAATCCAAGCCACCTGTGTCCACCTCCATGATACATCTTCATGGTCCGCTCAACCGATGCTGGGCAAAGTGCCATCTGGGAATCTACTCTGTTCAGCAGCTTTACTTTTCAGTGGCTTGACTTTTAGTAAATTGTCCAGTTTCTGTCAGTTTGTGTTCAGTTTCTTGCTAAAACGCAGTACTACAAACATCAAAGAGAATTCATATTCCCCGCTATTAGTCAAGCCTGAAAAATTGAACAAATGTCAATTGAAAGCACATTCTCTGGCAAACGGTTCAGGTTAGCTGGCATCAGACAATGTGACAGCCCTGGATTTTCAGTAAAGTACTGCACATACCACTTTCAAGACACGGAAACTAAACAAATTGTGAGTTCAGAGATTGTGCAGGTGTCCCAATGTAAATCCTCTGTGGCAATGGAGAAACATGGTTTCATAAAATTCCTTGAACATCTCCAATCGAGGGGAATGCAAATAGACCTCACAGCCACTGACAGACATGTTTCAATAGCCAAGGCCATGTGAGAGCAGTTTCCAAACATTCATCATCAATTTGATGTATGGCACGTTGCCAAATCGGTCAGTAAAAAAAATCACAGCTGCTAGTAAAAACAAGAGTTCGGAAAATATTTTACAGTGATGTCAGTCTTTCAGCAACCATCTTTGGTGGAGCTCCAAAACTTGTGATGGGTCGTTGGACATTCTACTTGAAAAATGGCGCTCATTGATGCACCACTGTTCCAACGTTCACTCATGGACAGAAAACCAACATTTTCACAAATGTGCACATGGACCATTATTGGAGGAGCAGGAACGCAAAAAGTGGTGGTTGGTTCCATCTTCACCTCCACACAGAGCTCTTCGTGTTTGATAAAACTCTTTCAAGAGACCTAAAGGGACTCATAGAATTCTGTCACACCAGAGATTTGGAGGTGTTCCACAATATGTGCCTAAAGTACAGACCCAAAAGGTTGCATTTTGGCATAGAAGGTATGCAATCTAGGACATTACTAACTGTATTAGCGCATTAGCGCATATTGAGAATCTAGGATAAAATAATCAAGAACTGCAAGAAACTTTGGGATGCTTTGTTACACAATGGCCTTAGCAAAACAATGTGATATTACGAGTGCTCCTATAGCAGCCCCCCTAGCGAATCTTTCCAACTCGCCCTCTGCCCTCCTAGAAATAATACAAACTGAAAATCTTGAGATTCCCCTATTTGAAGTACTTCATGGAAAGTATCAAAGCGTGGGCAGTACTGTTGTATGGCTTACCGAGATGGCCACCTGAGAGGCTCTGGCCGAGGCTTCAACATCCTGCAAGAAAACCTTTGCCTCTGGCTGACCGCCGAACCTGTCTGGCCCATTTTGAGCTGCACACCTCCTCTCCGGGATGACCGAGCGAGGCGGCTGGGGAAGGGATCCGGCTGCAGCATCGCCGTTGTTGCTGGTGCCGCGTGTGGGGGAGGGGTGTCCCCCTTGAAGCTGGCTGTGTGAGCGGTTACAATCCCCCCCCGGATCCGGTGCCCGATCGCTTCAGCGCAGCGACTTGCTATTGCCCCTCGTGAGCGGCGGCTGTTCTTGCGCGCCATGCCGGTGGGGGCAGACTATGGAATCCATTGTTGATCTGCTGCCGCAAGCTAACCTCTGTCACTGGACTACTTGGGCTGGATTCTGGTTAACAGGGTGAGTGGCATGCTGCAGTATCGGCGAAGTGCTGGGAGTCGCGCTCCCACCCACCCCCCGCTGCAGCGAATTACGTGAGCTCACAATCTGCCGCACTGTAGATAGTTGCTTGGCCCCCCTTGTACAGATCTGGGTTGTATGCGTGCTGGCGGTGTGCATTGGATAGCTGCTTGCTGGGACTGTTGCTCCTTTCCTGCAGCGTTCGTGCCCCTGCTCTGCAGCAGGGAGCAATCTCATCCAGACACTGCTTTCGGGTCCTGACCCCCCAGGCCAGATTAATCCTTTGGGAGAAAAGCTATACAAGAGGGGGCATCCCTTATTGAATAGTATCAACTGATCATCCTATCCTGCTCCTGGTATACGCACCCTTGTGGCTAGCCCCCATCTGAGAGCCACCACTCAACCTATTTGCTCCTTGAACTGCTTGCTGGGGAATAGAAACACGGGACTTCCGGGTTACTTGACTGCGTGGGAGGGGGCGGGAATCCCGTGGAAGTTAGCCCACATGCTAAATAAAGCGCCTCCGCGGGGCCGGTCTGCGTCATTGGCTAGACTTGCCTGATCCCTGTTCAAGGCATTGTTGGAAACCCCAAGCAGCAGGCCAAAATGGAACACTTTGCACGCACGGATCAATCTTCCTTGCCTCCATCTTCCACCTCGATCCAGCCTTCATCCCAAATTGATGTTGCTGCCGTGAACCAAACTCTACTGGCCTTAAAGAACCGTACTGATAGTCTGGGTGCTAAATAGATGCCTTAACCTGTAAGGTTGCTATCTCCGCCGTACAGATTGATAAACTGTGTGGGTGCATGACTGAGGTGGAGCAACGAATTGGTGATGGCGAGGACAAAAGTGTCCGCCCTGCAACGCGAGGTGGAGGAACTACAGCATGCAGTTAAGAAAATCACAGCCCAGAATGACGACCTGGAGGGGCGCTCCAGGCGGAACAATATACGTATACTGGGGGTTCCTGAATCAACAGCAATTGATAATATGGAAAAATTCACAGAGACGCTCATCACACAAATTCTGGACCACCCTCATCTCACACCGATGTTCATCGTGAAGCGAGCCCACTGCTCATTGCCTGCGAAGCCGCCCCAGATGCCCATGAGCGCCCGATCATAGCCAGGATATTTAACTATCGTAATCGTGACATCGCCCTGCGCGTCACCAGGGAAAAGGGGGAGCTCCAATGGGGCTCCTCCGTGATCCGACTGTTCCCGGACTTCAGCCCTGCGATTCAGGATCAGTGTAAAACATTTCAATCAGTCAAAAACAGCCTCAGAAAAAAAAGGAATTAAGTATACGATGTTGTACCCAGCCAAACTTCATGTCCAACACAACAGGTCCACTGTATTTTCCACTTCCCCTGAGGCGGCTGAGCGCTTTGCTTCGGGTCTACCGGATCCGGGGGGCTCCCTGAGGCACTCTTCCCCTGCACCCCTTAGGTGTGGTTGCAACGTGACGGTTTTCAACTGTGCCAACCAGATAAAGTACATCAGGGTCTGCCGGATTCTCAGGGATGGGTCCTAGAGACATTTCCTGATGGCCGAGGCCTTAGGAGTGCATGGGCTGCCTTCAACGCACCAATACCAGCAGGTACTGCGGTCTGACTTGTTAGTTTGTTGTGTTATTGTTGGGGTTGGGGTGGGGTGGGGTGGGGCTGCCGGTAGGTTATGGTTTCTGGCGTGGATGGGGATGGAGGGGGGGGGGTCAGTACCCTGGTTTGATTGTTCTGTTTTTGGTTACCTTGGCTCTCAATGGGGTCCCTACGACTCACAGATGCATCACCTGTCACTCCACAAATCTGCTGAGAACTCTCCACCGAATACATGGCCCTCCCGATTCATGTCTTCCACCATAGTGACGCTTTGGTCAAGATGGCTGTACGCATAGTGGGTGGGGGTAGATCGAAGGCTATCTCAGTCTTGTCATGGAATATAAGGGGCTTCACTAACCCTAAGAAGACGCAATGAATTGCAAATTACTGCAGAAACCAGCGTTAACGTTCTTTGCCTCCAAGAAACACACCTTGCTAAGGGGGTCCCCTTGCCCAAACTCTGTGGGTGGGGCATTCATATGTACGAATCATCTTGATCATCTCGCTCTAGAGGGGTGGCCATTTATGTTCATGGATCCTTACAATATAGATTGCATGAACTAATGAAGGCAGATTTCTAATCTTGGCTGGGGAATTGCATGGTGTCAAGCTTCTCCTTTTAAACGTATACGCCCCGAATACAGACTCCCCAGAGTTCTTTCACCAATGTGCAACGCATATACATAAATTTCCCGGCTATGGGATCATCTGGGCTGGGGATTTTAATATGGCCCTAACTCTAGAAATGGACAGATCAGGGACCAGTCAAATTGCCCTTCCAATGGCGGTCAGGTCCTGGACTGCCATCTCCCAGTACCATGAGCTGTTTGATGCCTGGCGATCTCAACATCCAGGCACCAGGGGAATATACATTCTTTTTGGGTGTACATGACAGCTCCTCTAGAATCGACTACGTAATGGTCACACCTCATTTCCTTAGGAACATAGCACAGGCTTCCATCCTCCCTCGAACCCTGTCCTGCCACTCTCGTGTACTGGTCCAGATTGCTGCCATCATAGAACCTCCAGGCAATCTCCGGTGGAGATTTAGGGCCCGCGCCCTGGAGGATGTGGCCTTCCGATCTGAGATAGAACAAGATATCCAAACATTCTTCCAGTTTAATGCGAATTCAGTTCTGGATCAGTGCACAATATGGGTGGCCTTTAAGGCCAACGTGCGGGGATGTTGTCTGTCAAAGGAGGGCGGGGTACTCAAAACTGTTAGGCGGTCCATGCGGATTCTAGAAGATAAGATCAGAGAGAAGGAGAACACACAGGGCGAAGGTGATTCCCCTGAGCTCCGTTGCGAGCTTAAGTCCCTTAGGGACGAGCACTTGCGACTAGCTACCAGTGAGGAGAGATTTCTGGGGGGACCCATTTCAGCGATGAGATATGGGAAGGGAGACCGTCCGATCAAAACGTTAGCTTGGGCCATCCAGAAGGAACGTCAATCCACCAACATACCCGAAGTTGTGGGTCGTGACGGGCACCCGGTCAAAGATCTGCAAGGGATTAATGCTGAATTGTGCGGATATTATAACCATTTATATACATCCCGCCCGCATCTGGGGCATGATGCCCTGACCCGGTACCTGGACGAGGTTGCATTTGGCTGGCTGGATCAGGAACAGGGCATTTTGCTCAACGATCCTATCACTGAGGAGTAAATTCGTAAGGCCATAATGTCCCTCCCAAGTGGTAAGGCGCCGGGGCCGGATGGGATAACGGCAGAATTTTAAAAGGCGTATATAGATCTTGTATTGCCCCACCTGCTGAATATGTATGACTGCGCCTTCTCCAGAGGCTCCCTACCGGAATCCACCAGGTCAGCCCTGGTGACTGTCCTCCTAAAGGCTGGAAAGGACCCCCATCAATTGTCTTCATATCGACCCTTATCACTTATCAACATCGATAATAAGATCCTTGCAAAAATACTTACTGATCGTATTCTTCCATATATGCCTGCCCTGGTCCTGCCGGATCAGGCCGGATTTATCCTGGGCCGCTCCACTCAGTTTAATTTGAGGCGCCTGTTTACCCTCATGCACAATGTCAACCCAGAGGTCCCTATTGCCATAGCGGCACTCGACTCAGAGAAGGCTTTCGACTCCGTCGAGTGGCCCTTCCTCTTCGAGGTACTTCGGCGCGCTGGGTTTGGGCTCACATACATTAAGTGGGTTAAAATGTTGTACACCGCCCCTAGAGCTGCAATATACATCAATGGTACAACCTCTGAGTAGATCTACCCCACCCGTGGTAATCTTTAGGGATGCCTTTTTTCACCGGTTTTATTTGCCCTTGCAATGGAACCCTTGGCATGTCATTTTCAGGAGCTGCACGCACATAGGGGGGTGCAGGTGCGCACACATAGCGCATTGATATCTCTATACGCGGACAATATCCTATTATATGTAAAACACCCACAGCAGAACCTGCAACCACTAACTCAAGAAGTGTCCAGGTTTGGCGAGCTGTCAGGTCTCAGAATTAACTGGTCCAAATCGGAGGTCCTCCCTTTGACCCCCACTGTGCAGCAAGCAGATGTGGGAGATGGGTTTCGATGGTGCCCGCAGGGAATACGCTACCTGGGAGTCATGGTCTCTACCACACTAGATGCCTTGTATAGGGACAACTATGTAAAAATCCTGGAGATGCTGGAACAGAGGGTGGAAGCGTGGATATTACTAACTATATCTCAGGCGGCCTGCATCGCGCTGGCTAAAATGGTCATTCTTCCTAAACTTTTGTACATTTTCAATAACCTCACATTGTGGCCCCCATTCAGTTACTGGTCCCGTGTTAGGAGAATGATGACCCAATTGGTCTGGGCTGGAAAACAACCTAGGATAGTGTACGAAACCTTAGCTTGCCCATATGAACATGGGAGCCTAGAATATCCCAATATGGTTCTATACTATTTGTCAGCCTAGGTTCAATACATTGCCGGATGGGACTCTCTTAGCCCCAATGCCCCTCATACTCATCTAGCAGCAGCGGTTATTGCTCCCAATGCACTGATTGGACTTCTGTGGGGCTGTAAGGAGCCTAATCCGAAAGGGGGGGGGTTCAACCCCTGGCAGTGACATGTAAAGCTTGGAATAAGATTTGTCAGCTACTGGAGTCCACATCCTGGTACTTACTCAGCCTACCAATATATGATGTAGAGGGGATCCCACTTACGCACGAAAAATTCTATAAAGATCTCTTTCAGAAATTGGGTGTACAGCCTTTGAGGGAAGTGGTGCATAATGACCAAGTTGTGTTGTGGGATAAGCTTAAAACTAGAGGTGCACGTGCTAGGCCCGGAAGACCCTCGCACATGGAAACAAGGCACAATCACCATACACAAACTGATACACCAGACACAAGGTTCAATTCCCAAAATCTAGGGTTTATTGCAAAGCAAACAGTCTCAGTCGGCCGACTGGATCTCGCGTCTCGCAACGTGTGTCACCCAGACCTCGTGAGATGCAAGAGAGCGAGCATTCTACAACAGTGACATATATACAAAAGGACCATCATACAATCAGTTTGTGACACATCAAAACCGCCCGTAATGTATCTTCCTGAGCTAGGGTTCGGTGATTGACAATTAGGACACCTTCTGAGACGTTTCTTTGTTAATCTATATTGCTTGATTTAGCAGCAGTTTGCAAAGACACAGACAGGATTCTTTGTTACAGAGAACATAATGCACTTGTTCAGTGAGCAAACTGTGTTCGTAGGAGAGACACATTCCAAAGCATGCTATCTTCTAGTTTCTATTCGTGAGCTAGGGGTCAGCCTGATCTAAGAGGGCCCAAAAGGGGAGGGAGCCTTAAGGAGAGTATAATTCATGCCTTTAACGGCCTGTTTATACAGTGTCTGCGAGACCAGCTGGCACCTGGCTTGGTGATTAAATGCCTCTCTGCTCACCTTCAAGGACTTGTGAGGGAGGAAAACAATGTATTTCTGTACTGCTCTGGCATTTCTGTCTGGGCTGGTCTCTCAACGTGTAAATTGTGGCCTTGCTTTGTGCAAGAGCAGAACGAAAATTAAATACATTTTAGCAAAGCCTTTGAACAGAAAAGCAAGAGAAAGCAAATGGCGGATCCTGTGGGAACAAAATGGACGCTCTATGGTTATGCTGACGATTCTGTAATTGGCGATGCTGGGCATATGATGCGATTGGTTTTCGGCCAACATAATATAACATCTATGCTATGGTAGGGTATTTTCTAGACTAACAAACCCTCCTTTTGGCCGTAAGCCAAGAGCATCAACCACACATCGCATCTTCCTCTGACCATGTATCTAATTCTGAACTATGCATACTACTGTAATCATCATCATCAATATTAATTCTTTCATAGTTTGTTTTGTTGTTTGCATTGGTATCTACTTTGGGAGTTCTTTTCTCTGTTACCATGTGTATTCATTCATCAGTTATTTCAGAGCAAATAATTGGCAGGCAGTGTATGCAATAAAAACATGTAATGAAGATTCCGAGTATCATTGCTAAAATTGCAACTAGTTTCCATCCCCATGAGCGTAGTAACTCCCAAAACCAGGAACTTATATTCAGTTCCCAACTACCTGTTGGGAGATGAAGGTCAGAACTCAGAATGTGTAACTTCTTTATTGCCTCAAAAATCGTAGGGGAGGAGTCACTTACAAATACGCAGCACGCTGACCCCACAATTTTGCAAACACCCCCACGGTCAGCTAAAACTATATCAAGAGCCATTCTATTCTGAAGTGTCTTTAATCTAATTGCCTTCTCTTCTAGGGTCATATTATATAATATATCGGCTGTTCCATTTATTGTTTTTTCTAAAATTCTGGACAATCTTCTTATATTCCAGGAGTTTATTGCTTGGCCCCCAATATGGTATAAATGATTTTGCTATGTCTCCCGCAATAAATCCTGCTTCATCATCCCGCCATGGCCTTGATCTAGATAATTTCGATATATCTGATGTTCGGGAAAGGAATACCCCGTGGAAAAGGATCCCTAAGTAACAGGTCCCACCCCAATTTCTAGGCAATCAGGGATAAGCTTTTTTTCCACATACAAAATAAACAGGATCACCTACATATATTGGTTCTTCCTCTCTCTCAAGTACTGCAATATCCATACATCTGTTGAATGTCCCTACTGAAAAGGAACCTTTTTTTCGTAGACAAAATGGGACAGTGTGAGGATTGTGATTTATTGTATATGAGGGGGCACTACGTCCTTATCCCCTACTTGGTTAATGTGAAACGTGATTACAGATGACTTATAAGGCACATACAGTTAATCTACTGGCTTTATCACTCTTGCTCTGTTAAATATGGAACAACCTACCGGTTCCATTAGCATTTTCTCAAATTCATCTATGTTTATATTGTCTAATTGGCCAGTTTCACTCTTATTCCACTTTCCATAAAATAGTGCACTTAGTGATGCATAGCATGCTGTATTAAGGGGTAATGGCTGTACATACCAACCCATTCCTTTTCTGCCATGCTGGGGTAAATGGGTGCAGACCCAGCAGTTAGTTTTGTTCAGGATTGAGTGAATCATAGTCATAATTAAAAGCAATGTATTATTACCGTAACCTTCCCTATGTCTTTCTTCTATTGGAGGGAGAGTATAAGAGAGTACATGGACTGGATTGTCTGTGACAGGTGCTTTCATGGCAGGCAAAAGAGAACTCAATGGATGTACGCTCTCGAAATACAATAATACTGGGATCATTGTACACATGATATACAAAAGTGTTGTAACCATAAACATTGATTTCTTACAGTAACTCTTTCTAGGATTTTTTATAGTCTCTATATCTATTACATCATCAGCATTGGTGCAGGAGGGGACAGAAGCAAGTATGGGCATTGTGTGCGATTCTTCTTCTCCAACAATGTTCGTCGTGAATACTTCTCAAAGCAGCGCCCGTTGAAAACACCAATATGTTCAAAGAGGTCAGCAAAGTAGCAAAGTGTTTAGGCCAGTTCTCGGCAGCCTGGATTGCTAAACGTGTGGCAAGATTATCGTGCCTCTGCACATTGCTCAGAAGACTCCAGAGCAAACATCAATTGCCTTTTTACCATATGCGCCCCGCTCGTTCGCACGAGGTGATCAACAAATGGATTTATTTCAAAGATAGCACCGGGAAGCCGCGTTCCGGAACTCCCAAATTGATGCAAGTTGGTACAGCCCCCACCCTCCATTTCCCTAGGCATCCGTTTCCCAATTCATCCGTGATGGGAATAGAGGCAAAAATAAAATTTGAAGATCAGATCACTTTCGATTTTGAGAACGTAGGTTGTACCTTATCGCTCCAGGTACTGTGTGATCAATGAACAGTGCAGATGCACTTCCAGATGCAGGCTCAGTGTCCGCCTGTGATGCAGCCTGTGATGATTCAGATTCAGCTGGGCAAAGTTGGGGCACGTTTAGCCCTTTGTCCTTTTTAGCAATCTTTTCAGGCTTTCTCTCAGGCTCAGGCAGAATTGGTGGCAGAGAACTGGCAATGGTGTCTTTCGAGTCTAGGGCAGCTGTTTCTTTCTTTTCGTCTGGATCAGGCACTTCTTTCAATGGCGATGGATTTATTTCCGTGTGGGTGGCATGGATCCACGCCTTGCGACCATCCACACGGACTGCAGTTTTCGTTGCCAGGAGAATTTGATAAGGGCCCCGCCACCTTGGTGCGAGTGAGGTCTTCCTTTCGAAATTCTTCACCAAGACCCACTCGCCCAGCTGCAGACAATGTCCCGGGCCTGCGTATCTGACAGGAAGAGCCTCCTGCACCTGCTGATGAATCAAACAGAGTTTCTGCGTTAACATGTCACAATATGTACTAAGCAAAGGCTATTCAACTTCACTCAGATGCCTAGGCTGTGGTGCGCACCAAACATTTGCAGGTCTCCCCATCACAATCTCGTATGGGGAGAGTCCAGTCCTTGCTTGCACAGACGTGTGCATGCATAATAAAGCGAAAGGCAATACATCTTGCCATTTTAATTGATTCCCTGAACATATCTTGCTTATCTTGTTCTTTAGTATGCCGTTCTGGCACTCAACAAGACCGCCACTCATAGGGTGTCTGGTGGAATGGAATCTCTTATCAATCTGAAGGCCTGCACAAATCTGTAATATGATGGCGGCAACAAAATGCGGGCCGTTGTCTGACCATATGACCCTTGGCAGGCCGAATCTAGAGAAATATTCTTTTAGCATTACTTTGGCTGTGCTTATTGCGGTGCAGTCCTTGAGCGGGTATGCTTCCACCCATTTACTGAATGCACAGACTACCACCAAGATGTATTTGAGGTCTGACATCTTTCCATTTCTATGAAATCAAAATGGATGACTTTGAAGGGCATAGAGAGGGGGCCAAAACTACCTGTTGGAGTAGCTGTTCCCCTTCCAATATTATGTTGCAAATAAGGTATACAATTCTGGACTAGCCTTTCAGCAGCTTTTCTAATGTGCGGGTTCTGCCATACTGTAGCCAGATGCTGAATTATTTTCTTCGCACATATATGTGTGTGGGGCTGTGGGCCATGGTGACCATTGCAGTTACATAGGAGTTGGGCAGCATCCACCTTCTACTCTCTTTTCCCACCAAGCAACCTTCTACGTCTAACTCTGCGGAGCCCTCAGCCCACCCTTTTATTTCATCAGCAGTTGCTTCCGCCTGCATCTCTTGGACTGTGGCAATCCCATTTTCTATCATGCAGGGCTATTCTTCTGCCCTTTCAATCAACATCTTCGTGTGCGAATCAGTGGCCGTTTGTTTCGCAATTTTGTCTGCAAACGCGTTTCCTTTTCCAATGTTACATGTTACTTTCTTATGCGCCTCGCATTTCATTATTGCTAGTCGCTTTGGACACGTGAGTGCAGACAACAATCGTGCTATCAAGGGGCCATGTTGAATTTTCGTTCCATGTGATGTTAGAAAACCCCTCTCAGCCCAGAGTCGACCAAAATTATTTACCACCCCAAACGCATACTGACTGTCAGTATATATGTTTACATTCAAGTTTCCAGAAATTTCACATGCTCTTGTCAATGCTATTATTTCTGAAGCCTGCGCTGAATTGTATGGAATTCTTTTGCTCTCTACAATACTCTTCAGTGTCGTGATGGCATATGCAGCAGTTGATGTGCCATCGGGCAATTTAAAACAGGAACCGTCACAAAACATTTCTCCGTCTGGCTCTTTCTGTGGGGTGTCTGTTATGTCAATTCTTCCTTTCGTTTCGTGTTCACTAACCATTATACAATCATGGAGTGGTGATTCATTCTCACCTGTACCTTCAATGAGAGGGGGCATTAACTCTGCAGGATTCAAAGTGCAACATCTTTGAATTTGGATATGTGGCGCAAAGAGGATAATTTCATATCTAGTCAGTCTAGCTGATGTGAGATGTTGCGTCTGCGTTCTATTTAAAAGAACGTCTACTGTGTGAGGCACCATTAAGGTTAAGGCGTGACCCAAAACCATTCCCTCGGTCTGTGTTACTGATGCGGCAGCCGCAGCGACAGCTCGTAAACAGCACGGCAGAGCGTATGCAACAGGATCCAGCGCGGAAGAAAAATAACCGCATGGTCTATTTCTTCCTCCTTTTTCCTGAGTCAAAACAGCCAGCACACAACTATCATTTTCATGCACAAATAACTTAAAATCCTTTTCATAATTTGGTGTGCCCAAAACTGGAGCTGAGCACAACGCACCTTTGAGCAGATCAAATGCATTCTGATATTCCTCACTCCATGGTAAAGGCAAAGCAATATCCTTCTTTGTCAATGCCACCATCGGTTTCACAATCATAGCGAAATTCGCTATCCACTGCCTGCAATATGAAGCCATGCCTATTTTGGCTCTGACTTCTTTCTGTGTCTTTGAAATAGGCATACCAGAGATACTTTGTACTCTTTCAGGTGTCAGTCTCCTTCCCTCTTTCGAAAGGAGGTAGCCCAAATAGGCCACTTCCTTTCGACAATACTGGAATTTCTTTAATGACGCTTTATGTCCATGCGCTGCCAAATGTATCAATAATTTAACTGTACTCTCTTTGCAAATGTCTTCTGTGTCAGCAGCAATTAACAGGTCATTGATGTATTGCAATAGTACACAATCCGTTGGCAGCTCTAACATGTCTAGCTGTTCTTTTAGTGCTCTGCTATAAATACTCGGGCTTTCAGTGTAACCTTGTGGAATTCGTGTGAATTTGAAAGAGCGTCCGCCTAGTGTGAAAGCAAATAGATATCTGCTATCTGGATGTACTGGGATGCTAAAAAATGCATTCATAAGATCTACCACACTAAAATGTGAAGCAGAGTCTGGAATCATTGTCAAAATGGTAGTGACATCTGGGACCAATGGAAATTGGGGATCAACTACTTTATTCAATGCGCGCAAATCAATTATGAAACTATACAGTATTACATTACCTCCTTTCTTATAAACTGGAAGAATTGGACTATTGCAAGTACTACCAGTAATTTCTTCAATCACGTTTCATTTAACCAAGTCAGAAACAATGCATTTCAATGCTTTCTCACCTTCCACCAAAATTTTATACTGGGGGATACGTGGCAATGTAACGTCCTCTTTCAAAGCAATTCTCACTGGCTCTATTTTTAAACAACCAACATCGTTATCATTCATCGCTCATATGCAAGTCGGTACGTTACTTAATTCAGTTGGCAGATGTTTGGAAAAAAATTGGGACACTCGCATTTTTTGTGGTGAAATTGTCAAAAACACTCCATCAGGAGAACAATGAATAACCGCACTTAATTTTTTAAACAAATTTAACCCTAACAGATTCTCGCCGCAATTTTGGGTTAAAAGAAACGGGCATGACTCAGTGAATGGACCTAATGTTATGGGTACAGACTGTGACACTGGACTAATTACTGGGGTGCTTGCAAACCCTACTGAAACATTCTTTTGCCCTGACAGTGGTATCCCTGGAACCAAGTGATGGTCTATTCCACCATCACTCTCCAGGAGGATGCCCACGGTGAGTTTGCCCCCAGATGGCCACAGAACTACCCAAAACACTGTAAAAGTGTTTTAAAATGCCTTTTTCTGCGCACTCGGCGCTCAAGTCCCCTTCCTCCTTCCCCCCTCCTTCCCCAGCCCAATCCCGCCCCCCAACCCTCCCCCGGCACCCTGATTGGTCTCCTAGACCAGGAATTAAAAAAAACTGAAACAAACCCAGCGAGCGTGGCGTCCTCGCCACCACCATCACTCTCCAGGAGGATGCCCACCGTGAGTTTGCCCCCAGATGGCCCCAGAACTACCCAAAACACTGTAAAAGTGTTTTAAAATGCCTTTTTATGCACGCTCGGCGCTCGAGTCCCCTTCCTCCTTCCCCCCCTCCTTCCCCAGCCCAATCCCGCCTCCCAAGCCTCCCCCGGCACCCTGATTGGTCTCTTGGCCACATATCATACACCCTCCCAGGGCAGCCCTCTGCCCGGCAGCACCTGAGGCTAAGGGCTCCAAGGCCAAGGGCGGCTCCGACATTGGCGGCTCCAAGATGTGTCTGCAGGTGTCTGCAGGGGAAGCCAAAAGACACCAACAAAACTGTGAGTGCTGGCATGGTTGGGGGATGGGGGGGTAGAGCAATTACTCTACTCCAGAAAGCTCCTGCCACTCTAACTTACCTTTCAATGGCCTAGACTGCTACAGACATACACCATGCATTATTAGAGAGATATGTGACCATCAGCCTAAACCTATTCATGGCTGGACAGCAAACACTGCCTGCAGTATAATGTTAACTAGTACCATACCCCAAGAGAACCACAAAGATTAGCCTGTGTCGCATCTAGACTGAAATGTGATTGTTAGCATATGCCACACTTAGAATTCTGAACTTTAGCTCGCGTTACATCTAGATAGAAATGTGACTGTTAGCATTTGCCACACTAGTATGGAGTTCTGAACTTTAGAAGTGCATTTAGAAGATGAATTTAGAAGTGTGCCCAATAGCCTCTCTGTGAAAAGTTGAATTTAAAAGTGTACACAATAGCCTCTTTGAGAAAATTGAATTTAGAAGTGTCCCCAATAGCCTCTTTGTGAAAAGTTGAATTTAGAAGTGTCCCCAATAGCCTCTTTGTGAAAAGTTGAATTTAGAAGTGTCCCCAATAGCCTCTTTGCAGAGATTGTCTGAAAGGGCATATAACCCATCATATCTCACCAACACGCTTACTCTCTCCTTACATCACCACTCAACTAGAACACAGGGATACTATGACACCATTCGGTATAACTGTTCTCATACCAACATTCGCCGCTCACTCCACATCATTCTAAGTAATCACTGCTGGTTACACGCCCCCCAGCCAGGCGTTCTCCTCAGGCCTAACGCAGCCACATCCGATCTGGATAAATCCTGCCAGAACGAACACATACTCCTGACCTCTCAACCGTCACACCTACCGCTAGAAAGCAGCTATTACACGGATACCGCACGAGCTGCACACATACCCGGTGCTCACACGCACCTTTTGACTCTCTCTACTCCCTCTACTGATATGAACTTCGGTTCCCAAGGGCGTTCAACCTACCAGCGCCTTCAGACCATACCAATGGTATATAAGGCGCTATATAAATGCAAAATAACATAACATCTATTGTGCACTTCTGTGCACCTGTGTCCACTAGAAAAGGGTGCTCCTTATTCCCTATTTTCATTTCTACGTAGGGTCCTTTCTGATCAATGGGAATAGTCACTGGTTCCGATCCCTGTCTTGGGCTGTCCTAGTGGAACAATACATCATCCGATGTGAAGTCACCAGAATAGTATGTATTGGACTGAATATCAAACACATTTCCATCTCCTGCACCATTCTGCTGATTTTGGTTCTGATTTTGGTTGTTATTTCATTGGTTATTCTGATTTTGTGGCATTCTAGTGTTCCTATTTTGTCCTTGTGTTCCCGGGTGGCTCTATTCTGTCTTCTCGGGGCATTCCCATTCCTATTCTGTAAATGTGGGCAATGTGCTTGCCAATGACCTTCTTCCTTACAATATGCACATTGATTCAGTCCAATTGGACCTCTGTGCATGTTCGAGTAATTCCCTCTCGTTTCCATATTACCTCCGCCCCTATTGTTATTTGCTACCTGTTGCAGTAACACTCTTGTTTTTAGATTCACTTTATCCCTCACCTCTTTCTCTTTCTCTCAATTTACTCTATTCTCATAATATTGTGCCATGTGTAACACTTCACTCTGTGATTTTGCTTGCCACGCACTTTCAGACGTCATTATTAAATTTTCGGCAGCAACCCTCTCACATATTAGTCCACAAATAGTCTTTTCCCCGGTTCAGTGCTTGAATCTTGGCCACTAAAATCTGCAAACACTTCTTCAAATCTATTGAAATAGTCAGTAGCCAATTCATCTTTTCCTTGTATGCATGCAGTTAATTTGTCCCAGATAATTCTCCTTTCAGGTACCAAAATCTTCAATTTGTGAACTATTTGCGCTGGTAAAGCTAACTGATTTGACGATGGCTTTTCGCCCGCCTTTCTGTCTGTGTCCTTTTTTATCAAATGTTCCCAGGTATCACCCAAAATATCTATGTCATCTACATTCCTGATTTGTTTCCATATGTCTACTGGTAGAATTACAGGAAATAATAGGTCAATATCGCTCATTGTAAAAATGGACTACTTCAAATAGGACTCGATTTCTTTATAGAATCCTGCCGGATTCTTTCTCAAATCAGGGATTGTTTGTTTTATATTATTCACCTCTTGTCTAGAAAAAGGGACATGCACATATTGTGCTGTATAATGCATTCTATTACCTGCACTGTTGTCCATTTACACCAGGAATTTCTACTTTTGGACTTCTCGCATGGGAAATATTGCACTGGCCCTTCCTTCTTTCTCTTTCTTATTAAGCACTATAGCTATATCAAGGGTTAGAACAGTTTTTCCAGTTAAACATGCTCTCTTATATACTGTCCTTAATTCCGAGGGACAGCAATCATTTCTCTCAACAAATGTATCTTGTAAATATTCAACCATTACTTGCAACACTTTCCTTTACATTTCTATTGTATACTGTTCAAACGTATCATACACCTCCATTATAGAAATACTAGCATCCATAATCCATCTAAGCGCTTCTCGTGTACATATTTTTATTTCTTCACTAACAGGTTTTGACGGCGGAAAAAAATCGCCGCACGACATATGGTGTCACCTCTTGTCTCCCTCTTTTTACCTCTTGGTGCCAAAACCCAGGAACAGAAAACATCTCTGAATATAATTCATCAAGTTCATCTTTAAATTCAAATAGCCTGTCTATGTGCTCTTTTATTTCTGCCTCACTTTCCCTTATACGTGAAAATTCCTTCAGATCTCGCAACCATGCTGATTAATTGCTTCCATCTATTCATCAAATACTCTACCATGCATTCCAACAGTACCTGTTTTTCGCCAAGTTTCTTATAGTCATACATTTAACTCAGCGTTGATCCCTCGTCATTGCTTTCAATGTACATTTCTGCCTGTTCTTTCAGCTCTCTTTAACTCTCTGTGCTAACCGTACTACGGGTTACTCTAGTGCTTCCTCTCTGTGCAGGCCCGCCTCTGCAGCGCTGCCTTCTCCGATAGCTGCTGATTCAAGCTCTATAGTTGGAGGGGGAAATGGGATCACGTGTTCAGGAGGAGCTGGTGCAGATGGAACAACTGGAAGAGGGGGTGGCAACTGAGGTTGAGCAATGGGCACCGGTGCAATTATGTCAATTTTACTTTTAGGGCGTTCTTGTCTTTTCTCATTCAAAATCTTATTTATTAATTCATCTGATGTATAACTCTTGCTGTGGATATATTGTTTGTATGCCTAATTGAACACTCATTTCCGCCCTTCTGATATCCTTCCTTCCCATCTAGTGCTCTGTCTGCATTAGACTTGTGCCTACGCCCATGTTGCTCTCTACTTCTTAAACAGAGGTTAGCTTCCTTCCTCCAGTCTCTAATGACGTCCAATGTTGCAGGGCGTGCTTTCTTGCGCAGCAGTACGGATTCCAAATGTTCTGTTCGAGGCATCTCAAAACTCCCATCTTCCGGCCATTGCAAATCTTCTGCATGTCTGGTTTGCCTATGCCAAATTTCACTAAACATTATTGCCCCTACTCCATACTTCACATACATCTCGAACACTGGCATCCCTTCTGGTGGCACAGCCTGGCCAGTTTCCAAAGATTGTCTACCGCAGTGGAAAAATCTCACTAGACAGGAAGACAATTTCTGAGGCATGTTTGATCTATGTGTACCTTACCCTGGGCGTTTGATCTTGCAAAAGAAACTCTTAATCAATATCAGGACTGTTAAGAATCGGGGCACGATGATCAATCAGCTTGTCTCTCAAGATCCAATTTGTCCGTATAAAGATGCAACCAAGGATCGTCGTGACTGCGTATCTGGCTCAATCTGCCTTGTTTCGGGACCCTTGCCTTCTTGCTCTCTGGCCGGACGCGTCGATCAGGGACCGGTTGTGTACAGATCTGCAAAGGAGTCTCATCACTTTCACAGTGGCGCCCCGAACACCTCTCGATCCCGGTTAGACGGCCTCGTCCTCGATTCGTTTTTTTCGCCTTCTTCAAATTCAACATATACAATGGAGCAAATGGGGAGGGTCCCTATGCGGGCGCCATTCTTTTGCTAGGCCCTGAAGACCCTCGCCCATGGAAACAAGGCACAATCACCATACACAAACTGATACGCCAGACATAAGGTTCAATTCCCAAAATCTAGGGTTTATTGCAAAGCAAATAGTCTCAGTCGGCCGACTGGATCTCACGTCTCGCAACGTGTGTCACCCGGACCTCGTGAGACGCAAGAGAGTGAGCATTCTACAACAGTGACATATATACAAAAGGACCATCATACAATCAGTTTGTGACACATCAAAACCGCCCATAATGTATCTTCCTGAGCTAGGGTTCGGTGATTGACAATTATGACGAATATGACACCTTCTGAGACGTTTCTTTGTTAATCTATACTGCTTGATTTAGCAACAGTTGCAGTTTGCAAAGACACAGACAGGATTCTTTGTTACAGAGAACATAATGCACTTGTTCAGTGAGCAAACTGTGTTCGTAGGAGAGACACATTCCAAAGCATGCTATCTTCTAGTTTCTATTCGTGAGCTAGGGGTCAGCCTGATCTAAGTGGGCCCAAAAGGGGGTAATGGGGGGGTGTAAGGAGAGTATGATTCATGCCTTTAACGGCCTGTTTTTACAGTTTCTGCAGTTTCAGCGAGACCAGCTGGCACCTGGCTTGGTGATTAAATGCCTCTCTGCTCGCCCTCAAGGACTTGTGAGGGAGGAAAACAATGTATTTCTGTACTGCTCTGGCATTTCTGTCTGGGCTGGTCTCTCAATGTGTAACTTGTGGCCTTGCTTTGTGCAAGAGCAGAACGAAAATTAAATACATTTTTAGCAAAGCGTTTGAACAGAAAAGCAAGAGAAAGCAAATGGCGGATCCTGCGGGAACAAAATGGACGCTCTGTGGCTATGCTGACAATTCTGTAATTGGTGATGCTGAGTCGAACATAAAAGGCACGGTCCCAAATTTTTTGTTAACGGGGGAGAAATTCTCAAACGGAACCCAGTAATAGGGAAAAACAAAGAGTACCGCAAGGCACAGAGAATTAATTACCCCTTACTACTCTGACTCCAGAGATGACAGAAATCAGAATACTATAGTCACATAAGTTTACAACAGACACACAAAGATCACTGTCATACGAGCGTGGAGAACTAGAGAGAAGGAAAACTTTCACCCAAAGAAAATGTTCACAAATACTTTAATTCATATAGATATAAAAGAACAGAGTCTATTCCTACACCAATGTATCAAAAAGATACCAAACGCTTAAAAAAGACATAAAATACATCGATACAAATATAAATGTGTCAAACAATGACCCTATTTTTAGAAAGAATTCATAAGCTATATTGTCACTCATTAGACATTAGCTGAGGTATAAATTGTCGACATGTTTCGGCCCATACAGAAATCAGACATTTCCTCAAATGTCTATTTCGAGATAGATATCGTGGCCATCTTCAGGACATATGATTTCTTCACACTTGGTCTTTTATGTGATGTAGATGGGACATCATAGATCTACAAATTCAAAACAGGGTGATGACATTACTTCGCGTATAACCAGTTGTAATTTACATAGTTATTTTAAAAAACATTTTTTGCAAGAAAAACATCCCGTAGCTGTACATAGGTGAGTTATGTATAAAACATATGTAATATTTAGCCTCTTAGTCCTACCACACATTTCTTAGGGTCCTTATGTTAACCTAGTTAAACAAACATTACTTGATAATCCAAATACCGTACCCTAACGTACACAGGGGACAAAAGAAAAAACACACACTTACAGCATCCTATATAACAAATGTGACATAGTATCAAAATCTCTTACTTGTTGACTCTAGAGAGAGTGTATTTCATTCGATGATACAAATTCATCCGTATTGTGTATAAAATTAGTCCACGCCACTGTGGATTATATACTGACTTCACTGGCAAGGCTCACCTTGTCCTATAATGTAATAAAGACCATGTCTACATCAATAATTTCATCTGATTAAGGTGCATATTAGTTACTAATCCATTCCCACAATTATCATATTTAACAAGACATTATTCTCTTAATGTCAGGAGATGAAAACTTCCTACAGCCCAGATATCTCAGCTCTAGAAGATATTTAAGCCATACCCTGTGTGTCGTTTTGAAACCATACAGGATCCGGTGTTTAAAAAAACTAGTTCAGAACGGTTAGTGCCCAAAAGTGTTATGCTTAGTCTTAATCAGTCCTTATGGGCACCAAACAAAAAGAAGACATTAATGTACCTTCTCTTCATTGAGGTCCGCGCAGGCACGGTTATTTAGGGGGCGCAGTAATGGAACGGCTGTTCGCACATGAGACGCTCATGCAGGCGTGTCTCAGTTTCCCGGATCAAATGTATCCAGAGTACGAGGCTGTCAATGCGGAGAGCACATATATGTAAGCCAAAATTCGAAAATTCGATAGAGAGAAAAATAATTACCGCGGCACGCAAGCTCCAGCTTACCAAAGATTGCGTTGTATTCGTATGAGGCCGCTCGTCAGGGTTGCTTCGTTTACAGGCTTCACAGCTAGGCCACCCGGAAGACAGATTAAATATGCAGATGTACGTATATAACGGGCCAAACGCAATCGGGACCACATATCATGTGACCGAACGTGTACGTCATGTGACATATGTTTCCAAAGATTGTCGAGAAAAACTGTCAAAAGAACTAAGTTCATTTACGCAAGACAAACGAAGTCTTAAAACCCCAGGTGGAGGGATATTTAGTTGTTCAAACTGTTCACAGAGAACAGGCCAATCGCAATCGGAACGGCGTGTCACGTGACCGAACGCGTTCGTCATGTGACATGTGTTTTCAAGGATGGTCGAAGAACAGAGGTCTTGTAGTCCCGGATGGATTCGGGGGACTCAATATGTTTCAGTTCACAGGAAAAACACCATTTCAGTTCACAAGAAAAATATATCTTATACGGGTTATAAAACAACCCGACTAATAGAATTAAACATGATACTGCGTTTAAAACGAGTCAATTGTATTTAGAAAAAACGCGTCATGTGATCATAAAGTGAAATCATATAACATATATTTACAGGGATTATCGAAGGACTATATTCGTTTATACAAAAACCAGGGTCCTGTGACCCTAAATACATTAGGGGTACTGAATGTTAGTTTATCAAACTATTCCACTCCACAGCAACATTTAAGCCCTGATTCACCGTATTCAGGTTATAGATCAATCTTTGTTCTGCAGTTGTTAATGCTAGATCACGGTTACCACCTCTAGGTGGAGCCGGTATCTTTTGAATAACAAACCACTGTAATTCAGTATAGCTGTGTTTGGCTGAAATGTAATGAGCCACCAATGGTTTTTTGTCTGTTTTGTTTTTTAAACACGATCTATGTTCACATATTCTTTGTCTTATGACTCTACCGGTTTTACCAATATAGAGTAAATTACAAGGGCACTTAATGCCATAAATTAACCAATCTGAACCACAGTTCGAGAAAGATTTTAGATTCCAAATCTTCCCATTCAGTGTCAAGGTTTTGCAATTGATGGTAAGGGAGCAGACCGAACAATGGCCGCATTTATAATGGCCAAGAACTGGCGGGAGATTCCAGAGAGTCTGTTGTGGCAAGGGAATAGATGGTGTGGGATATGTATGAACCAGCATGTCTCTAAAGTTCTTCTGACGTTTAAAAGCAAATCTTGGTTGTGTTGGACAGAAGTCATCGGTAGTTAATATATGCCATTGTTTTTTAATAGTTCTACGTAAGGCATTGCTGATAGGACTAAAGGTGCTCACACATGTGATTCTTTCTTGCGAGATTTTTTGTTCTGGATGTAGGCAACTATATCTGTTAGCATGTTTAGCTCTCTTATAAGCGCGATTAATACATTTCTTCGGGTAACCTCGGGTGATAAGACGTTTTGTGGGACACTACACTATATAAAGCAGAAGCCGCCAATCAACTAGATAACCCCATGTTCTATCGTAAACTGACTCAAGATCCAACTGAAGCCATCCGAGGGGACATTAAAAGCTTGATGGATCACGCTCTACTTCAGGAGTGGATCGATCAAGATGAATATCATTTTCTGATAAAAAAGTCACCTACTATTCCAGCCTTCTACCTTCTTCCTAAGGTACATAAGGATTCTATTAACCCCCCCGGCAGACCTATTGTTTCAGCCATCAATTCTATTTTGGAACCTCTGTCTATGTATGCAGACTGGTTCCTTCGGCCTTTTGTGAGATCCATGAAATCTTTTGTCAAGGACACGACTAGTATGATTAATTTGATTGACTCTATACATGTTGAAACGATGGATATCCTGGTAACCTTGGATGTCACCTCCCTTTATACTAGTATCCCTCAGGCAGAATGCCTGACTATTATGGAACTATATCTGAATAAGCGGACTGAAAGCCTCAGGAAAGTACCCACTTCATTTATTTTGGAATGTATTAAAATCGCCCTGACAGAAAACTTTTTTTCTGTATGATGGCACATTCTATAAACAAATACACGGCACAAGTATGGGGGCTACTTTTGCCCCCGACCTCGCTAATCTCTTTATGGATTATTTTGAATCAACTTCCATCTTTGATGAACACAATCCGTTTAAGAGCAACATCATTAAGTGGTTGCGTTATATCGATGATGTGTTCCTTATCTGGAAAGGCGATATAACCATGTTAGAATCCTTTTTAGTATGGTTAAACAATCATCACCAGCACATCACCTTTACTATGACGTATGACTTACACTCCATACCCTTTTTGGATCTCTCCATTTACAAAACAGAGCCTGATTTGCTAAAAACAAAGCTCTTTCGAAAACCAACTGATAAAAACACCTTATTAAGATTCAACAGTTTTCATCCGTTAAGTCTACGAGAAAATTTACCGGTCGGACAGTTTCTGAGACTAAGACGAAATTGTTCTGAAGTATGTGATTTTGTTCATGAGGGTAAGGATCTGAAAAAACGTCTTATCACCCGAGGTTACCCGAAGAAATGTATTAATCGCGCTTATAAGAGAGCTAAACATGCTAACAGATATAGTTGCCTACATCCAGAACAAAAAATCTCGCAAGAAAGAATCACATGTGTGAGCACCTTTAGTCCTATCAGCAATGCCTTACGTAGAACTATTAAAAAACAATGGCATATATTAACTACCGATGACTTCTGTCCAACACAACCGAGATTTGCTTTTAAACGTCAGAAGAACTTTAGAGACATGCTGGTTCATACATATCCCACACCATCTATTCCCTTGCCACAACAGACTCTCTGGAATCTCCCGCCAGTTCTTGGCCATTATAAATGCGGCCATTGTTCGGTCTGCTCCCTTACCATCAATTGCAAAACCTTGACACTGAATGGGAAGATTTGGAATCTAAAATCTTTCTCGAACTGTGGTTCAGATTCGTTAATTTATGGCATTAAGTGCCCTTGTAATTTACTCTATATTGGTAAAACCAGTAGAGTCATAAGACAAAGAATATGTGAACATAGATCGTGTTTAAAAAACAAAACAGACAAAAAACCATTGGTGGCTCATTACATTTCAGCCAAACACAGCTATACTGAATTACAGTGGTTTGTTATTCAAAAGATACCGGCTCCACCTAGAGGTGGTAACCGTGATCTAGCATTAACAACTGCAGAACAAAGATTGATCTATAACCTGAATACGGTGAATCAGGGCTTAAATGTTGCTGTGGAGTGGAATAGTTTGATAAACTAACATTCAGTACCCCTAATGTATTTAGGGTCACAGGACCCTGGTTTTTGTATAAACGAATATAGTCCTTCGATAATCCCTGTAAATATATGTTATATGATTTCACTTTATGATCACATGACGCGTTTTTTCTAAATACAATTGACTCGTTTTAAACGCAGTATCATGTTTAATTCTATTAGTCGGGTTGTTTTATAACCCGTATAAGATATATTTTTCTTGTGAACTGAAATGGTGTTTTTCCTGTGAACTGAAACATATTGAGTCCCCCGAATCCATCCGGGACTACAAGACCTCTGTTCTTCGACCATCCTTGAAAACACATGTCACATGACGAACGCGTTCGGTCACGTGACACGCCGTTCCGATTGCGATTGGCCCGTCATATTGGCCTGTTCTCTGTGAACAGTTTGAACAACTAAATCTCCATCCACCTGGGGTTTTAAGACTTCGTTTGTCTTGCGTAAATGAACTTAGTTCTTTTGACAGTTTTTCTCGACAATCTTTGGAAACATATGTCACATGACGTACACGTTCGGTCACATGATATGTGGTCCCGATTGCGTTTGGCCCGTTATATACGTACATCTGCATATTTAATCTGTCTTCCGGGTGGCCTAGCTGTGAAGCCTGTAAACGAAGCAACCCTGACGAGCGGCCTCATACGAATACAACGCAATCTTTGGTAAGCTCGAGCTTGCGTGCCGCGGTAATTATTTTTCTCTCTATCGAATTTTCGAATTTTGGCTTACATATATGTGCTCTCCGCATTGACAGCCTCGTACTCTGGATACATTTGATCCGGGAAACTGAGACACGCCTGCATGAGCGTCTCATGTGCAAACAGCCGTTCCATTACTGCGCCCCCTAAATAACCGTGCCTGCGCGGACCTCAATGAAGAGAAGGTACATTAATGTCTTCTTTTTGTTTGGTGCCCATAAGGACTGATTAAGACTAAGCATAACACTTTTGGGCACTAACCGTTCTGAACTAGTTTTTTTAAACACCGGATCCTGTATGGTTTCAAAACGACACACAGGGTACGGCTTAAATATCTTCTAGAGCTGAGATATCTGGGCTGTAGGAAGTTTTCATCTCCTGACATTAAGAGAATAATGTCTTGTTAAATATGATAATTGTGGGAATGGATTAGTAACTAATATACACCTTAATCAGATGAAATTATTGATGTAGACATGGTCTTTATTACATTATAGGACAAGGTGAGCCTTGCCAGTGAAGTCAGTATATAATCCACAGTGGCGTGGACTAATTTTATACACAATACGGATGAATTTGTATCATCGAATGAAATACACTCTCTCTAGAGTCAACAAGTAAGAGATTTTGATACTATGTCACATTTGTTATATAGGATGCTGTAAGTGTGTGTTTTTTCTTTTGTCCCCTGTGTACGTTAGGGTACGGTATTTGGATTATCAAGTAATGTTTGTTTAACTAGGTTAACATAAGGACCCTAAGAAATGTGTGGTAGGACTAAGAGGCTAAATATTACATATGTTTTATACATAACTCACCTATGTACAGCTACGGGATGTTTTTCTTGCAAAAAATGTTTTTTAAAATAACTATGTAAATTACAACTGGTTATACGCGAAGTAATGTCATCACCCTGTTTTGAATTTGTAGATCTATGATGTCCCATCTACATCACATAAAAGACCAAGTGTGAAGAAATCATATGTCCTGAAGATGGCCACGATATCTATCTCGAAATAGACATTTGAGGAAATGTCTGATTTCTGTATGGGCCGAAACATGTCGACAATTTATACCTCAGCTAATGTCTAATGAGTGACAATATAGCTTATGAATTCTTTCTAAAAATAGGGTCATTGTTTGACACATTTATATTTGTATCGATGTATTTTATGTCTTTTTTAAGCGTTTGGTATCTTTTTGATACATTGGTGTAGGAATAGACTCTGTTCTTTTATATCTATATGAATTAAAGTATTTGTGAACATTTTCTTTGGGTGAAAGTTTTCCTTCTCTCTAGTTCTCCACGCTCGTATGACAGTGATCTTTGTGTGTCTGTTGTAAACTTATGTGACTATAGTATTCTGATTTCTGTCATCTCTGGAGTCAGAGTAGTAAGGGGTAATTAATTCTCTGTGCCTTGCGGTACTCTTTGTTTTTCCCCATTGGTGATGCTGGGCATATGATGTGATTGGTTTTTGACCAACATAATATAACATATATGCTATGGTAGGGTATTTTCAAGACTAACACACAGGGGCATGGCCAGCCGAGGACACAGACGGATGCCTCCTTGGTAAGCTCAGTTTTCCCTCTCCACCTCAAGGCCCAAATCCACCTCAGAAACGCCTAAAGACCTAAACAAAATGACCCATGCATACGTGAGTGCCTGGGGCATTAACAGGGAAAGGATTAGGTGGTGAGGCAAATTTGGCAAAGTTTGAAACAGTTTTGTGGCGCGGACTGCACCTCCCGCCAAGATGGCAGCCACAACAACGAACGGCAGAAGATTACGGAGAGGCGAGCCTGAGTTATGGTGGATGGACCTGCGGTTGGAGATTGCGTCCCAAGTGGCACCTCTGTACAAAATAGATGAGATGACAAAAGCAACTTAAATCACATGAAAGAACTGTGTGTAGTTATCCTGGCTCAAAAGAAAACTGGTGGCGGTCTGTGCCCCCCCCCCTTACCTTTGCGGTTACGGACAAAGCAGTCCGGGACCAAGATGCTGCTGAAGGAGCCTTGGAGTGGATGGCGGAGATTGGGAGCGGCTTGAGACAACAGCCGGAGGGGCAGGTGTTGAGGTGGCACCGTGGAAGTAAGCAGCCACAGCTGTGGCGGGACTGCTGCCCTTACGAGCAACATATGCCAAGGGCGCTTAATCCCCACACTCTAGGAAGCGAAGCAAGGCGGAAGGCGGCAGATTGGAACACCGACAGTGAGAGAAAGCAGCTGTCCGCCCACCCGCCAGAAGTAAGGAGACCGGGGGCCAGGGGGGTGCAACGAAGGATGCATACACGGGCGCATGCAGGCATAGAAGGGAGAAGGGCCCAGCTAACAAACTGGAATTCTAGGCGGCACACAGAGCAGCAGGCACCAGCTGAGGGAGAAAGGCTAAAGACAGATAAATAACCTGCAATCCAACACAACAAATGCCCTGCCATACTGGAGATGATGGCCCGGTGTCGCTAAATAGAGAAGCACCCTATAAGCCTAGCACCAACATAAGCACTGAATGTGAGCCTGAGACAGCTGAAATCACTGGAGCAGGGCACAGATAAATGGCGAGGTGGCTGAAGGGGTAATGCCAGTGGGATTGGCGACAGGAAGACATAACCGCCTCATATGCTTTCGCAAGTAAGTCAATGGACCAGGAACCCCCTATGCAGTCGGGGATGATGAGACCTACTATGCACACCCCAAGATTCAGAAAAACCATGGGTGATTCTGGAAGTGACTGAATTGGATGGAAGCATGCTCTGAGTGGAACGCTTTCACAGACTTTTAGAGCCACAAAGCACCAAGCAAGGAGGAGACGCCCTCCTCATTCAAGCGCCAACGGAGGACCCTTGAAACCTTAAAGGAGCAGCAAGCCTGAAAGGACTTAACTAGTTGGAGCTGGTGACGAAGACCTGCGGCCAGGATCAATGCAAAAGCAAGCCCCACTGAGCAACCCCCCACCCCCAAGCCAGCAGCCGCTGCCCTGCTGTGGACACGGCTGCAGGGAAGGTGGCCAGGCGGAGCTGAACATGAAGGAGGGCAGGAGCTGGCAACCGCCCGCGGGGACCCCCGACTGGAGCTGAGGAGACTTGCTGTGGAGCCCCGCGGGGAAGCCCCTCCCTCTCCCAGCCAGCAGCCATCTCTTCTGCGGACGTACAGCTAAAAGTGGGTAAGCAGATGCCGGGCAGGAGCAAAGGAAACCACTAGTGACACAAGGAGGTGAGCGCTTGACAATTTCACCCACTAGCAGGGACTGGCTACGAATGTTTGCCCGGAGGGCACTGGGGGTCTAGACCAATCCTGGGGCAGTCGAATACCCTTTAGAGGTGGCCCCCTTGAAGTTTGGCTGGCACCAGAAGGACTAGACATTTGAACGGCCCCCTGGGGCCGCGGTGGCTGGGTCTCCCCCTGGAGGGGGAGGCTGTCGCTGTTGTGAAGCATCAGTAACCCGGTCCATAGACCTGGATAAGAAGGAACCCCCACCCCCCCGGAAGGAGTTTCAGGGCGAAGTGAGGGTTCTTGGGCACTTTTTACAGCGATGAGAGACTCAAGACATTGCCCCAATTACAGAAAGGGCCGCAGCCTGGGCCCCATACTAATGTCTACCAGGCATAGGCGGAAGTCGGGGAAGGCCAGTCATTCCTCTAGAGAGCCCCAGGGAACACTTCCTATACTTTGGCCTGCTATGGAAAGCAAGGACACCAACAAAACGGGCAGCGGCCACCCAGAAGAGAGGAGGAGCGTTGAGGCGGATGGGGCTGTGGCGCAGTTGACAAGGCAAGATCTTAAGGGGGAAATGCAAGCCCTGAGGGAATCCCTGGCTCAAACTTTTCACGTTCAGTTTCAACTTATGAGGTCCGACCTCAATGTGGCGCTGGGTGAAATTCGACATGAAGTGGCTTAGCTAGGGGAAAGGACCGATTTGCTGGAAAGGGGCCTCCAGGAGAATGAGAGGGATACCACGGCTAACAGTGAAGCCATAGATCGGCTGGACACGGCGACGAGGAACATGGAGGCGATGCGGGAGGACTTGGAAAATAGATCCTGGAGGATCAACATGCGGAACAAGGTGCTTCCAGAGACAGTGAGGGATCGTTTTATAAAGGAGGAATACCAGCGTATATTTGTGGAACTCTTGGGTGATGGAGACCCGAGTGCGATATCATTGGATAGGGCCCACAGAGTCGGCCGAGTCCTGGGTGGTCCCAACGCCAGACCCCGGGAAGTGGTGGTCACTTTCACCAGATATGGTCAGAAAGAAGCAGTATTGCGAGCGGCCAGACAAAGCGAGCCTGTCATTTATAAAGGGCAGGAAATACTGTTGTTTCAGGATCTGGCCATGAGCACACTCCTGAAAAGAAGGGTTATGGGTCCGGTCTTGAAGGAGCGGTCCAAAAAGGGAATAAAATACAGGTGGTCCTTCCCTTTTGGCTTAATTTTCGAGTGGGAGGGGATCCAGAAGCGGGCGACCACGCTCCAGGAAGCGGCCAGAATTATTGGTTTGAAGTTGGTGGATGAGGGGGGGGGAACGCGTGGGGGTCCCAGTATCTCGCAGGGGCCAGAGGGATAGAAGTAGACCCTGGGAGTGGGCCACTGTGGGGGAGCGGGGCAAGAGGAAGGGATGTTGCAGGGCCCTACAGGGGGGCTAAATGCACAGAGCCCCAGAGGAGAGGGAGGTCGGAATGCGGCGGGGGATGGGTGACCCACCGGGGTAGTACCTTGGAAATGCCTGGGGGTGGTGGACTCATGGGCTGTGTGATGAACCTGGTGGGGAGGAGTTAAAACATGTTGGAACAAGTAAGGACGGGACTGTCCGGGGAGAGTGGGAAGGAGGGTGGGGGTTTGGGGCGGGAGGCTGTGGTCAAGCCCAAAGTTGGGGGTTCAGGGCAGGTGGGCTGAGGTGGGGCGGGGAAGGGGATGGGGAAGGGGCCTTAGCGCTTAATTGCGATTTGTTGAGAAGGTGGGAGAGTAAGGGGAGGCCAAGGAGGGGGATGGAAGAGCGGTTCGCGGGAGCAGGGCATATTATCATTTCGATTTCAGGTGGCTAACTCATAATGTGAGAGGGTTAAATTCTCCCCTCAAGCGGGCTAAGCTAGAACAATTAACCCGTACGCATGCACCGGATGTTTTAGCCCTGCAGGAAACCCATCTGCTGCGGGAAGACAAGGGCCGCCTAAGTCTGAAGGGTTTCTCACAGATTTTCTTTGCATCAGGTCCCACAAAGAAAGGGGGGTGGCGTTGGCATTTGGGAGAGGTATGGATTTTAGGATTCAGGAGATTCTGAGGGATAACAATGGGAGGTTTATCTTGGTAAGGGGGGAGCACCTGGGCACTACTTACACCATAGCCTCGGTTTACGGCCCAGACGCGGGACAGGACAAGTTTGCGAGGGAGACTCTGGGCATGCTGGAGGGGTGCGAGGGGGCAGGTCATCCTAGTGGGGGACCTCAATTTAGCCTGGGACAAGCAGCTGGATTGGACACAACATGGAGGGGGCGGGGAGCGGTGTCCTCCCCACAGTTGAAAGAGAGGTTCAAGGGGGCAGGCCTGAGGGACGTGTGGCGGGTGCTGAGAGGGGAGGAAGAAGGCTACACGTATCTTTCAGATTTGCACGGAACTCAATCTCGAATTGATTATATCTGGGTCTCGGCGAGTCTGGTGGGTGGGGTAGAGCGGGTGGAGACCGCCCCCATGGGGGTTGCAGACCATAAGGTTGTGTAGATGAAAATGCAGTTGGGAAGGCGGAAGCCAGGGGTTTGGGGCTGGCATTTTCCCGGGGACCTTCTGAGGGACCAGGTGATCAGGGAAGAGATCAGTAATAACTTTAAAGCCTTCTTCGAAAGAAATAATGACACGGATACGAGTCTCAGCATGAGGTGGGATGCTTTTAAGGCCACTCTGAGAGGGGTACTAATTGCCCTGAAGGCAGAGAGGAATAAACAACTGAGGCTGCTGGAGACCCAGCTGGAAGGGGAGGTGGAAGCGGCAAGAGTGAGACTGAAGGGGGACCCCTCAAGGAAAACGTATAGGGAGTATAGGTTGGCAGAGGGGCAACTGAGGATCCTGAGGACCAGGTTGCGTGAGTGGGAACGGCTCAGATACTTCCAGCTCAGACACTGGGTGATGTCCAAGGAGATTTGAAGGGCGGCAACTCGCGATCTGACTCAGTTTGAAATATTCCTCCTGACGCATGAAGGGTCCAGGGGGCTGATTTCGGATTTATATACGCTTTTGGAGAGTGCAGGCCCGATCATGAAGTGGCCATGTATGTCCAGGTGGGAGGTGCTTCTAGGGGTGTGAATGGAACGAGAGGACTGGGAGAGGCTCTGGAAACTGATTCCGAAAGGGCTGCCCAGCTTCAGGAGGCCTGGTATAAGTACCTTTTCGGCTGGCATTATACTCCGGCTCGCATTAAGGCAATGTTCCCAACAACGTCCGGGACATGTTGGAGAGGCTGTGGCGGGGAAGGCACGGAGGCCCACAGATGGTGGGAATGCCCTAACATTAGGCCTTTCTGGAGGGATATCTCTCAAGCACTAAATAAGGCATTTGGGGAAGGCATGAGTCAGGACCCTCGCGAGATCCTGGTTGGAAAGAGGAGGAAGTTCAGGGGGTATGGCGTGAAGGGGGGACATTATAAGGCAAAAGTAGTCTTCATATTAGCAGCAATGGCTCTCATTGCCCAAAGGTGCCCCAGGATTCCAACAGAACAGGACTGGTTGAGGAAAATGTGGGAGATTGTTTAATTGGAGTGGCCTACGTTTGCTGTAAATTGCAATTTGACTAACTTTGCGGCGGAGTGGGGAGAGACCCTGGAATACTTAAAGGGAGAATTCCGGGAGCAGCGGCGACCCCATAGACTGAAACTCTTGGACCTGCACACCTAATCACCAGATGGAAGAGGGAAAGGGGGGGGTCACGGGCGCTAGGGCACGGGGGGGTGGGAGAGGCGACAAGTTGTCGGAGTTGCTGTTTTTCTTTTCATGTTATTAAAATAATAAAGAGAAGTTTGAAGGAAAAATAAAAGACCCGGAGGACCGCTACTTAATGCTGGGAGGGAAACTTATGGGACAACAAGTCACACTAGTAACGATCATTGCCCCCAACGAAAGACAGGATCGATTCTTGTTGGGACTGTTACCCAAAATAGCGCAAAGGGGAGTGGGGCAGATCCTGATTGGAGGTGATTTTAATGGGGTGATGGATGCTGCAATGGACAAAACCCTTCCGGCCACCCCCAGTGACCATACATATCGGCAGGCTTTAGCAAGATTCATTAGGGAATTACACCTGATAGAAACATGGTGATTTTTCCGCCCACATGAGAAAGCGTACACTCATTATTTAGCGGTGCATAGGGGTCACTCCCGGATCGATATGGTTCTCATCTCAGACACACTGGTCCCACAAATCACAGGACTGGAAATAGGAGTGAGGTGTCTATCAGACCATGCTCCGGTCCTATTGAAGATGGAACTGGCCGACTCACAACGACAACCCCCGCAAGCCATGGAGACTAAACGAGGTGATCCTGAGGGATTTAGCCCTTAGAGCGGGCATAGAACAACTCCTAAAAAACTACTTCCAAGAAAACATTACTCCAGAGGTAAACTGGGCCCGATATGGGACGCAAGCAAAGCGGTGGTAAGGGGTGAATTTATCGCACACACAACAAACTACATCAAAAGGCGTTAGAAGGTGAGGCGGGACATGGAGGCCAGAGTAACAAAGGCAGAGACGCAGTATAAAGACAAGGGCTCACAGAAAGCATTGGGGGAATTGAAAAAAGCAAGGGCGGTCCTACAAACCGACCTGGCTGATGATGCTGCACGACTACTGGTACAAACCAAACAGTTTTATTATATACATGGGGACAAAGCCAACCGACTCCTCGCAGCTAAACTGAGACAACAGAAACTCCGGAATCGTATAAACCATCTTAAAAATCGGGAGGGGGAGCTGGTGAGGGGAGAGAAGGAAATAGAAGAAGTCATGTATTCATATTATATCGAGAACCTGAAAGGGGAAGACCTAGATAAGGAAGCACAGACAGCATTCTCAAATCAGATAACCCTGCCCCAAATCAGCGAAACAAACAGGCAAATGTTAGAAGCACCCAAAACGGAGGAAGAGGTGGGGGAGGTCAAAGGGGCACTGAAGGGACACAAATCCCCAGGTCCAGATGGTCTCAGCAATGCGTACTATAAAACCTTCAGGGCTATCCTAGTGGGCCCCTTAACAAAACTGTTTAACTTCATCCGAGACATGGGAAGAATCTCTGGGGATATGAACCCGGCAACCACTGTGTTGCTCTTAAAGCCAGATAGGAACCGACTGGAACGTGCGAGTTACTGCCCCATCGCCTTGTTAATTGTGGATGCAAAAATCTATTCCTCAATCCTGACCCGTAGGTTGGCGAGGGTTCTCCCGGGGATAATCCACCCAGACCAGGCAGGCTTTATAAAGGGGCGGCACACTTATAATAATATCCGCAGAGCCATAGACACAATAGACTGGGGACGAAGGACAGGGCAGAAGTTCTCGGTACTGGCAGTGGATGCTTCCAGAGCCTTCAATAGCATGCACTGGGGATTTTTACAACTGACCCTTGAGAAGTTTGGATGTGGTCCCACCTTTACCCGTATGGTGATGGCCAACTTCATACGACCAACCACAAGCCTGATGATCAATGGGCGGCTTACAGAAAACATCCGAAAAGGCACGAGGCAGGGATGCCCAGTATCACCACTGATTTTCGCCCTGGCCATGGAGCCACTGGCGGAGAGGGCCCGAGCCGATCCGGGAATCCAGGGGGTAGATGTGGGGGCCGGGAATCCCAAAAGGTAGCTCTCTACGTGGATGCTCTCATGTTCCTGAAAGACGCAGCACACTCACTCCCAAAGGCCATAGAATTGTTAGAGGGATTTGCGAGGGACTCTGGGTTCCATATCAACTATCCTAAATCTAAAGCACTCAACATCACTGTGAGGACAGAACAAGTGGCAGATTGGGAAAACCGGTACCCCCTGAGATGGGAATATAAATCGATAAAATACCTAGGGATACAACTGACCCCCACATATGAGAGGCTATACTGGGCTAATATTCCAGGCCTATTGAAAGCACTGGCAGAAGATTTGAAGCGGTGGGACATGCAGGAGCTATCATGGCTGGCACGGATAACCGCAGTCAAGATGACCCTGTTACCTAGATTTCTGTTTGTGGTAGGCGCGCTCCCAATACGTATGCTGGGCCCGGCAATCAAAAAATTACAAAGGGAGGTGATGTCCTTCATTTGGGGGGGGGAGAAGCTGAGAGTCTCCAAGAAGGTAATTTTTATACCACAAGCGTTAGGGGGGGGCTAGGGGTGCCAGAATTCCAAAGATATTTAGGGGCTGCACAGATAGCACCCATGCTATAATGGCCACTTAGAGAAGGCAAAAACCGATGGACAACCCTTGAGAGTGCCCCTACTAAGACACCCCTGGGGAGCCTTGTCTTCCTAGCAGCAAGACACAGAGGCAAAGGAGGTAACATTGCTGAAATCAATCCAAAGCCACCCTATGGTATTGGGACAAAGCTTTAAGGGGTAGGAGAGTGAAGGTGGGTGGAGGCCCGCTTGCTCCGGTTGCCCATAGCCCGGACTTCACCCCAGGGATGTAGGTTGACTTTTGGGCATGTTGGAGGGGGGGGGGGAGAAACTCTGCTACTGAGGGACCTATACGCAGAAGGGACACCCCTCACATTTGAAGACTGTAAGGCCAAGTTTGATATGAGCATCCATTATATCCCAAATCAGCTCTAGTAAATATATATTGGAATCCCCTAGCACAAGAATAACGATTATTCTTCTCTGAGATTGAATCTGTTCTCGATCTAGCACAATCTGACCCACAAATAAAAACGATAATTGCTGGCGATTTCAATATGAATTGCTTTATAACAACTGCGGATCATCAACAATCAACAGCAACTAAATGGATGTCACGCAAGCAAACCCTCAAATTCTCAATCCTTAATGGGTCATCCAGGGAGGACAACCCACCAGTCTGCACCTGTAAAAGAGGATTGCAATCCTCAATATTAGACTATGTATTTATAAAATCAGACATGAACAAGCAAATCGCCTCTTTTAAAGTCTCACCAACCAACTAGAGTGACCACTTGATTTTAGAAATTCGCTGGATCGCTCATGCTAATACCACTCCAGCATATTATGACCAAGCAATCTCTCTTAATCAAGCCAGAAATCGCCTCTCCCGACGTACTCCTCAAATAGCCTCATTAGAATGCTCTCTACAACAGGCATTATCTAATAATCATTCACATAGAGCCATTGAATATACTGAACACCTTCAGGTAATCAAGCAAAGCACTTATTCATGGAAGCAGATAGTATTTGAACATAAGCATACTTATCACTCAGAGATAATGAAGCTATACCGAAAACCCGTAAGAACATTGTCCTCCGTTACTCAAATAGACCTAAAAACAAGACTAAGAACTGAATATAGGAACAAGACTAGACCGACATTAACACTTATGAAACAGGAGAATGCAGAAAGAATGCTAGAGGCCATCTCAAAAAAATCCATTGGCAAGATCTGGAAATTGTTAAGCGATACTCCAGCTTCTACTACTGACTCAATGATGTTAAACATCATCAATGAGCAAGAATGGGTCTCACACTTTTCCAGTATGCTCAATAGATTGCCGTCACACATTCTGCCCCTAGCATATGATAAAGCGAGACTTGATAATATACAATCCGACAAACTAGACATCACTCTTAAACTCAAAAAATGAAATCCATCTAGAGCCCCAGGACCTGATGGTCTATCAAACCTAACTCTTAAGAGGCATCCAGAAAAATGGGCAGCCATCCTTGAAATTAACTTTAAAGAAATTATCTGAACAGGCAACTTACCCTTGTTGTGGAAAAAAGCTATACTAATTCCCATTTTCAAGAAGGCCGACAGATCCAAACCTGAGAATTACCATCCCATAGCCCTCCTCGATGCCCCGGGAAAGGTTTTCGCAAGATTAATCCTAAGAGACTTTACGTCTTGGCTTAATAATAACAATTTAGATTGTAATCAGTCAGGTTTTATGAAAGGCATCGGCACTGTTTTAAATTTACTTATTTTATCTACAATGAAAAAGCAAGCAATTGACACAAATCAGGCAGCCTTTATAGCACTTATAGATTTTAAACAGGCCTTCGACTCAGTTTCACAAGACATCTTATGGGTGAAACTACATCAAGTAAACTGCCCCCCACATCTACTCTATATAATACAACAATTTTACCTAGATACCTCTTTGAAAATCAAACTTTCCAGGGATGGGATGTTATCGAACTCAGTCGCGACCAATACAGGCCTGAAGCAAGGTTGTATCTTTGCTTCTATCCTTTTTCATTTTTACATTAAATATATTGGCACTAGATTTAAAACTGTCTGTGCATTTCCTCCAAAAATAGGCTCCAAGGAAATCTCATGGCACCTCTATGCAGATGATTTGGCTATCTTGGACAGGACCCCCATAGGATTACAGCGCGACGAACCACTTTAGGACAATATGCAGAAACCAAAAAGCTTGTATTAAACACCTCCAAATCAAACATTATTGTTTATCATCTGCCAAAAAATGGGTTCACGTTTAACTGGACCCTATGCAACACTTCACTAACTCAAGCACATCAATAAAAATACCTTGGAGTACATTTAAACAATCATCCATCAGACCAACCATATAAATCTGAGCTTAAAAACAGAATAAAATACCTTGCAAATCAATGCAAGGTCATTCAACTCAAATATGGTAAATTCTCCTAAAAACCTGCAATTATCTATTATAAACAGAAGGTAATCCCCGGCACCCAGACTAAATATCCATCAAATAGTCCAAAATGGGAGGTCCTCGAAGGGAAGTCAGTACTATCCTTGCCTCAAAGTCTTCCAATGCCCATTATCAGATACGAGCTAGGCCTAACATCATTAACAGCGATAATATCATGGCAACTACTAGCAGCCTATAGAAAATGTCTCGTATCTGAAGTGAACCAACACAATCTATTCCCAGCCATAAAAACAGCCATACTTTCAGATCAACCTTCAACTATTCATCTTTGGAAGACTAGATGCAAACTCATCCTCACAGAAGCCAATATCTCGCTTGAAATGTTAGTAAATACGCCTGACAAAGCAAAAAAAACCCTTTGGCTTCATGTGGGATTCTTGTCACAGCTATGTGAGCTTTAAAGCTGGAGAATTCCTCATTATATCACTGAATCAAACTGCACCTTACCTAAAAAAAATTCGGTGTCGTATTTATGCCAATGCACTGTTACGCTTTAGACTGAGACTTGCAAGAATCTCAAGACACGTCATAACTGACTTGACTTATCAATTCTGCAAAATGATTGAACACGATGAGACAACCCAACATCTCATAACCGAATGTTCACCCTTAAAGTGACCAACAAAAGGAGGGAGGCCTTTTACAAATATTTAAAAGAATATAATTCACTCACTAAGCAACAAACGTGGCTCTATATTTTTCATTCCTAAAGCGACTCTGAACATTGCGGCTGTACAATTCCTACTGACACTAAATCTAAATTAATAGATTGACCATATTTTACGCAAGTATAGATTTCATAGTAACATATATTTTGTATTACTAAGAAACTAATTTATGATAACCATTTGTATTCAATCGTATTGGTTTTATCTGGTAATCATTATTTGGTTGAAGGTACATCGTCTGTCTTTTACTAAACTTAATGTATTTAAAAAAAGAATTGTGAATCATCATTTTAGCCTTTATTATTAATAATGAAATGTTACATTGTCTATGATATGAATTGTAAGATTGAAATTAGACTTTGGTACGTTGAATGAAACTAATGACTGACTGTAATCTGTGATAATCAATTGAAAAAGTTGAGATAAATCACCTAAAACAATTTTTAAACTAATAATAAAAAATAAAAAAAGCAATAAAATGCTTTTTTCGGCCTACTTCCATTCATTTTCCCATAAAGAAAAAGTCCATATTTTTTCAAGTCGAAGTGCAACAACTGCCGGACGGAATCAGATCAAATGAGAAACGACTTGAGCACAAAGCATTGACTTGATTTCGAGGCAGGTTTGGGGTAAATTCAATCAGAGTGTGAAAAATATTCGATGGGGAAGGGACTTCCGCCTGCTCCCAAAAAAATAGCTGAATCTCACATGGTTGCAGCTGAGAGGCTTTTCAGAAATGGAAAAAGCAGTCATTTTCCCCCAAAATTCTATTACTAATAATGTTTGACTTGCTGGATGGATTTGAATGAACTGTTAAAAACAAAATCTTTGTCAAGGGACCCCTTCCATCCCACCCACCAATTGCAAACTTTGGGAACAATACATTATAAATGAATAAGTTATAAAGAAAATAAAACAATACAGTTTTAACCCCATTTTGTTTTTGAACAGCCTTAGTGTGAAAAACGCTGGGCAGATTTGTACTGAGAAGCGGGTGCCTGATGCTCCTTAAAACTTTTATATCGGCTTTGGTGCTTTGTAGCAGAGAGGTGAATAACTTTTGACTTGCTGGATGGATTTGAATGACATTTTCTAGACAAAATGTTTGTCAAGGGCCTCCCCCAAACAAGAACATTTAGGAACAATTTGTTACAAAAATGAAAGTTATTAAAACATAAAAATGCAGTTTTCAGCCTACTCCTATTCATTTTCCCATACAGGAAAAGTGCTGTTTTTGAACAGCTGTAGAGCGAAAAACCCCTGGGCAAATTTGGACCAGATAAACAATTTGGGCACAGAGCATTGACTTAATTTCCTTGACTGGTTTGGGGTAAATCCATCTATTAGTCTTTCGTGGACCTCTTGGCCGCAAGGCTGGTAGCTATCTGAGCCTCTGTACCCTTGCCGGTAATAGAGCCTACTAGGGCCCTCACGCTAGGTCGCTTCCCTGGAAAGGAGTCGCCTTTGCGGGGTGCTTTTGAGAACAAAATACTTCTTAGTCTTCCTCCTTGCGTACTCCTTTATGTGATCTGGAGGAGATCTGTTCAAGAGCTCCCTCCACCTAGCCAGCTGGCTCTTCAGAGACTGGGGCGTAAGAGTGTTGCACTCTGTACAACCTTCCCAGCCGTGGTCTTCGCATAGGCACAGAGGGCAGAGCGTGTGCGGGTCTGATGTAGGGAAAGAAGCGTCAAAGACCGGGCACCTGCTCAAACCGTCACGGCCGACATGCGCCAGGTAGTACAACACAATCCTAAAAGGGAAACAAAGAAACAATTCTAGTGACACATGTCCCTAGGGAAGACTTGACACGCGTGGAATTACGAGCCACAGAAAGGCCTCAACCACGGCATTGGTGAGGTAGGTCTGCTCCCGTCGCCACGGAAAAGAGGACTAAGGGGTGGTGCCGGTGGGCAGAGTCAAAGGAGTGCATGCTCCCGGGGCCGCACCCCTGCGCGCAACTAAATTTAAAGAGGAAAGACAGGTTTTTTTTCTAGTGAAAAAACGTTCCCGTCCCTAGCGTGGGATGCCCATACATTATGGCGGAAAGGGGGCGGCTTTACTATTATGTTTAGGCTCAATAAGAAAAATAATTGCTCTCCTCAAGAAGAAAGCGAGACACCTTGGTTACTAAATGAATTTTGGTGTCTTTTCGGAAATTGTATGAGGGTAAAGTTGTCCCAGCATTGTTATATGGTTTAGAGACCGATCAATCACTTTTAATGCAAATGTAACCCCCATAGAGGGACGTGGACTTATTAGGAAATGTGTCTTATCCCTGCCAAAGAGTTTACTACCAGGGGATAAGACAGCTGCAATTTGTTTTGAATTGGGCTTAGTATCCTTAAATACTAGACTACTTTGGAAAGACTGCTACTTTGATCGAAATTTGGGTTCCTGACACAATATACACTCTAACAAAGTTTTGGTGAAACTACAAGGGCGTCGAAAATGCATATGGCAAGATTTTTGAAACTGCACTACAGCTGTGAGGATTCTCCTTGACAGTGCAGCAACTTGACTGGTGCGATACATGCCTTAGCATTTCAAAATACAAACGTAGAGTAGATCGGATATTGATTCATAAACAGTTGGGGGGAAATGACTTGGTACTTACAGCGTTTTCCTGTTTAACTTTTATGCGTTTCCGGTTTAACTTGCTAGAAGCCAGAGATAATCTCATGCTCTGGAACAAAGGCGGAGAAGTATCGCCCAACTGTAGATACTGTTTAAAAGATGCTGAGTCTTTGAAACATCTTGTTTTATATAGTGAGGAGCTAAACGATAGAATATTATGTTTTGGGCGTTTTTATTCATACCACAGATTTTATAAGTGAAGTTTCATGGTAAAGAATTTTTAATGCTAATTTCATTGCATTGATCTTGGTACTTTTGCACTTTATCCAGAGGATACAATTAGTTAAATAATGGCTCTTGATTTAGAAGAGGGAAAGACTAATAGAAGGATTTTTATTTTTATGAATGCAGTTTGTATTGATTTTGTATGTTATGTATTGTTCTTATTGATTTCCTATTTTTTCATTTTATGTAAATTGCTTTTGTAAGGTTTTCATTGTAAACCATAAACACAATAATCCTTAAAACGTATAATATACACGCACATATATATATATATTTATTAACAGGAGTGAACCCCCCCAAGTCTGTTGAATATTTTAAAAACTACTGGATGCTCACCCAATGGACTCATCAGTACATCGCTTCACGCTTTGACGATGCAGATTCATGCATTTATGTAGAGCTTGACTAATTTCCCCAACATAGTAGCCAGGTCCGGGACATTCAATGCACATAATCAAGTAAACAATATTGCTGAATGCACATGTAAACTGTCCCATAATTTTGTAGTCCTGCCCCGTGTGGGGTATCTTGATTGTATCTGAAATGTTGATATGCGGGCAGGTTAGGCATCTTTTACATGTGTATGTAAATGTGTATGTAAATATGTGTTTACATGTTAGGGAGAGGGTTATAACCGCGGTTACAATATATAGCGAACCAGAATGTGTGTTCCGTATGGGCTGGTACGCCCAAGCGCAATGGCGTGTTTGTGCCAATTATTGACCAATCACATGGCCCAATGAAATGTTGCGCCTGCTCATGGCAATAGTCGCGTCAATGGAATGCCCAATCACTTTGAAAGTTACGTTGACATGACGTTGCAGCTGTTTTTAACAGCCAATCGCATTATGGACTGCAGTACCCTTGTAGCTGTGTCAATGAACAAGCCAATGGCACACCGCAATTTATTGACGCAGCTACGACCATGCCATTTGATGAAATCCACACGTGCAAAATGACCCAATAGGACATCAAGCTTCTTCAACACGGCTACGAATCCTAATTCTCTCTTCCCTTGTCTTATTTGTTCAGCTTCAGCTCTTTTTTGAGGCATTGCCTTTTTAGTGCTGTCATTTTTGTTGTTTAACATACTCCTCCCCGGTTGGACATTCCAACATGTCCAACAATGATAGCAGCAATGATGACAATCTCACCTGGGTCCCTAATCCGTCGCCACCCAGGAAAAAAGCAAATCGATTGATGACCACTGCAGACAGTTGGCGATACTCTAACGAGAAAGAACACTGTTCTAATAAACACACATTTTTAAAAAAGGTGGAGGACATGCTATCCACATTGTGCAAGAAAACTCAGGTGGTCCTTCTAATGTTCAGTCACAAAGCCTGGGAACATCAATTATGATAAATCTTGTGCGAGCCCACTGAGATGATGTGGATGATGCATATTGGAAATCGCACAATCACGACAAAATAAAAATGCATGGGGCGCATGCACTATGTGCACAGAGATCAGCACCACCTGCATCTACCAGTGGGACATCACTGACACTGAATGAATCCTCAACTTCAGCACAAATGTCCACTGCACTTGCTACAATTTTACTGGCTCCCAACCTCTCATTGATGAGTCCTGTGTGGACGATACCTCAAATGGGTAGCCAAGGGGGTGCCACAACTAAAGAGAGTTGGGTTTTTTTTTAGTGCCAATTTGTGTTCCTCCTTTAAAAAAAACAAAGAATTGTTTAATGTTTCATCCTTGTGTGTGTTCCTCCCCTGCTCCACCCCCCTCTTTCCTTCCCCCAAAATGGCCCTTTTAAGGGCCACTCTTTAAATTACAAAAATAGATATAAAAATAGATACAATTGAACACATAAAATTTAACACATACTGCAAAAATATATTACAATATATATACAATATCTATTTTATGAAGTTTGAGTGTCTAAAATTTACCAAAATATGTTTTTGTAACTGCAGTTACAATGTTAATGGGCAGGGGAACATGTAGCCACGGATAGAACCACTCAGTCATTGCTTGCCTTAGCTGCACAAGCATAAACCTGCGACTCATTGGCTGATGCTGTAGCTGCGGCTAGAAATAATATTAAACAAAATATACAAATCGGTGTGTATACATATGTATATTGCACATATATATATATATATATATCAAATGTCTTGCCTAATACCTTTATATCTCATCTTCTTTCTTGAACATTACTAACTCTGAAACAGAATGAAATGTATTTCATAATAAAATAACAAGAATATTGATGGTTTTCTTTTTCATAATGGTACTAAGTGAATACTGAATGCATTGCTAGTACACAACCAATAAACGGGTGTGCGTGATTTATTAAAAAATATTTTACCTAATGGAGAAGTGACCAAATTTATTTCACTGAAAATGGAAATTAACTTTTTCAACTTTTTTCTTTTTTTTTTATAATGTGGGGGAGAACCCTGCAATCCCTCTCACCCTACCCTAACTTTACCCTTACCCCACACCCCACCTATTATGCACTATACATACACCACTTTACTTACCATTTTCGGTGAAATAAATTTGGTCACTTCTCCTTAAGGAAAATTGTATTCAGTGATTTCTACAGTATCGCAGTAAATGGTTGTATTCCTTAATCATGCAATGGAGGGAAGAAAATTCTCATTGGAGAGAAACAAAACCTCTATTCACTTCTTTAAAATATTATAAATATATATACATATACATATTATATACCATCTCACTTCCTACAAGTATATCTATATAACATGTTAAATATAAATGTAAACAATTGCATAAAATAAACATTTTGTAAAAAAGAATTAAAAGAATGACACTTTCAAAGTGAAGCGGTATCTACAGTGTAGTATAGAACAAATAAATGCTGTATGATTACTTCAACTACACTAACCATTTAAGTAATTACGAACTTGGCTTTGCATCAGAAAATTCTAAATAGAATTACTCAAAATATCAATAGTTCAGGCACACAAGGCATTTCACAACAATGAAGATATTTTAAAATACTGTACAAACATTATTTAATATTAAATTATGACAAATTGACATTAATTTATGCAACCTTAACCAGGAAACCAAGACATATAACCTAACCATTTCTTCAGTTTTACAAATAAATAAATAAAGACATGCCAACAATGTAACATTATTTTGAGTATACAGTTTTTTAAAGTATAGTCAAGCCAATATTTCAAATAGGTAGACAATAAAAACCTTTGTTTGTGAAAATGTATTAACGCTTAGCAAAAGCTACACTAATAACCTAACAAATGTTATTTCCATGGTTCATGTAAAATCAGTGTGTTTGGCCACATACACACAAGAAGGTAATAATGACATTTCAAAATGTACACATTTGAATTTTTTTGAAACTGGGAATTGTTATTTAAACTTCTATTTGCACACATAGCGGTGTGCAGTGTGGAATACATTTTATTAATGAAATTAAACTTCATTTTAAAATATGAAAATTATATCTATATTGCCATTACAGAAGCAAATGACAATTTTGTATAAACTACTATAAAATAACAAAAAACGGCCACAGTGTAATTACTCAATACATTGTATGACTTTTCTGAAAACTTCAACATTGCAAATCGAACATCTTTAATCATTGAACAAACTAACACTTAAAGTAAGCTTTTTCATTTTTTTATTGAATTGGAATACTTTTTTAAAACATCCTGTGCGTGCCAATATTGACCACCTATTCACATAACAAGTAAACAGAGTATATCTAAATTCTTCCCTAAACGCTTATTAGCAGTTAGATCTCATTTATTTTACAAACATTGTACTTTATTGTTTTTGTATCTACATCCTACTGTTTACTTGTTTCATATGTAAACAGTCACAACCTTCTACACCCCTAACACTCAAAATTATGTACATGGAACCATTTATGTAACCTAGCACTTATAGGGAAACACTTGTAAATATTAAAATATACACGATTGTACACAATAAAACAGAAGAAGATTGCAGCATGCTGTTTTCTCTTCCAATATATATAATCTTATGAATATTATCTCTACACTTATTTTATACTGATTTTAAAATACATCCTACTAACAATCCATCTCTTACTTTACATAAAACACTTATTACCCTAGTCTTCCATCTCAAACTTTTATTTTATATGTTTATATTCACAAAGAATATAAAGCACATATTTTAAAACTTTGCTTCTAACACCATTAAATAAGGATTCTTTAAACCCTTTGGCAATCCAGCTTAATGTGTGACTATCAAGTCATTACAAGCAAGCCAATCTACTTCTGTATGCACCCATGTTCTGATCAGTCATAGGAACATATACAAATCTTTCAGAAATATCCTGAGTAGGGTAATCCTGCTTGCATTGTGGTGTAATGAAGGCATGGTATCAAGGTAAGACAAACACAAGTGATCACAGTTCAAGGGTGTTTATTAAACTGTAAAATGGGTGAGATAAACACCTAGTCTAAACCTAAATCTAAGATGGGAACAAGCTACAACCATCAAATATTAATAATACACTCCTAGTGTAGTCTACTCAAATAAAAAGGGCCTATACTAAAAAGAAAACTATTGCCAATCCTTACCGCTATGCTACAAAATAGTGTGGGATAATGTTCACCAGAAAAGAAAAAGTGTTCACCAAATGATATGTCAGGATGTTATGGTCACGGTCTCCCTGCCCCATGTTTTTAGCACGGGACAAGGTGGGACTCTTGTGCACTCACACTCCTGGGCTTCTCCAACACAAGGTTACAGATCCTTTTCTTCTTATCAGGGCCTTCTGTACTCAAGTATCTTTCATGCAAAGTCTCTGGCTTCAGAGGCCTGATGTTCCATAAACAACAAAATAAATGTTCCTACTATTTATCTTCACGTTGGGCAATTACTTTTCACCCTTGGAACCCCCTCAGCTGGGCTCTGATCCTTCTCTCAATGTTAGCCTCCCTCAGTCGGTTTCAGCCCAACCACTCACTATGGACATCACTTAGTCAGGGTCACACTTGTCACAATGTTCACGGGTGTATTACTGCTCACCCTAATTCACAGGCATCCCTCAGCCGGTTTCACATTTGCCAAAATACACAGTTCAGTTAGCTTTGCCACAATGCAGGATTCACTTCCCTTAGCTTTCTCCTGGTATCCCTTGTTAGGGAGAATTCTCATTCTATGGCTAATTTCCCTTACCTATAGAGTTCCCCAGCAGCTTTGCTGGATTTGAAGTGTTTGTTTTTTTTCTCCTGCTAAGAGTGTTACCCTTTTTCCCACTCTTAGGCATATTTGCTATGTGTGTTCTAGGCAATTTTTTGTGTAATGTCTATGGGGTTTATCTCACCCTCATAGGAACCATCTTTATACACATGTGTTACACAGCACCCTCCGTGCAGTAACACGGGTGTTTTAGCGACCCCCAAACATAGACTCCATACCTTGGAACTGACTACCGTCTCCCAGGGCATGTAAAGTCCCCATTGACTTTACTAGTCAATCTTTATGAACAAAACCAGTACAACCCATCTTACTATGGAGGTACTGGCAAGGGTTAATAGTTTTTCCCTTATGTTCATTTTCGAGAGGGTACCGTACAGTCCCTCCCTCAAAAGTTTCTGGCTGGTGGCAATGGTTACTACCAACAATATTCAGCCGCAAATATTTCCCCATGAGATTTTCCCATTGTTCGAGGCTACCACATTTACTGACAGCCTCTAACATACTGCCAGTTTATTTTTATATTAACTTTACTCCGGTGGGTTTTATTTGCCAGAACTTTTATATAAATTCTTTCTCGTGTCTTTCTCTAAAATCCTAACCCAGGTCGGGGATCCTTTGTTCGTCCTTTTGGCGGGCTTCTGCCAAGAAGCCCTCCTTTCGGCGCCACTGAGTCTGGGGTGGATCTATTGTGTGGGAGGAGGAGTAGAACCCCTGGATAGGGTTGCCTCAGCAACCCATGTGGCACTCTGCCCTGATAGGCTGGAGGGTCTCCCGCCAGGATGACCACTCCACTGTGTGAGTGACAGCTAGGCTGTATGAATGGGGGTCTTTATAAATAATAAAAGCAGGGTCCTGAGGACAGGAAGAGCAAGACGTTGCCACTGGAACTAAGAAGCCAAAGAGGAGAGAAGCCAAAGACATCTGCACCAACTGAACCACCGGTGAAGCCCTGCTGCAGCATCTCACCACTTTTCTCCACATGACGAGAGAAGATCTTCATCTGCAAGAGCCTTCTTCCCTTGAGCTCGTGGGGCCAACCAGTTTGCCAATCACCTTCCAGGACCTGCCTTGGTCGAATCGCCAGTGCCCTGCACTCGGAGACCGGATAGCCAGGCATCCGTCCACCCAGACCGCGATTTAAAGGAGCGTACCTTTTATTTTGTTTGGCAGCACCGCGGCTGGTTTCATCCCTGGGCAGCGCAGTAACTCGAACCTTCCTCCACAACGAGAGTCTCTCTTCCTCTGCTGGATCCCCCAAACTATAGGAACTGCCAGGAACAACCGCCACCGCAGGAGCCTCTTCCACATTTTAAGGTACTTTGTTCCGCCAGGCCTCCCTTTTCGTTTGGTAGCGCTAAAGGTGTTTTAAATCCTTTACCTACCGGTTGGGTTGGCGGCCCCTATCATGTAACATTGTCTTTCACCTTCTGCAACCACCTTTTCGAATCGTTTAACAAAGACTTGACTGCAGCTACAAGAACATTTTGCTCCTGGGTACTTTGCCCTGTACAACTGACTCTGGCATAGGCCTATTGACTCTGGCTAAATCTGTTACAACTGCCTTCTCTAGATTGTTTCTCAACTAGAACTGTGTTGGTGCACCTAACTCTTATAACCACCTTTTACTTCCCACTTTTAAAACTTGTGAAGTGCTATCTTGCTCGGTTTTCACCTCAGTATTATACATGCTAAAGTACTGCCTTGCCTAAACTTGTTCACAATCCTATTGGGAAGTGTTGCTAGGGTGTCTAAGAGTATATTCCCGTATAACTTGTCCTTTCCCTCCCTTGTGAGAAATTGATAGAGTGCCATTTGTGTTTGGTTTTCACTGTGCCGTTTTGCTCAGTTTTCACTCTTGCTCAAACTTGTCTACAATTTAACCAGGGAGTTGTGTATACTTTTCTTGACTGATTTTAACTTGCTTTAATAACTGTGATTAATGTGTTGAACTAGAAGTGTGTAAAATAAATATATATATTATTTTTAATACAAAGCTTTGGTCAGTGTTTCCATGTGCCATAGTATTGTAGTCCTATTGTGTAAACCCTGAATACTGCTCATCTCCCTCTTGAGATAAGTCTGACTGCTTAGCCACAGCTACGAACTAAATCTTTGTGGTACAGACTGATACCAAAGGGGATTTATTGCTCATACCTGTAGTCTTAATCTTCTGTAGTGCTCCCTAAGGGAACTAGACAGGATTCTGCCTAACATCCCTCCATCTTGTTCACATTGTCATTTTAGCATAGTTCAACAGAAAGTCATTCTAAACCCCTTAGGTTCTTCCCTTACCCAAGTCTACATCCTAGCCCCCTAGTCAGGCTTTCCCTAAAGCCTCCAGTCAGGCTTCACACAATTTTATCACCACAATGTTCTTGGATGGGTTATTGTTTACCCTAATTTGCAGGCATCCTTCAGTCAGGTTCACACTTGCCCCATTTACACAGTTCACTTTGGGTCCACTAGGTGCCAAAGACATTTGACTGCACAAGGGGTTTGGCTTCACTGTCGTATGACCACTTTGACACCTCACACCCGCCTCCCCCAAGGTCTCTTGGTACTTTTAGTTTCAATAATCTTAGTTCAATACTTTCCTTTTTCAGGAGAAGGGCACCAGCCAGAGACCTTCAAATGAGTGCCCACGTGGCGCGGGACCACTCTGTCTCTGGTGCCAATTTCACTCACAAAGTTCCCAAGGGTCTCCCCTCTGCCAGGTCGGACTTCTCTTAAGGTTCACAAAAGGCCTCCCTGTTCCGGGCTCGGACCCTGCTCCCAAAGATCCACAAGGGGTCTCCCTCTGCCAGGCTTGGACCCTTGTACAAAGCACAATCTTTTCACCAAGAAGGCTTCCCCCAGCCGGGCTTGAACCTCCTTTCAAAGTTCACAATCCACAAAAGGGTTTTGGGACTTTGAGTCCAAAAATGCACTTCCAGGATTTTGCTCCCACTTCTCAGCTCCCAAAAACTGTGTTTTCTGGCATTGGGAGCTGCAGGAGTTAAAAGGGGATAATGTTCTGAGGTCAGGGTCTGTTCTGCTGACCATCAGAGACCTGGGTCTACCTGACTGACCCAGAGGAGGAGTCTTGCTGTGGGTACTGCCAGACAACCCCAGCTGCCCCTGGTCTTGCCTTCTGGAGGTACAGCTCCCTCTTCAGAGTGCAGGCTCCCCTGGACTCACAGGGCCAGTGTCAGGGCGTTTTTCTCCTCTACCAGGTCTCCCAGGGTTTCTGCAGCTCTTCTGGTCTTCCCCTGGCTTCGTGTCCCTTCCAGCATCCCCAACTCACTCTAAGGGTTCCCTCCTGCTCCGCCTTTTATACTTCCTGGGAGTGGTGATTGGATCCAGGTGTGAGTGGTTGAAAGGGAATGCCGGACCCTGCCTGTCCTCGTTAGCGGGACAACATGGCAGTTGTCCGTAGGAGTTAATGGCCCAGCGATTCCTATGGGTAATTCTTATTCCTCCTGGTTGCTTCCTCTCCTTTGCAGTATTTGAAGGACAGAGTGAAAGAAGGGGATTCTGGGAAATGTATGAGTTGCAGATGTTTGGAGAAAAATCAGCTGAATATTTAAAAAAAGGTTTGTCAACAAAAAAACTGGGATTATGGGGGTTTGTAGTGTTGGACTGAAGAGGAGGGCAGGTTATTGTTTGAAAGCGGGGAACATTGTCTCGTGGATGAATTGGTTTTCTCCTGCCTTTTCTTAAAGGAAATTACTGGGGTAGGAGGGGACTGTGGTGGAAATATACTATAAAGACTGAGGGGTTGTCGGGTAGGGGTGTATCACAGAAAAGGGGATACCACGTCTCGCCCAAGGGCATTCCTTCCGCAGTCCCCAAGAACCCCTTGCCCAGGTGATCCTGCCTCGCTTGTCCACCGTCCAGGTCGGGATCCAAGCACGATGGCCCTCCCCTGGCCATCTGTACAAAGGATCCCCGGGGTCTACCAGTGAGAACAACCTCAGGTTTCTCACATAGGACACACATGATTCCACTTGTAACTAATTCCTACATACCTATCTACCCTAACACTTTTCCGCACTAATAAATTGAAGACAGTCATTAGAAAATGTTTGACTATCTTCCTGTGTATTTTGAGTAAATTGTTGATTTCCACTTGCAACAGCTACTGCATTTCGAATTGACATTGCTGAATGTGTACTGTGTGGTTTTTCGTTTACAGATTTTAAGACATTACCGTTCCACACTTAGCTGCCTGTCTGCTGTGGAAGCGGTTTCTTGCATCAATGGTGTCATTTGAAACAACATACACAAAGCTGTATTAGAATAGCATTCATCTCCTGTTTCATAACTAAATCTGCAATGAGAGTATGTCATAGTTGAACAACTCTCCAACTCCGGTAAATTCTGTTGGTTTTTACTCTTAAGGGGAATGATTTTATTAGAAGGTAGTTTTACTGACTGTAACGCTTACCTGAACTCTGCGGGAACGCCCTGGAAGCTCTTGGTATTTACCACCCCTCACTAGGTATGGTGAGTAGATTCTGTAAAAAACATGGAACAATGACTATTCTTAGTACTGTGTCCACTAGTTAATTCTACAACAAGGACAATACAGGAATGATTCTATTTGCAAACCAGGTAGGCTCACCTGAGCTTTTAAATTAGAGAGCCATCCATCCTGCTCTGACAAAGGGGCGCTTGTCCTGAAGATGATGATACTCTATGAGGAAGGATTATCTTAGGAAAAGAAAATAAATCCTAATGCAAGAGTGTAATCCTGGATATGAGGAGCCTTGCATAAATGGGAATGGAAGTTGTACTCTCTAAGAGGATATCTGTACAAATGGGTTCCTAAGGTAATATAAAAAAAACTGGACGTGAATTAGAAAAATAAAAAATAACCTATACTAAATATCTATTGACCCTGTAAGAAACAGCACGGACTGGTGGTTATGTATAAGTGAGCAACAATAAATAAACACAGAATTTCCAAGAGCAATTTATGAGGACTGACAGAAAAAATAAATGTAGGAGCGTGTGTACTCCCAATTCTAATACCAAGAAATAGCAGTGACTAAATAAAGTGGCACACTACTCACATTAAGCACTGAGCCACCGCACTAGAGCTACTCTGTAAACACAACAAACACGGAGATACAAATGCACCGCTAAACGGCATTCTCAACTTTGAGCAAACGCCACAAAACAATATTATAATTGAGTTAATGTAACGTGGCAGCAAGCCATCAACAGTATTTGCGTGAATGCGGTCAACACTTGACTCTTCTCACAGAACTCTGAGGGCAACAGACACTGACAGAAATGAACAACCTGAGGTGAAATAAAGCGTGAAGGGACGAAGGAACTAAGACTCAAAGGAAGGGGCACAGAAGAATTGGAATTAAATGTAGGGACTGACCGAGGGCAAAAATAACGGAATAACTGACTGGAATGCAGCTGAGGAAACTCGGAGACCGCGGTAAGCGTTGTACTGCAGCAGCAGTCAATGACGCAAAGCATGGACCTCCAGGGGGGCAGGGCTAATAAAGGCAACAAAGCAAAATGACTAGACCGGTAGGGTTAGTCTTTCTAAGGCACAAACAGGCAGCCATTAAAGGGAACCAGGAAGTCCTATCATGTCAATGGGAAATCACAGTATCTGCCTGATCTAAGCGATTACCCAAATGCCCAGCTAAGATTAACCCTTCAAGGTTTTCCTTCTTGACCCTAAACTTGGAGCCTGGCCTGTGGTCATGACACTGACTCGTTATGATTCCTGGCTAAGTGCTTAGCAGGTACAGGTATGTAGTTCAGGTGAGGAGCATACAGTACACGTAACCTATAATATTGTTCAATACAAGAAATATAAGCTGTCACTTTTCTTTCATCCAAGTTTATTAAACATAAACCTTCAATATTCACATGTGACAGAGCTACATATGACATTCCTTTTTTAAACACTGTATGACCAATGTCAATAAGTGCTGCTTCCAAAGTCAAACCTTGTGATTTATGAATACTAATTACATATGCAGAGGATAATGGAAATTATGCTCTCTTCACAAAGGTATCCTTAAAAAGCATGGAGAGGCCCGAGAAATCAAATGAGTTTCTTCTACACAATCAAACTTTACTTCAACATGTTCAATATTTGTACTGTGAGGAAAAGTGTGAAATGCAATCACTATTGCCATCGCCCCAATTGATTAGACCAATTCCTACATTCAAGTTCCTCTTAAACATTTCTCGTGCATTAATGCAGTTTCAAAACTGCTTCTAGACCTACTGTTTTAGCAATTGAATTCTTTAGTGGAACTAATTGAGCTTTTGCTCTCTTATCCAACTCTAATGGCATAACATTAGCATCTAAAACAATCACACAATTTTATCTCCACAATATTCTGCTTCTCTGACAGTAGCATTGTAGAGTTGAACTTGTTACACTCTGCAAGTGTGCACATCAAAGCAACACAAGAAATCTTTCTTTCCTGAAGAGTCAACATGACCTCAGACGGACTGCAATCAGTATGAAACATGTCTCAAATCAGTCCGTCTTCCCTTTAAGACTGCTTTCACATTCTCCTCAAGAACACCTATACAAATCTTCTAAACAATTTCTGCATACTCGAAGTCTGCAGATTGCCTCATATCAATAGTAAGTTCCTGGAATTCAAACCAATTCCAAAGGTTAAAATGACTAATACTGCCTATAGTTTTGACTATACTAAGATTGCAGCATTTTGAAAACTGGTTGACCCTGCACAATAGTTAATTGTAACAAGTCTCCAAAAACAAGTACATGTTTACCTCCAAACAAAAAGTAGTTAGTCTCCAAAACCTCTTGCATTCGCAAGTGAATGAAAGCTAGCATCAAGTTAGACACCATGCTCACTTCATCTACAATCAAGGTATTTCATTTTCTAAGAACATTTCCTACTTCTTGTGCTGCACTTGATACATGTTTTCGATGCTCTAGTGTGTTGTCATGCTCCAATGGAAACATCAAAAGTCTATGTAAAGTAACACCTACATTGAATGCTGCTAAACCTGTTGGAGCAATTACAATACACGACAACGAGCAATCTGTTGCATTTTGGATCATAGCTCTTATTGATGTATTAAACAAGATTTACCTGTTCCTGCTTGTCCACTAACATACAATAATACAGGTTTGTATTGGATACAAGAACATTTATGCTTGTCATGCTGTAAACCATGTAAGAACCTATCTTTAATTTTATAATAAACTTCTTTTTTTGCTCTATATTTAGTTTATATTTCATCATAATTTTGCATCTGCAACTTTAGTTTGTTGCATTGCACGTTCAACTGCTTCCATGGCAAACAACATCAGTTTGAGTAATTGGATCACCAAGCACATTTGACTTCTTGCTGCAGAATCTTGACTTAACTCAGGAATCTCTTTTGCCAATTCAGCTGCCAAAAGTTCTTCTTGATGTAGTTCTTTCTCCAGTAACTCCCAAGTAATGCTCAAATTTGGATATGTAATTAAGCTTTTTGTAAGCAAAAAATTATTCTTCAAAAGTTTCAAAACTTACAAGCGAATCACTCAGCACACGATGGGAAGAACAATTGCAAAAGACCAATATTTAATCATTCCTTTATTTCTGCAGTTTGGCAAGACAGTTTCATGTGGTTAATGAGACTTGCCTTCTCATGTCTCACTAAACAACCAGTACAACCATGTACGTTAAACCGTCCTCTGTCACTGTTTGCTTCAATATTTTACTATGAGTAGCGTTGTGCTACTTCATATAAACAAAGATCCTCCAACTCTATAGATCGATATGGGTAACATGTATCAATCAAGTTAGTTTTCAGAATCTCTGTACTATCACGTACTGTTTCAGCTAACTGCTGAATTTCACTCAGTGCCTTCAGTACCCGATTTTTCGTACTAGCTGGGCCAAGACTTAACCAAAGTACATTAATGCTATGTCTATATAGAGGCAACCTATTTAGCTGATCTGCAGCTTCGTAGCCACCACACTCTATTTGAGAGCATATTTAGACCAAAGCTTACAAGTTGCCAACTAAGACTTATCTGCTGATAAATCTGCCCATACCTCAGCTGCATTGCTCTTTTCCCATTTTGTCATATATGCTGTAACATAATGAGCAACAGCTGTTGTATAATCAGCAATATACTGCACCTCAGTATTTGCATTCCAAAGCAGAGCAATTACAGGATTATATCATTAATGAATTGGCATTCCTATACTCTTTTAAAATTATAGGCATTTCTTAGTGACTCACCAGTAATATGATGTCGAACAGATGACATCAAATTATTCACTCGACCAACTGGTTTCACGGGCATAGGAAAGCCAAATCTGCACTGAGTGTAGTACTTGGGCCTCATTACAACCCAGGCGCTAAGTGTTTAACGGCGCCGTAAAAGGCTGCGGCGCCGTTAAACACTTAGCGCCTAATTACGAGGTCCCTTTGCGGGATCCGACCTTAACAGCTGGTTTTACCAGCCGTTAAAGTAGGGTGCCGCAAAGGGACCTTGGTGCTAAGTACAGTGCCGCAATTTGTGGCACCGTACTTAGCGCCTTCCCCATTCCCATTTAGCCCTATGGGGCAAAAATGGGAATGGGGAAGGGCCCATGGTTAATGGGGAATTACTGCCCCGCCAACCTTGGAATGGGGCGGTAATTCCGCCATTCACCGTGGCGGACCCTGGCATGGACCATGGTGCTAATAGCACCATGGTTTAGCGCCGGGGTCGTAATGAGGCCCCATGTCTTGCTTTTGTATTGTCTCTGACTGTACTCTCCACATGAGTGCCTTTAAAATCTTTCCACCTTGTTCTGTAGAACAGCATTCACATACTGAGCAGGAATAGAAAAAGTAAAAATGTTCTTTGAACTCCATCTCACAGCCATTGCTTTCTTTACCAAACTGAGGAGCATCTTTAATCCACAACAGCATGTGTGTATGTGGAGGCCTACATGTCTGGTACTTTTTCCTCCAAAAGAAAGGTTCCATATAAAGTGTAACATGGCTAAAAATCTATGATGAAAGAACCGTGATACACTTACAGGGTCTGTGGAACACAATTCTCCTGGTGGCATGTGTTCTATGTCTTCTTTCTATAGATTACTTTCACAAATCCACTCTGAAAGATCATCCCAACCATTCTCAGCACAGCTTAAAGTTGCAGCATCTCACATGCAGAAAGAGTTTGAAATATAGTTCTGGTCTGAAGTGTATGAGCATTCACTTTAATACAATAAGTGAAAAATATATTCAACATGAGTTTAGAATCGTGAATCTTCAAAAAACATTCTTGTACAATGATATTCTGAAGAAGAAATTGGACCCTTCAGATTGGTGCACCTTTCGTTGCTTTCATTTGGTACAATTCTAAACTGTCGCCCATGACTTCATGTGAGTGTAGAGGATGAATAGTGTAATGTTCATACAAATGATTCCCTTCTGCAACAGGATAGACGTTGGAACTGACCTTCACTGCTTTTGTTTGTTGGCCCAACATCAAGCATAGAAAAGCCTTGTACAGTCAGACTGCCTTTGTATAAATCATTGTGCTACAATAGAAACACCAATGCGTACTATTACGTCCTGTCCCCTTTCCTCCATACTGCACGGGTGTCCCTTACAAGGGACGAGAGATGGAACCTTTTTTACCAGAAAAAATCTTCTCCCCCTTTAAATTTAGAGGCACGTGGGGGTGCGGCCCAGGGAGCATGCGCTGCCCTAACTCTGCCCTCTGGCGCCACACCTCAGTCCCCTTTTCCGCGTTGACAGGAACGGGCCGAATTCATCAGCGCTCCTGGGTTTGGCTTTGGGCATGTAATTCCACACGGGGATACTTCTCTGTCTTTTTTGTCTTTCTTATCATTCAGGTACTCTGTCCTCAGGCGTCATGCACCTCCCCTTGGCCCCGACCACGGCTGCTAAGCTTGTACAGCGTGTAACGCCCTGTCATCAAAATCGCTGAAGAATAGACTAGCCAGGTGGAGGGAGCTCTTTCAGAAGTCACCTCCAGAGAACCTCAAGAACTTCATGAAACATCGAGCCAGGCCCAAGGCAGGGCCCCTATTTTCCATCGCACCCCGCAAGGGGGACTCGCCCGCATGAGAGGGACCGCTCAGGACCTTGTACCAGCACGTGCACAGAGGCTGCTCCACGTGCACCAAGGTATCCTTGGAAGGTTCTTGTACCGGATTGTCATCTGAGGGGCTCCGCCCTAGTACCGGCATTATGTCCGAGGGGCTACACTCTATTACCGGCAATACATGTGGGGGCTCCTAAACGCAGCTCTACCAACCCCCAGGTCAAGGGTGTCACACCAACCGGGTCTAGGCCTGAGGATCAGGGTAGGCCTCACGATCCACACTCAAGAGTCTTGGAGGAGGCTGGGCCCAGCGAGCCGAGCAACACGACACAGGCACGTGGCATGCAACTCAACAAAATGGCTGCCGTGCCAGACATGGGCACCCGTCCAACGCCATTGCAGGAGTTCAGCAAAGAACGAGTGTCAAGTTTGGACTGGCCACAACCAGGCACGTGGCCTACAGCCTATCCTTCATATCCTTCATTTGCGCAGGGCAGGTTCCCTCTCCGTCCTTACGGGCAGGTTATGCAGCAGGATGTGCTCGTTACGATGCTACCAGCACCACAGGCTCCTCCTCTGGCAGCCCTGGCGCAGCCTCTGCCTCCGGCTCCCTAGCAGATTCCTAAGGCAGTTCCGTACCAGCTTCTGCCTCAGCCTATGGCTCCGGTCTCCGTACCCCATGACTCCGGCTCCTGCTACTCCTCCACCTTCGCAGGATCCTCCTGACCCACAGGATACGGATGAGGGGGAGGATCCTGACACGCCATCCTCAGCCAGGGCCTTCCACAAACATCTTGCAGGGCTGGCAGAGTACAGGCAGATGGAGGGGGATACACTCTTGCTATCGGCCCATCCTCAGCCACACTCCTTGGTGATCACTGCGGCATCACTATACTCCAAGCCTCAGTCATCAATAACTTCCTCCGCGGCAACGCTACTAGGCAAGGAGGAGAAGATCTTGGAGGCGTACGGGAAGAAGCTGTATTCCAACGCGTCCTTACATCTTCATCAGGCCAACACCGATGCCATGCTGGCGGCTGCTAACCAAAGGTTATGGTGGGAAATTGCGGACTTCCTCCTACACAGAGCCAATCACGTTTCAAGGTGGGACTGGCTGAGGCCAAGCTTGTCGCGCAGTACCTCATGGAATCCACCGTGGCCCATATTGACACCTCTGGCCGTGCCATCTGTATCACCATGGACATGAGAAGGACAGCCTTGCTCCAAGCAACTAAATTCAACCCGGACGTCCAGGAACGCATATTAGATCCGCCGTTCGAGGGGGGGGGCCTCTTCCCCTCCACCATGGACGAAGAGCTGGACAAGAAGAAAAACAGCTCACAAACGGCCAAGTCTTTATGCATCTTGACAAAGACCACACCCAAGTCGTACACCCAGTCACAGCAGCCTCTCCGACAGGGGACGTACGTATGGAGGGCTCCGCGGCTTCCAGGAACAGAGATCCAGGCAGCCTGACCGCTCACTGTCTCAGAACTGGCGCAAGCAACAAAAAGGGGGGGGTAAGGACTTTTTCCAGTCCCCCTCCGCCGTGACAGCCTCAGAGGGAAAGAAGGCATGACATGCCCCTCCGGGTCCACATGTCTCCAGTAAGGAGCAGGCTTGCTCTCCATGCACACTTCTGGTGCAAGAATTTCGCGGACCGCTGGATCCTCTCTGTAGTATCCACAGGGTACCGCCTACCCATCCCAGCCTCTCCTCCCTCCTCCCCTCCAATCCCTCAAGTTGGGACAGCAACTCTTCTGGCAGAGATCCGGTCGCTCGTAGAGAGCCAGGCAGTGGAGGAAGTCCCAGCCTCCCAGCGAGGCTTAGGCATTTACACCACGATTTTTGCCATTCAGAAGAAGAACCAGGCAGGCCTGAGAGTTGTGCTGGACCGTTACTCCCTCAACCGCTCCTTACCCCTACAAAAATTCAAGATGGTTATGCCAGCTTTTATAGCGGAGACAATGTGCAAGAGAGACTGGATGTGCTCCCTGGATCTGAAGGACGCGTACCTACATGTCCCGATTTGCAGCCCCATCGTTCTTTGCTTTGGTTCAGGGTCATGGGCTACCATTTTCAATACAAGGTCCTTCCTTTTGGCCTCAACTCGGCCCCCAGGGTCTTCACCAGGCTCATGAATACAGTGGCTGCCCTCCTCAGAGCGCAGGTCCTCCACATCTACCCATACCTCGACGACTGGCTCGTCAGGGCTACATCTCTGGAAGTGGTTCACCACTCTTCCCATGCCCTTATGAACACACTGCATGATCTGGGCTTCTCGCTCAATCTCAAGTAGTCGCAGCTGCAGCCCAATGACTGACATTCTGGGGCCTCATCTGGGACATGTGCTCCGAGAAGGTATTTCCGTCGGAGGACAAGATGCCGGCCATCAGGAGGGCCACTGCCCACTTCCTCACCAGAGAGGTGACCTCGGCTTGGTGGTACCAGCATCTCCTGGGTCTCTTGGCGGCGGTCCTATTAGCCGTCCCACACACGAGACTGAGGATGAGGAGGATTCAGCTGCACTTCGTGGTCTCATGGAACCAGGAGCGGGGCTCTCAATCCGAGATGATCAATGTTCCTCCATCTCTCCACCCGGACCTAACATGGTAGTCCAGGGACTGCAACCTACAGAAGGGCAAGCCCTTTCGGCCGCCCACTCCGCAGGCCACCATCACCACAGACTCCTCGCTTGAGGGCTAGGGAGCCACCCTGGATGATCTCTCGGTCCGCAGCACCTGGACTCGACAGAAGCAGGAATACCACATCAATTGGTTAGAGCTGAACGCCATCTGGCTAGAGCTCAGAGCATTCCTACCACTTCTAAGGGGCGAGGTTGTCTTCATCCAGACAGACAACTCAACCAGCATGTACTACGTCAATAGGCAGGGAGGCACCAGATCCCCTCCTCTGTGCAGACTGGCAATCAGCATGTGGGAGTGAGCCCTGGAAAACAACATCTACCTCATGGCAGTCCACCTCCCGGTAGAACCCAACCTGGAGGTGGACAGGTTCAGCAGGTTGGGAGCAGACAATTACAAATGGCAGCTAAATAACCTCGTCATTCAGGAGATCTTCAACAGGTAGGGTCATCGCCAGGTGGATCTCTTTGCCACCTGGGACAACAAGAATGCCCTCAGTTCGCATCCTGGCAGGGACAGGGCCCCGGCTCCCTGGGTTATGCATTTTGGCTTCCGTGGAACAGGATGAAGGCATACGCGTTCCCGCCCACTCTGCTGATTCGCAGAGTGATTTGCAAGATCAAGAAGTCTCGCCAACTCAACATCATTCTAATAGCTCCATGGTGGCCGGCCAGGCCATGGTTTTCGGAGCTGCTCAGACTCTTGGAGATGCCTCTGATTCACCTCCCGACGGGCTCAGCACATCGTCTGGTGCAGCAGGGTGGGCAGGGTCAGCCACCCTGTGCCACAGAAACTAGCCCTCACAGTGTGGTACCTGAACAGGTAACACTGCAGCACCTCAGCCTCTCACAGTCTAATCTGGAACTCATACAGGGCGCAAGGAGCAAGGCTACCAGGCCCCATTATAAAAGTAAATGGACCAGATTCTGCCACTGGGCAGACTCCAAGGAAATCAACCCCTTGACATGTACTTAGGACGATGTGCTCTCCTTCTCGGTGCACCTTGCCCACTCTGGTGTGCAGGTGGACACCTACCGAACATACCTTGCAGCCATCGGGGTCTACAGGAACTCGGAGGAGGGGATCTTCTCCTCCTTCAATCCTATCACCAAGAAACATTTGACAAGGCTTGCAAGGCTCTACCCGCTCGTCAAGAGCCTGCACCACGTGTGGGACCTCAACATAGTCTTGGGCGCCCTGGCTCACAAACCGTTTGAGCCAATGGCATCCGCTCACATCAGGCTGGTCACCATCAAGATGGCCTTACTAGTCGGCCTCACCTCGGCTCGTAGAGTCAGCGAAAATACAGGGGCCGGTCGCCTCTGAACCATATGCTACCTTTCACAGGGACAAAGTAGTACTGCAGATACACCCAGCATTTCTGCCCAGGGTGCCATCTGCTTTCCACTTGAACGAGGAAATAGTCCTTCCTACGTTCTTTGACGATCCTAAGGATGAAGCACAGAGTATGCTGCACTGCCTGGATGTCAGGCGTGTCCTGAAATTTTACTTGGACAGGACCAAGTGACGTTTGTCACTTTTGGAGACTCAAGACCAGGCTATCAGGCCTCCAACGCCTCCATATCTCACTAGATGGTCTCGGCCTTCAAGAAAGCATACGAGGGCCAGCACAAGCTGCTTCTGGCCAACATGCACGCCCACGCAGTCAGGGCCAACGCAACGGCCATCACATTCCAGCGCCATGTGCCTTGGCAAGTCATAAGCAGGGCGGCCACTTGGGCCACTCCCTCGGCTTTCTGCAAGCATTACTGTTTGGATGCCGGCTCTAGATTTGATGCAGCTTTCGGACAGGCGGTTCTCAGGAACCTATTTGCTTAAGGAGGGTCTCCTCTCCACCCTGGGGCTACATTCTGTTGTAATCGCCCATGCAGTATGGAGGAAAGGGGACGGGGCGTAAGAGTATTTATAAGTTACTCACTGTAGTGACTAACGTACTCTTAGTCCTTAGTCCCCTTTCCTCCATGTGTCCCACTAATCTCCCCCTAAATAATACTGGTGTCATTAGGCAATGTTAAATCTATTGTCGATGCGTCAATGTGGACTGAGGTGTGGCGCTGGCGGGCGGAGTCAGGGCTGCACATGTTCCCTGGGCCGCGCCATGCGCGCCTCCAAATTTAAAGGGGAAGAAGGTTTTTTCTGGTGAAAAAGGTTCTGTCTCCCTTCCCTTGGAAGGGACGCCCGTGCAGTATGGAGGAAAGGGGACTAAGAGTACGTTAGTCACTACAGTGAGTAACTTATATTTTTTTCACTGTTGCAATATCTATAAGCTGTTGCCAAATGTTCTATCCTTAGTGGCAACACTCCAACAGGAAGCATCCAGGAGCAAAAAGGCGGACCCATAAGCTTACAACCTATACTTTTTGAAGCTCTAACAAAAGCAAACTCAGTTTATGAAGACAAAGCTAACTTGTGAAAATACAAAAGCAAGTTCAACTGGTTGACCTTTTGAAAATAAGGAATCTTCATTTAGGATTAACCCGACTAAATGGATTAACATCTAGCAACTATTGGTAAATCTCTCCCGATGAGCCGCTTGGGATTTTATGAATGGTGAAACGCGTTTTGAGAGTCGAGAATCTGAACATAGACAGTCTGAAAATAAATAGCTCTTTAATTTAAAAAAAACTATCATTGAAAGTTATTTCTATATCAAGAACTGGCAAACATCACAATTAAGAAATAAGTTGGTGCAAATACTGATTATCCCCCCTTTCACCAATCTTTATGGCAACACCATTTACTAAAACAAAGAATCTGCAATGTCACGCTTCACTCCCAGAGTGTTGACATTTTCTTCCAAATTGAGAGGTAAATACATAACTTTCCCTATCACACCTTGCACTAATGATTTTTTTAGGCAGGTTTGACATCTGTGTTTGCAATCTAACAAAAAGTTGGAAAGGATGAACAGTTTGCAACGCAATCACTTCAAACGTGTTACATTTTTTAAGCACAACAGGAATATCAGGCACTACCATGTTGTTCAAAACACTTCTTGGAGGAATACTTGTTTGATTATAAAACCCAACAGTGTCTACAAACATAAAGTGCCTCACTTGTGTCAAATCATTCTTCTACAAATACAGATTACGTTCTTTCCAAACATTTTCTAGACTGTGTAATTTTCTCCTCAATGTACACTAGTTGCACTTGAGACTTATAAAAAGTGTGTCGACAAGATACGCAAACAATGTCCGGTCTTTCAGTAGAACACAACTCAAACATTGCAATACTTTTTTTATACGGTTGAAAAATCTGATCCTTTGAAAGCATAGGATCATCATTTCCACTTTCTTTAAGTGTTTCATCTACGTATACATGGAGCCACATGCCGAGTTTGCCGGTCTGGAAATAAGGATGCCAGTAAGCTCACCGACACCCTTGTTTCTATGGGTTTGCCTGCCGGAGCCACTGTGCCCGACAGGTCTGACCCTGCTGGGCACAGCGCCCACTGTAGGCAAAGCCGTCACGGAAGCACTGGCACGGTTCACAATGGTGCCGGTGCTTCCGTGTCCCCACTCCCATAGAGTCCTACCGGACTCTATGGGAATGGGGATTAACAAAATTACTGACGCCTGACTTCCCAGCCGCCTGACTTGTAATAGCCCAGTGGCACCGGGAAATCAGGCGCCGGTATTTGTTACCGGTAGCACCAGCAGGGTTACCGCCAGACCCATAATGAGGCCCATACTCTTAAATGCATGATATTTATCATTTGCACTGTAGAAACTAAACTTTCTATGGTTCAAGTCAGAAGTGTTTGATGTAAAAGTCATACTTGGTGTTTTGGACTCATAGGGCCTCATTACGAACCTGGCGCTACGGGATTACCGGTACCGGTAAGGGTACCCGTACCGGTAATCCCTTAGCGCCTGATTACGAGGTCCGTTTGCGGGTTCCCACCTTAACCGCTGGTTTTACCAGCCGTTAAGGAATGGACCCGCAAATGGACCTTGGTGCTAATTATGGTACTGCAATTTGCGGTACCGTAATTACCGCCTTCCCCATTCCCATTATGCCCTATGGGAAAAATGGGAATGGGGAAGGGCCATGGAGGAAGGGGGAATTACCGCCCCGCCAACCTTGTAATGGAGTGGTAATTCCCCTTTCTCCATGGCGGAGTCGGTAAGTTACCGGCATGGACCATGGTGTTATTAGCACCATGGTTTTCTGCCTGGGTCGTAATGAGGCCCATACAGTTTAGCTAAAAGGTGTCTAATTTTAGTATGATGTGCAGCCAGCATCTGTCCATGATGAAACATGCTTTTATAAAGAGAAGCTAGAGAGTGACCCAGAAGTCCTGTTTTTTCACAGACTTCCCAGTCATCTATTCTTTGTAGCATCTTGATCCGTCTTTGAAAATTAATATTTGTGCAAAACTTGCAAAAATCTATTTAAGACTTAAAACGTATCAATATTGCAGCAAAAATTGCACGCCCATACCTCACACAAATGCAATAAAATAATACCTAAAAATATATAACTGTGGTTAGAGTTCATTGACTTTTTTGTATAACCATGGTTACAAATTGTTAGTTAAGGGAAGGGGGGAGACTCACTTATAATATAATAGTTCAAAGATCAATACAGTAAAACACTGCTCATGTACTTATTGTTGCATGCTCAGGGAGCACAGGAACGACACAGATGTATGCCGTTCATTGGAGTAATCCCTGCCTGTACCTGGGTGGGGCCTCCTTTTATTCCTGCACACATGTGGGTCATCACCTGACACAGGCAATGGCCCACGTCACAACATCCCATCAAACCCCCCCCCCCCCACAAAATAACTGTGAAACAACAATAACACTTTGAGGAAGCACAACAACAGTTAAAGTTTGTATCACGGAGTTAGCACCATGCGTTACTCCAGTTATTAGCCCTTCTCCCTCATTGCCGGGGTTGTCAGCATCCTCATCAGCGTCCCCCTCCTCATGCGGCGTTGGAGATAATGGCACCTGTTGGAACAACTGCAGTTCTGGGTCACTGATTCGCACCCTCCCATTGCAGTGACCATCAACACTTTTCTCCTGACTACTGTCCAAGGCGCGGTCTCATGCAGAAGGCACAACTTGGGGGTGGGATTCCATGTTCTAACCCACACTGAATCTCCCACCCCCACCGGGCTGCTTCCCATCTGTCTTCTGACAGACTCTCTCCTGTTGGCATGCTCCTGCTGTTCCCTCCACCTCACCGGATCCAGTTCCACCATTCTCTTGGACTGGTGTTCAGGATTGAGGGAAGAGACCTTCCGCGCTAAGAGAGCTGTGGCTGGTGACATTCTTGTGGATGTTTGTGGCGTTGCCTGGTACACCATCAGAAATTGAGTGAGGGCGAGGTTGATGGGATGCTCATTGTCAACCGCAATCTGGAACGCCTTGTAAGGAGTCCTCATGAATCGCTCCACATCGCCATTGGCTCTGGGCCAGCATGGGGTGATGCGTTTGTGGATGACACCATAGAACCTCAGACATTTCTCAAACTATGCTCCCTAGAACGGTGACCCGTTGTCCGATCGTATGGAGTCAGGGATTTCGTTGGCGGCAAAGAGGTTCTTGAACACTGGAATGACCTCAATGGCTGCCGTCGATTCGACAAACTGACAAAGGGGTATCTTGAGAACTCATCAAGCACCACAATGAAGTGCTGAGACCGCAGTATGGTCCCAAAGTCCACACTCAGCACTTTCTATGGTGCCATAGCCCTTAGCAGTGACTCAATTGACAGCACCTTCAATGCTGGTCTTGATGCTTGGCACCAGGTGCACCTAGCCATGTCCTTGTCCACCTTCTATTCCATGTCAGGGAACCACACCTTTTCCCCGAGTCGAGCCTTGGTCTTGCTGGTGCCTTTGTGCCCGATGTGAGCCAACGCTAGAATTGTCTCCTGCAGCGCTGGTGGGTTGACCAGCTGAGTTCCTCACAGTCCATTTTAGCAGGACCCCTTTGTGTCCCATGGATAGCTCCAGGTGAACCCTCCACAGATCCAGCAGAAATGCCTGTGCCTCCTGCATGCAGTGTTAGGTTGCCGATAGGAAGGACTTCCACCTGCCAACCTGTAGCTGGCCCATGAGATCCTGGAAGTCCGAGTCCTACCTGGTGGCTTCAGCAATGTTGTCCTGGAACAAAGCATTGGGGACTGCCACTCTCGTTATCATTGCAACAAATGCTCTGGTGCTGGTTTCTTCATCCATGCACACACCTGGGCCACCCTAGACTGCGGGGTGTCATGAGAGATAGTCCGCAGGGTTGTCCACCCCAGACCCTGAATCGCAAGGTGACTCCATACTCTTGCAGTTGGAGGAGCCATCATTCCAGATGTAGTAGGGTTCTTGGGGCTGACCCCATCATGATTGCGACAAGGGGCTTATGGTCAGTGTAGACTTACCGGGTGTCCAAATATGTAGAGATGGAAGTGTTTACAGCCCCACAGAACTGTTAGCGCCTCCCGCTCTATCTGAGAAGTAGCAGCAGTAAATGTCTGAGAGAGCCTTGCTGGCATAGGCCACTGGTTGCCCCACTCCTTGGTCACAGACCTGCAGGAATACCACCCCAAACCCGATGGGGCTAGTACCCATGACCATCTCAATAGTGCGGGCATGGTCAAAATAGGCTATTGCTGTGTCAGTTATTAGAGCATCCTTCACCTCCTGAAATGCCTGGTCCTTTAGCTGCCCCCATCGCTACTCCCGATCCCTCTTGTTGAGCACCCTCAGGGGCTCCAAGATTGTTGCCAGGTTGGGGATAAAACGCCCAGAAAAGTTCACCATCCCCAGTAAGCTTTCCACCGCTGATGGATGCCATTTTGATGATGTTGACTTTTTTAGGGTCCAGGAAAAATCCCCCATCATGGAATACAAAGCCAAACAAGTGCACCTTTGGTTGCATGAACTTGCACTTCCGTCTGCTAAGTGTCAGGCTGTGATCAGAAAGGTGGGTCAGAGTGCCTAAAGTCTCGGAAGGCGGTCTTTGAAAGATTTTGAGAAGGCAAGCACATCCTTGCTTTCCTTCAGGACTCCTGGTAGCCCTGCCAGTACTCGCCTGATGGTGTGATGGAACACCTCAACTGCTGAGGACACCCCAAAGCTCAGCCTCTTATACCTAGTAGAACCTGTAGTCCAATGTGGGAAGAAAATATTGTCATGGGTCTGGAGACCACGTGTGGGGGCACCTGATGGTACCTGGCCGGATGGAAACGACCTTGAGCTCTTGCAGATCAGTAAGAATATCGTCCAGGGTAGGCATGGGATGGGGTGGTGCCCCATGCAGATGGCCCTGTCTGGTAACTGCATTTCCATGCATATTCTCACTTCCTCCAGGACTTTGGGCTAAGCATTGACCAGGATGGGGGACACCCATGGCGTAGGGACTACAACCCTTGTGATGATATCAGCCTTCTCCAACTTCCCCAGCTCCTCTTCCACCTTCTGTCATAGATGAAGTGGAATGTGTCAATGCCATAATGCTATCGGCTGTACAGATGTATCAGTATGAAGCCTCACCTCCTGGTTCTTCAGACAGCCAACTCCATCGAACAGGTGATGACATACACTTAGAATGGAAACTGCACCAAGCCCAGATCCTCTGCTGTTGCGCAGCTCAGCAACATACCCTTCACAATAGGGGTGGCATAAAACGTGGTCTCCGCCGAATCATTGTCATGTGTCACTGAGGTGCAAAATGCCACATCAAGGGGCAGGCGCGAGGAGCCACTGTAGGTGAACATGCAGCATCAGTGGTTGTGACAGCCTCTTGAACTGTGCTGAGCACTGACACGCCCTTTCCTAGCACCGATACCAGGCATTGCAGCTTGTGACGCATGCAGACATCCCCCAAGCAGATTTCAGAGACAAAGAATGCTTCTTCGAGATCCACCGCACCCTCAAGGCACGAGAGTGATGGCGCTTGGTCTGCTGCCAGGGTGACACCTTTCCTTTGGCATGGCCGGGGAAGTGTCGGTGGTGACCTCTCAGCCTGCGGGACCGGCACAGCACTCACACATCTTTGCAAAGTGGTTGGGCTTGCCACACCATCTGCATCCTGCCCCATTGCTGTGCATTCTTGCTTGTGCGGAATTGGGCCTCTGCAGTTGTCACATGCTTTTTTTCTCACCACCATCCACAGGACCACTTCACCACCTTGCTCCGCGTGAGGGTCATCGCCTTGACTTGGGTGCCCCACCAGCAGACCAGCAGTCACGGAACGTACTGTCTCAACCCAGCCTGCCTTTGAGGCCTCTTCCATCTGCGCAGCGTGAGATGACAAAAGCTCCAGTGCTCGACCAAGCTCCAAAATCCACTGCAGTTGGACCTCAGGCTCCTTCGGGATCTGTCGCTGCAGGGCCGCCGACACACAGTGCTGGATGATCTATGCGCAGATCTCATTTGTTTCATCATTCAGACAAGACATTGCCAGGCGCCGCAGACGCCCATCATGCGCGTCTAGAGACTCCATCGCCACCCTTTCCTAGGGCCTTCTGGTTCTTCTAGTTTCAAAACAGGACCCGGTCATAGCCTTTTGAATGAGCGCCCATGTAGCGCCGGACCCCTCTGCACCTGGACTTCAACTGTGCTTTCTTTAAATTTTAAAACATACACACAAGCTCTTTGTCTTGCAAATTCCTTTAGTTCAGAAATGTTGCTACTTGCAACCTTGGGCTCAACACAGTATGGCCTGCTATCTGGTTCCTCCGACTCACCGGCTGTGCTGAACCCGTTGGCTTCTTTAATCACTGGAGTCAAGGATAGTACCATGGTAGCCAGTTTGCCTCTCCGCCTTCATTATCAATGCAAGAGGCCCCCGTGTACCATTGTCTGCTGCTCTGCACGCCAGCTGTAACTCCTGGTCTTATGATTTCTCTTTCTGAGGTTTCGCGGACATGAGTTGAAAAGGCAAGAGCAATTCCCCCTTCATCGTCCTTCCAGGTCTCACTGCTTTTCTTCTCCGTTTGAACTGCCGGTTTGGTGTAGCCGTCTCCTTGAGCGTTCGGCCTTGCTCAAAGTGCACTTTCGTGCTCCTCCTTTTATCCCTGTGGGGAAGGTAAAGGGCCGTCCCGCCCAGATGCATGGTTTTTGTCAATCGCCTGACTGTGCCTGACCCATGTGTTGGGACATGTCAGGTAAACGGCTCTGGTGTTAGTCTGTAGTCTGTTACAGTGCAAGAAAGCGTTTGTGTGGGAAAAGGGGAGTAGAGCTTCTAAATATCCTACCGGGTAGGATGGGGATACAGCGTCTCAACCCTTGGTGTCCCACTTCCACTCCCCAAAGACCCCTCGGCCAGATCATCCTCCCCCACTGGTGCACTCCCAGGAACTGGATTCAATAGCGATGGCAGTGTCCTGGCCACCTGGATGACAGATCTCCAGGGACTATTGGGTTAGACACCTTCCGGTTTCTCACTCCTAGCATCGTTGGCGCTCCAGTGACATCAAACTGTGGGACTGGGGTACCTGCAAATCCCCTCTGTGTTCCTTGTGTCCTCCCTGCATTTATGGACATGTCCCTGCTCATGCGTGCCCCAGGGGTGGCATGGGGTGTGGGCGCCCCATCATCCTCCCAGTCACTGTCCATGATTGGCTAGCTCTGCTGGCGTCACTTTGCTCTGGACGCAGGGGGAGAGGGCCCGTACTGGAACTTCTTCATGTAGCCGCATGAGCACCCAGCTAGAGCCGCTAGCTATGAAATATGTGTACCCCAGGTGAGTCCTGACTGTTGGCACCACACTAGCAGCCAGGGCACTCTCTATAGGTGTTATATGTTACTGGCCTCCCACGCTTCTTGGGGATGTGTTGGGTGTCTTTCTCCCCTCTCACTGTGTGTTTGGTTTTCTTTTTTTCCTGGAGGATGTCGCGGTCCTCCTCGCATCAGCGCTGCCTGTTGTTTTGTGCTCGGGGAGCACAGGACCGACACAGATGTGTGCCATTGGTTGGAGGAATACCTGCCTGTGCCTGGGCGCGGCCTCCTTTTATTTCCACGCACACGTGGGTCACACCTGACACTGGTGACAGCCCACATCACAACATCTATGTAAGGTGGATGAAGATAACGAAAGCACAGTATAATACATGACAGTAAACTAGGTTGGGATACATTTAATAGGTGCAAATAAACAAGATAAAATGGCATGGGTGACAACACACAGTCTAAAATACAGTGTATGGGCATCTAAAACTAAAGTAGGGTGGCTCCTTTTTCTATAGATGTTTCCAAACCATTTTCTTCTGTTTTTCTCCAGGATTGCACATGTCTGAAAACACACAGCCAAAATAGATAAGAATCCCAAATACCTACCGTGTCACTGACCATGGGCAGTGATTTTCACCCCCGACGTCACTATACCTATAAAAATAACTTTTAAAAAGAAATAAAACACAGACACCCCAAAATGAATAGCCACAGGCAGAGAACTACTCTTACCCGCAGGTATCAGTAATCCATCATAGCCTCGAATATAGCCGCGAATATTGGAAAAACAGCCAATAAAAACAAAATGCATTCCTGCCTCCCAGGCCCTTACAAAGTGCCCCCATCATCTGTGCCAGCTTTGAGATGTCGGCTATTCGAGATATAACTGCGAGTACAGAAAGTTTGGTGTTGCAAACTCAGTCCCTGGACCTCCTATAACTCCCAGATTTCACTTGGTGTCCTCCACCAACATTCACACCTCTAGACTAAACTGATTTGCAGTTATTTTAACCTGCAAATAGCTTTTTAACTACTTTTCCCATTAATCTCGGCTATAACTGCGCTTATCTTTCACAAAGTTATTGTTATTGTTATTTTGCACTTATATAGCGCCTTATATACCATTGGTATGGTCTGAAGGCGCTTGTAGGTTGAACGCCCTTGGGAACCGAAGTTCAGATCAGTAGAGAGAGTAGGGAGAGTCAAAAGGTGCGTGTGAGCACCGGGTATGTGTGCAGCTCGTGCGGTACTCGTGTAATAGCTGCTTCTTAGCGGTAGGTGTGGTGGTTGAGAGATCAGGAGAATGTGTTCGTTCTGGCAGGATTTATCCGGAACGGATGTGGCTGCGTTAGGCCTGAGGAAAACGCCTGGCTGGGGGTGTGGAACCAGCAGTGATTACATAGAATGATGTGGAGTAAGCGGCGGAATGTTGGTATGAGAACAGTTATACCGAATGGTGTCATAGTATCTCTGTGTTCTAGTTGAGTGGTGATGTAAGGAGAGAGTAAGCATGGTGGTGTGGTATGATCGGTTATATGCTCTTTCACTGAGCACACTTCTAATTGCAACTTTCCCAGAGAGGGTACTGGGCGCACTTCTAAATACAGTTTTCCACAGAGAGGCTATTGGGCACACTTCTAGATTCAGTTTACTAGAGGCTATTGGGCACACTTATAAATGAAACTTTCCAGAGTGTCTATAGGATACAGTTCTATAGTCAACTTTCACAGATGCTATTGGGGACACTTCTAAATTCAACTTCACAGAGTGACTATTGGGAACACTTCTAAATTCAACTTCACAGAGCGACTATTGGGAACACTTCTAAATTCAACTTTACAGAGCGTCTATTGGATACACTTCTATAATCAACTTTTACAGAGGGTATTGGTTGCACTTCTAAATGCAACCTTCACAGCGATGCTACTGGGCGCAATTCTAAATTCAATTTTCTACGTAGTGGATTCTGGGCGTACTATTAAGTCAATTTTCAGAGAGGCTTTTCCAGAGAGGGTGTTGGGAACACTTCTAAATTCAATTTAATAGAGAGACTATTGGGCACACTTCTAAATGCAACTTTCCAGAGTGTCTATAGGATACATTTCTATAGTCAACTTTCATAGATGCAATTGGGAACACTTCTAAATTCAACTTTACAGAGCGTCTATTGGGTGCACTTCTATAATCAACTTTCACAGAGGGTATTGGTTACACTTCTAAAATGCAACTTTCACAGCGATGCTATTGGGCGCATTTCTAAATTCCATTTTCTACGGAGAGGCTACTGGACGCACTATTAAGTCAGTTTTTCAGAGAGGCTTTTCCAGAGAGGGTGTTGGGAACACTTCTAAATTCAATTTACTAGAGAGACTATTGGGCACACTTCTAAATGCAACTCTCAGGGAGGCTATGGGTACACTTCTAAATTTCACTGAGGGGATAATGGACATACTTCTAAATGCAACTTTCATAGAGTGTCTATTGGGAACCCTACTAAATTCATAGCGAGGTTATTGGGCACACTTCTAGATGCAACTCTCCAGAGTGTCTATTGGGCACACTTCTAAATGCAACTGTCACAGAGGATCCTGGGTACACTTCTAAATTCAGTTTACCAGACAGGCTATTGGGCATATTTCTAAATTCATGGAGAGGCTATAGGGCACGCTTTCTTAATGCATCTTTCACATGTTAACATTTACAATTCCATCTAGATGCGATGCAGGCCGATATTCACAACTCCATCTAAGTGTGGATATGCTAACATTCACAATTCTATCCATGTGCGGACATGCTAACATTCACAATTCCAACCAAGTGTGGACATGCCAACATTCACAATTCCATCCAAATGTGGACATGCTAACATTCACAACTCCATCTAAGAGTGGACATGCCAACATTCACAGTTCTGTCTAAGTGCGGACATGCTAACATTCACAATTCTATCCAAGTGTGGACATGCCAACATTCACAATTCTGTCTAAGTGTGGACATGCTAACATTCGCAATTCTATCCAAATGTGGACATGCTAACATTTACAATTCTATCTAGGTGTGGACATGCCAGTATTCACAATTCCATCTGAGAGTGGGCATGCTAACATTCACAATTCTATCCAAGTGTGGACATGCTAACATTCACAATTCTATCCAAGTGTGGACATGCCAACATTCACAATTTAAGTGTGGACAATGCTAACATTCACAATTCTATCCAAATGAGGACATGCTAACTTTCACAACTCCATCCAAGAGTGGACATGCCAACATTCACAATTCTGTCTAAGTATGGACATGCTAACATTCACAATTCTGTCTAAGTGTGGACAATGCTAACATTCACAATTCTATCCAAATGAGGACATGCTAACTTTCACAACTCCATCCAAGAGTGGACATGCCAACATTCACAATTCTGTCTAAGTGTGGACATGCTAACATTCACAATTCTATCTAGGTGTGGATATGCTAGGATTCATAAAACTTGAACATCCATGCTAACAATCATATTTCTGTCTAGATTTGGCGCAGGCTAGTCTTTGTGGTTCACTCGTGGTATGGTTAGCATTATACTGCAGGCAGTGTTTGATGTCCCGCCATTAATAGGTTTGGGCTGGTGGTCACATCTCTCTAATAATGCATGGTGCAGGTCTGTAGCAGTCTAGGCCATTGATAGGTAAGTTAGAGTGGCAGGAACTTTCTGGAGTAGAGTGATTGCTCTACTCCCCACCCATGCCACACTCACGGTTTTTGTTGGTGTCTGTTGGTTGCTGGCTTCCTTGGCGTCCCCTGCGGTGAGAAAAACAAGATGGCGGTTGTTTCATTTAAAGAAAAAACAGTTTTGGGTAAATCCGAGAGATATAGCTGTCTATTTTTGAGAGGGGGCACCCCCTTCTCCGTCAAATATTTCAATAACTACTGCACAGAGAAAAAGAGAAAGACACCAACAGCATCAGGGTTGCACAAAATAGGCAGCATAGAACAGAGAGACACAAGAAAGTTGGTCCTATTCATTTTATTTTGAAAAAGGTTTTTCAGCTTGGAAGCAACCAGAAACGTTTTTCGTGCCCAACCAGGCAATTGTTCATAGTAAAACGGACCCAATATAAGGGACTGATTAGGAGTTGTAAAAAACTCTATGGTCTGCGAATCTCAAGCAGCACCCATTGTGAATAGGTCAGCAATTTCGGAACAGAGCTAAAGCAATGGAAATTAATGCTTTCAGTTCACTGAATTATTAACAACAATAAAAAGAATAAAAGTATGCATGTTGATTCAAGTAAATGCAAATCATTTATACGGGCATGGGAAGCCAAAAGGAATGACCAGGACAGTTACCTCTTACATAAACAGATTGGAATGCCTGTTGGTCAGTTATAAGGCATGTCACAACAATTTAAATTACCTGGTGCATAGTATTACAGTCCAGGACAATGAAAAGAAGGCAACAAAATTCATAATAGTGTTGAGGGGGTCTCAATACTCCCCCAGCATATCACCAAGATGATAGATGCCACCCACTGAAGCTGCCCACAGACCATAACCAGATGACATCACCAAGGTAATCATGAAGAGGTGACATGGATGAAGACACTCAGAGACATTAACCAGATGCAAAGAGAACACACATGAATGGCTTGCTGACACCTAAAGCAATTACCACGGACAGCCATGAAGGCAAAATGGAAGCCACAGCTGCATTGAAATAAATTGGGAAGGCTTAAAACACAGGGCTGAGGCCTGACACACAGTTTCCTGACAAATGCTAAACAGATCTCGTAGCATGTCCAATCCTGCCAAGGACGCTGAGAGAGAATGTTCGAGTTAGCAGAAAAGATACAGCTCATGCCAAGACAGAAGGCTGTAATTCCTCAGCAGAGAAAATCATTTTTATGGTTACCTGAAAACGTGACCTCGAGCTGGGGAACAAGGCCCATTCATCTGCGGGAGACTGAAAATGTTGTTCCCATCAAACTGAAGACGATGGAAAAAATGTCCTTGCTCTGGGTTTGAGACGTTGGAAGTGGCAACATTCACAGGCGGTTCTCTGAGATCATCTTCCCCACCCATTATTTTCTGCTCACATGTTGGTAAATTTCTTAAACTGACAAAGCTTGCACTGACCTCCTCGGGGTGGCGGCAGGTGGAGCTACCAGATCTGGCCAAGTCAATCAGATTATTATCAAACAGTAAATGCAGGGCTGTCATGCTGGAAAAGGAGGGGTTATCTCCACGCAGACGGCACTCCAGTGCAACATGCGTCTTTATTGGACAGGTTCATTAAGGCATTACAACTCCCAGTAGCCATAGTTGTCGTAAAATGTGCAGCGCATACTGAACAGACTATTGCTGCAGAAACGAATCCATAGACTTAGAAACCAAAAGGGTTGCGTATTCCTCAGAAATTTCGAGTTTCGAAAGTGAAAATGTTAAAGGAGCGTTGAATAGAAGCATGCTGGTACAAGAGGGATTTAATATGCTGTCAATTACACAACTAATAGAGATACAGGATAGAGCCCCACAAGACAAGCAGGAGCTATGGAGACGTAGGGGTGTTCTTTATTCCCCACGGAAGCACTATGGAGACAGGAAAGCACTGGAAAGCCAGTGATGCCAGCAGCATTACTGAAAGTCGCACTTGAGCAGCTGCATTACCCCGTGCATATAACCCGAGAAAGTCTTGCTGCCACCATTGCAGAGGACTGGTTTGTTCCCAATTTATTGGAACACGTTGCAGTTTATTGTGAATTGCATCATGTGTCAGAAGTTTACAGATGGGCATACACGAAGATCAATCAGAGGAGTAATACCCCATCCAAATGGCCCATTTCAGCATTTACATATCGACTGTGTTGATATGCTACAGACATGTAATGGATATAGGTATCTATTAGTGGTGGTGTGTCCTTTTTCTCAGTGGATCGAAGCCGGTCCTTGTACACACCCCGATGCCACCTGAGCAGCAAAGTTCCTAGTGCACAAAGGATTTCCAAAATGGGGTGTGTGCGAAGTATTACGGTCAGATAATGGGCCACACTTTGTCAATGAGCTGTTTGAACAAATAGGGCATTTATTGAGCATAAAGCATACATTTTCTCCTGCTTATCACCCACAAGCAAACAGGAGATGTGAGAGGCTCAATGGCCTCCTTAAGTACAAGTACGAATGATAGTTTCTTTGATCTATTTGGGCATGTCAAACGACATAAGAGGGATGCAAAAGAAGATAATCAGGGGATAAATACCTATCTTGATAATTCATCTCACTTGGGGAATAATATGTGGTACAAACATATGAAAAAGGTGGGGGAGAGAGCATCTGATAAGAGCTGCTATGTCTGCTCTCTCATCCCCTATGCCATGAGTACAGTAAGAACATTCATTTCAAAAGAGATGCCAGCACATGATGTGAAGTGCTTCATCCATCTAGCAGAATATACTACCAGAGGACATTTCCAAGGGAGCTGGGCAGCCCTGCAATGGCAATCAAGACAGTTCCCATACCAGGATGATTATATCAAGACAAAACAAATGGAAAAAGAGCCTGGATGGACAGACAAGATGCTATTGTATCCCCCTGCGGGACAAGACAAAGTAATAATTGAAGATATGAAGAGGATGAATTGCTCTGATAAAACTGAAACAAATGGAATGCCTGGATGCTGGGAGTGCTCACAGCTGTTAATCTATGGACAAGTGATTACAACCAAAGGATGGGAAGATGGGATGATGTCCTGTGCAGCTCACCTACTAAGAAAGGGACCAGTGCATGAGGTGCAGAAAGTGAATGATGAGTGCCTAAAGCCATGTGCCAAGAACTCTAAACTGCTGACATGGGTGGATGACGAAGCAGGACCAATGGCTGTGGTACCATTGATTAATGCAACAATGTGCTTTTGAAGCACAGGTAAAATCCAAGTTGGCAAGAATAAAGGCTACAAAAACATATTTGATGTCCCAGGAATGAGAAGGAGGACTGCTGTCCTAATGAATCGATATTGGACCTGTGGATCCAGAGCATATATGAAGTTACCCAGGAACTGGGGAGGAGTGTGTTCCATTTTACTCATCCATGTTCCACCCTTGGTGATTCCTCAGAGCGACCTGAAGATCGAGGGATATCCACAAGTGGATGAGCACTTGAGAAAAAGTAGTTTGTTTGTTTATTTATTTGTTATGCGCACCAGACCCGAGGGTAAGAGGGCGCAGCAGAATGAAGATGCAAGGCTTACATAGTTACAAAGATACAATTGCTTAAATACAGAAGTTGCATAGATACAGAGCTGTCAGAGTGAAACCAATATACAACAGTGGAATAAGTAAATACAGAGGGCAATCCCTTTACTGATGCAGGAATAGTGCCAGTATGCTATGGTACACACAAGCATGTATTGACTCAGTGAATCACTAGGCTCTAGGTTGGGCCCTAGTGGCAGGCAAAGCATAGTGGGTCAAGGCTATGGGTCTGTAGTGATGATATGTTTTATAAAAAAAAATCTGAAATGTGAATAGGGTTGGGCAGCTCTCGGGTTGTGAGGCAGTGAATTCCAACATTTGTTGGAATTATTGCCGGAGTGCAAGAAGGTCACTTACACTCCAGCGGATGACAAGAGAATTATTTCTCATCAACATCAATAAAGGCGTGTGAAGAAATTCCTGATTAACACAAGTTGTTCAGCAAGACAGCTATGAAAATGAAATCTATATTCATGCCTGGACTTCGGACAATAGTGAATGCCAAATGGCTACAGATTATCAGGTGGGAGCTGTTACAGTCAATCAATGCCACTATAAAAGGATTTAATGCCATAAAGGAAGAGTTGAGGGCCATAAGGTTAATGCCCCTCCAGAACAGGTATTTCATTGACATGATTACAGCAATGGAAGGAGGTGTTTGCGCCAAGGTTGGGCCTTCTTGCTGTACTTTCACACCATCTCACGACAGTGAGAATGGGACTCTGACAGATGGTATAACCATGATATAATTGCACGCGAAAATGGAGGAGACACAGGCTATTGGAGATGACTACTGGTTCTCATACATGTTTGCATGGATTCCCGACTGAGTGGTGAGGATATTAAAGTTAATTGCAGCAATAGTGGTGGTGATAATGTTTCGATTCTGGGTTATAAGGATAATAATTGGGCAATGCCAGAAAACAGATACGAAAGCAGTGGGAATGAAGATCATGATTGATGTGAAGGATGAAACAGGAACCAAAGCAGAGACAGAAAGAACCATTAGCGACCGCATAAAAGCAAGTATTGTGATACCTGAGGGAATGAAGTTCCTGTATCCAAGAGATCCTAAGAATTATGTGGGATGTTGGGTCTCCTGTACTCCAAGTGGAGAATGTAATTACATGACCTGGAGTGTGGGCAAACACACCAAGAATGCAGGCATCCTGAGGGGGGTGACAAAGATATGGATACCAAAGAAACCTTTCTTCAAGAGAAGATTCAAAGAAGCAGGAGCACTTGAGGAGGTGGTCGAGGACTCAACCAGAGGGGGGAATGTAGAGGAGCAGAGGTACATATCCATGGGAGATCCTACGGCCCCATGCATCCCCTGTATTGAAGCCATGAGACTGTGTCCTGTCTAACACCAGCTATTGTACCAATACCGCAGCGAGAATATGGAAGACGGTATCCATTAAGACGACCATATCGAATGTACCCTTGAGTTGATGACAGCGTACAGGAAGAACTCCCTGAAGGAATATGAGAAAGCGCTAAGAAAATGAACTGATGACATAAGAAAGAGGGCACATCGTCCTGAAATACTGAATGACGAGGATGTATGAATCCTAGAAGAGAAATGACAAAGTAAAGAATCAAGTAAACCTTAAAAGTGTAAGAAAAACATTACACAGTAAAAAAGTGCTGCATAAATCAGAAGTATAAAGAGTGTACATATGCTGAAATGCAAGACAGACCAAGTCATCGAATAGGCTAGCTACAAGTAGTGAATAGAATGTAGGCGGAGCCATCATTGTACAGAAACTGGACATTGGTATCATGAAATAAGTAAGCCAAAGAACCATGGAGAAAGAATGAAAGGCTGTGTCGCAGTAGAATAGTAGGTTATTGGAGCAGCTTTGGGAGGCTGTCTGGCTAGAAGTCAAGAACTGAGAAGTCAAGGTGAGCTATCTACACTGAAGAGGAGCATGTGTGCAGAGGATGAATCCTCTCTCGTTAAGGTGCTCGAAAGAACACAAAGGATGCCATGTTTTAATTCATTTAAAAGCTTGCAGTATTAACAGAAGTGTGGTCTCTAGTCGCGTGAGTCGAGGATGGAAATAGGGCTTGGACTGAGTTCCAGACATGATAGCGAGTGCTCTCACACCTGTTGCATTCCCAGGACAAGAATACTCTGCAAGGCCAAGTACAAAGAGAATTTCATGGCAAAAGGCATGGGTGATGAGAGATGTCGGGCAAATAAGGTGGTAGGGCAGCCTTGTGTCCCATCTACTTGCACATGGGTCTTGGCTTATGTGCTACTAATTAAACTAAATGTACCAGACATGGTACAAGCGTGCCAACCCAATTGCATGAGTCTGTATAACGAAGGACCTTATCGCTTGAGAAACCAATGAAACACTTTGTAACTGATTTTTCTTAAAATGACACGTTTGAAGAGGTAGTCATGAGTTGTACACCTGATATTGGACAACCAATAACAAACCTAGCTCCCATATGATTGTATATCTAGATGTGTCCCTTAACTAATCCCAACTCTTGATAGGTTTTTCACTATTGCCACGTAGCATTACATCATTCTGGCGCATAAATAAGTATATCATTGTATTTTTTATGGAAATCGCTGAGAAAATGAGCCTACGTCCATTGATGTTTTTTTTGTAATCTCCCCGGTTTAGATAATTGCTAATAAAACAGCATCTTGCCATCTTCTTGAGCTTTTCCAGTTATTTAGACTGAGAATTATTCTGGTGTACTCCCATCCAATACAGATGCACTTTCCAAGGGCCATAAACGAACAGTTTTCAGTGTATGGCAGAGTTTGCAGTGGTTATATTAGTCCTTAGAGCGGCTACAGCCTGAATAAGAGCAGTTACTGGGTCCCCCCTGAGGCCTCAATTATTAGTTCAGGTGGGAAAAGTAAGGCTTCTCAGTCTGTCACGACCAGAGTCCCAGGTGAATTGATAGACCTTTTTTCCTATAGGTCAGCCAGGAAGGTGCAAAACCACTCACTAGCCGAAATTGAGAGGACAAAAGGGACCAGGTAGTAACGCCAGCAGGCTCTTTCCGAGGCTGCAAGACAAAATACAGACAATCGATTATTTGGTTAAACAAACCAAGCATCACCTAAATCCCTCCCCATGCATATGAAGAAATGTTGTTACTGGGCATCCTTTTGGTGTAGGAGAAAAGGAAAGGGAACAAATTAAGCGAGGACAGCCCAAAGCTGAACTAACGCTCACAGGGGAAAAGCACCCCCAAAAGACGGGAAAAGAAAACAAAAATGCAGGGAGCAAAACTCGGGCTGCATGAGGGCACATATTAAGGAGTTTTGAAATAGGGATTGTCTTACTGCCACAGGTTCTACAGGCTAAATATAATGGAACAACAAAAATGAACCTGGGCGAAATGAGATCAGAACATCTGTACACATTTAAACAATACCAAGTCTTGTCAAAAAAATATATATTTATTTATAAGAAATTTACACAAATATTTATTGTTCTCAACATCCACATTTAAACATCACCATTCATCCCATCATTCATTCACAATCTCACTATACATGTCAATATTCCACACTTGTGGTACTAAGACCACCTAGAACCAATATATTAACATAAATGTCAACACCTAACTTGAAGAAGTGACCCAAGGGAGGTGGGGGGGAGGGTGCTTTAGGGGCGAGTGGATTGACAAAGAGTTAACAAGACAATAACTTTGTAACTAGAAAGTAGTGGTGATCCAAATTGTTAAAACAAGATAGTGAGAACAACACATATGTCAATCGATTGAAATAGCAAAATTGTGTTTTAGGCAGAAATGCAGTATGAGATGATGTTTTACATGGCGAATAATAGGAGCAATATCCATTTGGAAATCTGCTATGATGTATGTGAAAATCAATAAAGACTGGTTGGAAAAAGAACTCTTCATGCATCCGACATTGTGTCATACTTTTAAGTTTTGGCTTCACAGGCCTTCCTCTCCACCCTGTAGTGCATATGAATGGTCACCAACAGGATTGTAATTTTGGGCCTGTGAACCCCAGGTCTATGTGTTAAACTTAGGGTCTCGCTAGGAAGTCAGGAGGCACATTTTATTCCTGTAAAGAACACTTTACATGAATGCCAGGAAAGATTAATTAAGATTAATGGTAGGTCTGCCGCCACCTTGGACCGTGTTTTTGCTAATAATGGCGGATTAGAGTACATTAAAGACATGAGTGTTGTTAGTCGTGAGGAGAGCTATCACCTCCCGCTATGCTTGGCAATGTCAAACGTCAGATCGGAAAGTGTTGACTATGATCGCAATGGGCAATATCTTAATGAGGGTTGCAATCATATACATTGGCATCGACAAAATCTAGATGCTGCCGATAGGGTTGTCAAAGACCTGGTTCCACAATTCATATCAGAGGGACCCAATGGGGCCAATACCAATGAAATGATTATAACCAACTTTACAACGATGATGATGGATACCATCCGCACGCCGTGAGCTCAATGTATACTGTGCATTCATTGACTTCTCTGCTACGTTTGATGCGGTGATGAGGAACCGTCTATGGCAGAAGTTAAACTCATGGAATATTTCTAAAGGCCTGTTAAAAATGCTGATGTTAGGTTTATTCCGCGTTTGAATGCCACACTATCAGCCATGTTGCCCACTAGTAGTGGCGTCAAACAAGGATGCATTGTGGCGACAACTCTTTTTTAAAAAACCTTTATTTTTGTTGGCAGGAGGTTTACAGTGAACCGACACAACAAAGCACACAGTAAAGTAAATACAAGCAAAAGACATTGCACGTAAATCGATGGGACATCATATGCACAGACAAAAAGGGTAGTTGAATGCGAGACAGCATAATATACGAAATCAGTCTTGTAAAGCCGGAGATGAGTCACCACAAGACACACTCTCATCCCGATTGTTAAGGTAGCTATTAAAGGCGGACCATATGTTCTTAGGGCGGGAGTGTGCTGGGAGCATATTGAGAAATTCTTCTTCACAGTTACGGGCCCAGGTAAGTGCATTGAGCCACATTTGGAAGCTAGGGGGAGAGGGGTTTTTCCAGCGTTGTAGGATGCACTTCTTGGCTATCAATCAACCAATGTTCAAATATTTTACCATACCTCTAGCCTCATTGACATTCCATATCCCAAACAGTAGCCCCAGCGGGTCAGGTTCAATCACCGTACCAGTGATGTCCGTAACAGCCCCCAAAATCTCATTCCAAAAATGTCCCAACATGTGGCACGTCCAAAACATGTGTAAATGATCAGCACACTCTGACTTACAGCGTGCGCAGGTTTGTGAATTAGTGCGAGCAAACCTAGAGATCCTGAGAGGGGTGTAGTACAGTCTATTTAGTAATTTAAATTGCATGACTTGGTGACGGGAGTTGAGGGATACTTGATTAGTGTGGGAGCCCATCTTTACCCATAAGTCATCAGTAACCTCTAGACCCAGTTCAGCAGCCCACTCGGAGCATGCCCCGGATGGCCGGGGTGGAGCAGCCCTAAGTAGCATTTGGTGCAACGAGGAGAACACGCTACGGGTGCCCCCCGAATTGGCTATATAAGCAATTTTGGGGGTGTCAGGAGGCACCATTGGGAAGGTGGGCCAGCTAGCATGGAAGGCAGCTCGGAGCCGGTAATATTGCAATAATTCAAGTGCGGATCCAGTGTGACCTTGTCTCCATGTCTGTGAATCAATGAACCTGCCATTGGGAAATAGGTCGGTCAGCGCTTGGTATCCCAGCGCCCCCTAAACGTGGGCCAGGGCCGCGTCATGTGTGGGCTCCAATGCAGGGAATCGCCATATGGGAAGCCATTTGTAGTAGGGGCAAGCTGCGTCTGTTGCCTTCAGCAACCGGCCCCAGGCTAGCAGGGTGGCCACTACAGGGTCAATGGGGGAGTCCGGTGCATAGTCGCGGTGGAGCACCAGTGTCATGATGTTGATTTCAGCTGCCACCAGGGTTTCCAGCTTAACATGCGCCCGAGACGAGGAGCCAGGGTACCAGCACGTGGCGAATTGGGCTTGTGTGGCCGTCCAGTACAGTAGTAGATCAGGGGCCATGAATCCCCCATTCTCATACATGAGCGTCATATCCAGCCATTTCTTGTGTACCGCCCCTGTGTGCCATAGCAACTGAGCACATGATTTATGCAATTGTGTGAAGTATTGCTCCCCAGGCCAGATGGGAATGTTGCTGAAGATGTAGAGTAAGTTGGGGACTAGGACCATCTTAATGAGGGAGAGTTTACCAGCCAGCGACAGTGGGAGATGGCGCCACCGTGCCATTTTTGATTCAGTTAATTGTGCCACAGCCAGGTAGTTATCTGCCAACAGGGTGGCTTTAGATAAAGACACCTGGACACCCAAGTATTTGATACCGCCGGGGGACCAGTGGAGTGGATATTCGGACTGGGATTGCTGAATGGAGACAGTAAGTGGAAGGATCTCGGATTTGGAATAATTAATTGTAAAGCCCGAATGAGTGCCCACGCATGTGATATCTTGTATTATTGGGACCAGGTGGATGGCGGGATCTCTAATGTATAGTAATACGTCGTCAGCATACAGAGAAATTATCTCAGGGGAGTCCTTAAATCGGATACCTTTACGGGAGTGGCACGCTCTGATGTGGTCAGCCATTGGTTCGATAACCAATGCAAAAAGGATCGGGGAGAAAGGGCAGCCATGCCAAGTGCCTCTAAAAAGTGTGAATAGTGTGGATGTCTGGGAATTGACCCGGACCCTTGCCATCAGGGTAGTATACAGCAATTTGATGTATCCAATCATGTTGGGGCCAATCCCCATCGTCTCTAGGATGAGCCACATATATTTCCATGAGACCATATCGAATTCTTTCTCAGCATCCAGCGTGACTGCGATGGCACTTGCGTCCTGGTCGATTCTGGCCATGACATTGAAGAGACGTCGGATGTTATGTGAAGTGGATATCCCGGGTACAAAGCCCCCTTGGTCTTCGTGGATCAGGTGTGGCATGATCGGGAGGAAGCGATTTGCTATAACCTTCGCGAAGATCTTGGTGTCGATGTTCATGAGGGAGAGGGATCTGTATGAGCCACATTCGTCACCAGGTTTGTCGGGTTTGAGTAGTAATATTATAACGGCCTCACGGAGGGAGGGAGAGTAGATGACCGCAATGACACCTCCCAGATCTCCAATAACTTGGGAGCGAGAATAGCCACATGCTCTTGATAAAACTCGGGGGCGAGTCCTACAGGGCCAGGTGCCCTGCCCCTCGGGGGGTCAGAGATGGCTTTAACTATTTCGTCCAACCGGATCAGGGATTCCAGCTGATCACGTGTAACGGAGGAGATGTATGTCATAAGAAACGGTTCAAGGTGGTCTCTCATATGCTGATCGCTATGTTCGGGGGCAAGGCATACAACTTAGTGTAGAATTCAGTGAAGATGTCCAGTATCTGCTGGTCCGACCACTGTGGCACCCTCTGTGCGTCCTTAACTGACACTATTTGGGCATGTCCCCCTTCCCCTCTCATTAATTTTGCCAGTGTTCTGCCTGGTCTCTCACCCTGGCCGTTTGTAGGAGCCGCCTGAGGGCGACTAAAATATCTAACCTCCCTCGTGGCGTGCGTATGGAACATTTCAAATTCCTTGCTGATCCGAGCGAGTTTGGCAGGGTCGGCCGCTGACGAGCAATTCTGTTCCAGTTCACGCAGTTTAGATTCAGAGCGACTAAGGTCATTTCGTATGTTCTTTAATATCCCCGCCTCCCTAGATATGGACATCCCCCTGATGTATACCTTATAAGCGTCCCACTGGACCCGGCAGTAGTGGCCTGTAGAGAATTGCATTCAAAGAAGGTCTCAATGTCAGCTAATATGTCAGCCTTAAAAACAATATCAAGGAGAATAGCAGACCTGAATCGCCATGTGCTGAACGTAGGCACTGGGGCCCCCAGGTCCACGGTCAGGGTGATTGCGGCGTGGTCGGACAGCGTACAGGTGAGTATCTGTGCTCCGGTAATCTTCCCCATAAGGGTGTTTGATACTAGTAAAAGATCGATTCTGGAGGAACTATCGTGAACCTTGGAATAGTACGTGTACTCGCGTGCCTGAGGGTGGGGGGTCCCCCCAGGCATCCCGAATATCCAATGATGCGCTATGTATGTGTAGTCTACATGCGGATTGTGATAGAGGTCTGGGGGTGGTTGCAGCCCTATCCAGGCCAGTGTGAGAATTAGATTCATATCGCCTCCCCAGATGATAGGAATGCCCACATATCCCAACAGTATAGAGACAATGTTATCAACAAAGTCTGGGGTATCCACATTGGGTCTGTATGTGTTGACAAGAATGTATTCCCTGTTTATGACCGTGCAATGCAAGACAATGGGCCTCATTACACGGAAGGCGGTGAGCCATGGCGCTATTAGCGCCATGGCTCATGCCGGTAAAATACCGGCACCGCCTTGGCGGAAAGGGGATTTACCGCCCCATTCCAAGGTTGGTGGGGCGGTAAATCCCCCTTCCGCCATTGCCCTTCCCCATTCCCATTTCTGCCCCATAGGGCTCTATGGGAATGGGGAAGGCGCTAATTACAGCACCGCAATTTTGCGGTGCCGTAATTAGCTCTGAGGTCCCTTAGCGGGTTGGTTTTTAACGCCTGCAAAAAGCAGGCGTTAAAGCACGAACCCGCTAAGGGACCTCGTAGTAAGACGGTAATGATTAACGGTCACCGTTACCATTAACGGTGGCCGTTAACCAATACCGCATTCCGTGTAATGAGGCCCAATGTATCTACCCTCTGGATCAGTGTAGTCCTTATGAAGTGCAAACTTAATAGACTTGTGAATCAAGGTTAGTACTCCCCTAGCTTGTGTAGAGTAGGTCGTATGGAATCTATTGGATCCCCAGGATGGTGCAATGTGCGTCGCCAAACTACCCGTGGAATGTGTCTCTTGCAGCATAAGTATTTTAACCCCATGTCTCTGAGCATAGGCAGCGATTTTACGTGACTTGGTGAAATTACTGAGACCCCGGACATTCCAGGACATTATTTTAGTAGGCATTCTAATGACCTAGGGTACATCCCAACTGTAGTGTCTCAGCGGGCCTCATTACGAGTTTGGAGGCAGCCATGGTGCTATTAGCACCATGGCTGCCTCCAAACCAGGCTCCATTACCGGGTTCCTTCAATGAGGAATAACCGGGTCATTCCAACATTGGAGTACCCGGTAATTCCTCCTTGAAGGAACCATTCCCTATTCCCATTTGAGCCCCCATAGGGCTCAATGGGAATGGGGAGGGAGGTAATAACGGGCACATTACGAATGGCCCGTTATTACCTCCCTCTTCCCCTCGCAGGGACCTGGAAAAGACGTCTGGTTTACGTCTGGTCCGGATCCCGCAAAGGGAACCTCGTAATCGGTACTACTGTAATGAAGGGTGCCGGTCCCGTACCGGCAGCCTTCATTACGGGAGCGCCACCCTTGTAATGAGGCCCAATGTGTCTCTGAGAGTAGGAATGTCCGTGCGAGTGTGCTCCGCGATGAACTGGCACACTGGTCTGCCTCTGCCATTTCTGGTAGAATACCATAGAACAATACCTCCCCCTTCCCACACCACCTCATCATAGCCAGTAGTAAACCCCCCACCCACAAACAACAACATGGTCCTCTAAACAGGAGATAGCGGCTCAATCCCAACCGTGGATCGGCAGTGCTATGGGCCCAACGGGGGCCCAATTCTAACAATTCCCATATAGTGCCCATTGCAATCGCAGCGGGGAGTGCTGTTGCCGCGCATCAGACCAAAGCAGGAGAATTGAAGTACCAGAATGGTACTATACATGGGCCGTATGAACAATGCAACACTTTTTACCAAGACATCAACATCTTTAGTGGCTACTGAGCAGGACCAGGGTAGTCACAGGTATGAGCCAACAATTTTAACTGTCACAAGTAAGATAGAACGCCACCATGAACAAGTGTATAAAGTAGGCAGTACTATATCAAATACATTATGGATTGCGGGCTCAGAGTCTCAATGCAGAAATAGCGCACAAACACAGTTGAAATAGCAACAATGCATGTGAGACGGAGGTAGCGCCTCTGAGCCTGCCCCAAGGTAGTAATTAAGGGATCATGAGTGTGTGGACCATATATAGACCAAGATCAAATATATGGTAGCACAGGCGTTCCTCGTAGGATCATCAGCCAAGTTATAGCACAGTGTCCGCCCATTTGAGATCGCCACTTTCAGTAGGGTTAATGAAATAGAGCGATTTCCAGAGCATGAGCTCCAACCAGGTCAGCATATCATCTACAAGTAACAAAGACGGACAGGCAACAATAGACAGGGCGCAGGCATTGCAGAGGTGGAAGGGTCCTGGCTCAGTCATTGTCAATGAGGTCATCAGCTGGGATGTGGACAGGTATCTGTGATTCGATGAACTTCACGGCTTCATCCGGAACGGTGAAAAAGTATAGTTTGTCTGAAGGTGAATTTGAGTCGGGCGGGGAACAGCATAGCGTATGGTATGTTACGCTCCCTCAGCAGTTTCTTCACGCCCAGGAACTGCCGCCGCTCCTGCTGCACTCCTACCGAGAAGATCCTGATGACTTGAGAGCCAAGACGAAGCTCGCCCTTCTCATGGGACCGACGAAGAATGAGGTCCCTCTCTCGATAATTGAGGATTCTGGCGATGACAGGTCTGGGAAAGTCGCCAAGCTTCGGGTGAGGTGAGAGGGCACAATGAGCACGTTCAACCATAAAGAAAGGAGACAGATCAGGGCCATCAAGCAGTTCTTTAATCAAGTTTTCAACTGCCAGTTCCATGCGTCCTTTGAGGGCGTTCTCAGGAACCTCAATGTTGCAAACATTATTACGGCACTGCCTGGACTCCAAATCATCACATTTTGCCTTGACAGTCTTCATGTCGCAGGAGAGTGATGCGACAGTGTCCTGAAGCGCACATAGATCATCCTCGTTCATGCCAATTCTGGATTCAGCGTCAGTGATCCTGGCTCCAGCCTGATTAATCTGAGATTTAAGTGATGCAACATTGGCATTGATATCATCTAATTTCTCGAGGAATGAAGCAAAGTTCTTGGCCCTGGACTCCATCATTGCAGCGAGATAAGTCGGCATGCCCGGGCGAGAGTCAGCGTCCTCTTGATTGGTGGATGCGTGGCCCGGCTCCGTCCGGGTTGCAGCCTTGGCAAATTTGTCCATGGCCCCCACCTTGCTGTTGCCACGGGCTCTATTCGACATTGCTGTGTGGTCAAAGGTACACCACTGGCCAAACTTACGAAGCATGTGGGTATGATGCACAGCACAGTGGGCAATAGTGACAGCAGGTAGGAGTTAGATACTGCATCAGCAGGACAGAAAGATGCAGATACAGGCACCATGAGGTGGAGATCATGGAGCTGCAGGGGGGAGCTCCAGTGTGTCAGAGCGGCACAGTTGGTGAGTTACACTGAGGATGCCATGGGACCCAGCTGTATGAGTGTGGGTGGAAGCAGCAGTGATGGCAGATCGAGATTGGGCACCAAAGGTTGCAGTCCACTCATCAGCAGTTAACTATTTGCAGAGAGTAGGCACAAGCGGCATCAAATGGGGCCGGTGAGGCGCAAGTGCTGCAAGTTAATTTGAGGCTGTGTAGTGCCGTTCCAAAGGCGAGGTGGAGCAGTCCTCGCGGCAAGGAGCCAAGGCACAAAGCAGGAGAGGTTATGCAGCACTCAACAGGCCTCACTGCAACACCTCATGACAGCATGGGCATCAGCTAGTCCGCTCCCGCAAAGTTAATAGAAGTATGGCGGTGTGGGTAATCCACTACCGTCAAGTGGTGGTTCTTGCCAATACGATGGGTGGCTCCAAAAGCAGTTCAATTGCAGGGAGTGACACTGGGTGCAGGAGCACTTGTAATACAAGTAGCAGTGCTGTGTGAGTAAGCCCTAGACAGCCCCACACGGAGCATGGTCCAACTGCAGGCGACTGAGGGGGTAGTGAAGGAGGGAGGACCAAGTAGTGGTAGGTATCAGTCAGGGCCCCAGGCGAAGGGGCAAGGAGCACAGCGCGTTATTCCATATGGCTACCTTGGTGGCAACCGGGGGGGGTGCAAGAATCCACTACTGTCCAGTGACAGGGGCATGCAGAGCGCAGTAGGCAGCCCCCCCCCCCCAGCTCCTCTCCTGCAGCAGCCAGGCTCTGCTACCGATGGCGTCCAAGGGGGAGCAGTAGGAAGATCCAAAAGGACCTGCCGGGAGGCAAACAGCCGCTCAGTAGCAGGGCAGGCCGCACACGACCCGCTGCACCCCTGTGGCAGGCACAGAGCGCTGCGGCACAGCAGAGGCAGCAAAAGGACTGGCCACGGATCAGGGGGGCCAGCCCCGCACCGGCCACCGCCGGCCCGTAGACAGGCACAGCACCCTTCACAGCACCGGCAGGCACGGGCCCCGCCGCACACAATAAGTGAAGGGAGGCAACAGCAGCCACAGTCCACAGGCAGCCCAGGTCAGATTGAGTGTCCGCCGCTCCAGCCAACAGCCGACCATGGCAAATCAAGGGAGCAGCCGAACAGCTGCACGACTGTGGGCGCGTGCCGGCCCGAGTACAGCCCGGCCTGGAATGGCCCTCAACCAGGCCTCACACGCTGTCAGAAGGCAAGCAGTTGCTGTCTGGCTCTGGAGCACCAATTTGCTCCCGGGTTGGGAGCAACTGCAGCTCGGGACGTCCGCTTCACAGGATGGAGGAATCCAACACTGGATTACAGTTATAACCGCCGATGCTGTCGGATAAACGGTGTCTGGGCACGGAGCACACAGGCTAGGCAGCCATTTTCCAGGCTGCTCAACAGCGCCCCACGGCAGCAACTCTTTTTAATCTGTTCTTGGCAGATATGGATGAAGCGTTTGGTAACATCGGTGCCAATCCAGTGAACGTGGGATCCAATGATTGGCTGGCTGGCTTATGCCGATGATTTGCTGTTGATACGCCTATGGGCTTGCAGCAAATGCTTGACGCTCTTTCCGTTTACTTCTCTGCCAATGGCTTGAACATTTATATTGAGAACAGTAAGGTGATGGTCGTCCTGGCAAAAAAAATACCCAAGAACTATGTGTGGAAGTTGAGTGAAAAGAGATTAGAATGAGTGCACACATAAATATTTGGGTGTCCTAATCGATGGCAAACTGAAGTGGGATTGCCATTAGGAATCAGTAAAATCTCGCTGTCTAGTATCAGCAAATCCACTAAGTGTCTTCATCAGGAGAAGTGTGGGGTACTCTATACACACAATATTAACGATATATACAAGTAAAATTAAAGCTATCCTGCTATACGCAGTGGCAATATAGGGACATAAATATTGTACACGGCTTGTAGCATTTGAAGCGCTGCTAATTCCCAAATTGATGCGGCTTCCTAGGAATGTCTCTGTGGAATACTTGTTTGTTTGTTTATTTGACTACTATCTAGAGTTTGACCTGCAAAACACTATGATGTCTTATACTAGCCAATGTGTCATTTTTTTTTTTTATAACTTGTGCAAATTACAGAATGATACCATCATTGTAACTTACATCCAGGCTTTTTTGAGAATGGATGGCAGATCAATCATTGGCACAGTGGGTATAATTAAAACCATGAATGGGAAATGTTGGATATATTTCAATAGCCGTTATAGGTGGCTAAAAAGGAAAATGCATGAATACATTTATGAATATAACATGATTGAACTTGCATCTAAGGTGTACAGTGGACCTTATTGCCAATAGAGACTCACCCGTATAAATTTGCCACCATACATCTTGGCTTAACCTAGTGTTACCACCTTCCGCACATACCTGCTAACTCCTCAGTAGCACTTGAAACAATGAGTGTAAGGATAGGCGTGCCTAAAGAAATGTGTCAGTGTCGTCTATGCGGAAGTGATGAAATATAATCACTTAAACATTTGATAATGGACTGTGAAAGTCTGGCTAAATTGTGCTATACGTTTTTAAAATCCTATAACACGTTTGATTTTAACAACATAGCTGATGTACGGTGTAAATTCATACTAGGTGATGATATTAATCTTATTTATTCTATTGTGGCTTTTTTATCTTCAAATTGTGGACACTTTTAAGGCCTTATTGGAGCAAACCGTAATGGGATTTTAATTTTGCAATGTTGTGTATTTGGCTGTGATTTATGTTGTATGTATATATACAAAGCCTTTTGGCTGAAAGTATATTAATTAATAAACTTGATTATGAGTTTGTTGTTCTTAACTCGGATAACAATTTGGTGGTTTCATAAGTAATGACACTAGGTACATTTTAGGACTTCCTTTATGCATGATTGGGACCCAACAAAGAAAGCAAGATGATCAGGGTGACTGAACATGGTGTACACACTTCACACAAATTTCACTTATAAGATAAATGACATTATTTCAGATTGCAAAAGAAAAGATTTTAATTTTTTGCCAAATGCTTTAATGTATAAAAGTTGTTTTTTAAAAGTTTCGAACAGGACACTTATTAATGCATAGACAATATCTCTGAGTGATATATTGATGTTTTTCCAAGCCAGTATGCCTGAGGTGGTCTTCTTCCCTTCCCAAAGCTCTCATCTTTTCATCTGCCTATCCAGTTCCCACACAACATTCTCCCCTACTCTTTTTCAGCTACTAGCCTTTGCATCATCTACGAGTCTTCTCACACCTGCTCTACTTTCATCTCAAAAACTGCAATAGCAGCTCACCTCAACTTGCTAAATATTAGGAAAAGATCAGGCACCTCCTTCCTTTCAACACCACCAAGCATCTATCTATTAACCACATTTGTCTTCTCTAAAGTGGACTACTGTGCCAGCATTCTCTTTGGTCTCCCAACTATGCTTTCTGTCCCATCGACAAGATCATTAACTTTGCTACCAGGATTCTTAACTCCCCTAGTTCACACCTACTTCCTCATAATACCTTCACCAGGCTGGAAGGCGGATGATGTGAAACAGGGCCAGATTTAAATTTCTTCTCCTGGTTCACAAATCCATCCATGGTAAGACACCACTGTATCGTATTGTCCTCTATCCAACTCTACAAGCCTTCTTGTAATCTCTGCTCTGCCTTCTTGACTACCCTTGTGGCTCCTTGCACTCCCTGTGCTTCCGCTCCTCCTCTCTTCTTGCTCCACCTGCATGGAATTCTCTTCCACCAGACATCTGAGAAACAGTCCACACAGATTTGTTCAAAACCAAACTAAAAGCCTACCTCCTCTATGGGGATGGATGGAGTGCATGGGGATGGATGGAGTGCATGGGGATGGAGTGATGAATGGAGTGCATGGGATGGATGGATGGAGTGCGAACGAATGGAATGGTTTCAACGGCTGGAGTGCATGGAACGGATAGAGCGCATGAAACGATAGGAACAAATGGAGTGGATAGAACGGATGCAGCCGATGTTACAGATAGAACTGATGGAGTGCATAAAATGGAGGGAGATCATGGAACGGATGGAATGCATGAAACGGACAAAGTGCATGGAAATGACGAGTACATAGAACCGATGAGTGCATGGGACGGATGAAGTGCATGGGACGGATGGAGTGCATGGGACAGATGGAGTTTATGGAACGGATGGAATGGAACGATCAAATCGAGATGGCATAACGGATGGAGCGGATGGAATGGAATGATCAAATCGAGATGGCGGAACGGATGGAGTGGATGGAACAGATGGAATGAGCAGAATGGTTAGAGTGGGCAGAACCGGATGGAGATGGCCGAACTGTTTATGTAGATGAACGATCGAATGATAAAATGAATGGAATGACTAATAAACCAAAGAACCAGGCGAAATGTGTGAACAGACGAAGCCGACTGCACTGACTGAGTGAATAAAACAGACAGAATAAATGGTTCAGATCCGCGCTCGATCTCAAGCACCTACTGAAAACCACCATATCACATCACCATGCTTACTCTCTTCTATACACCATCACTCAACTAGAACACAGCAATACTATGACACATGTGGTATAGCTGTTCTTATACCAACACCTGCCACATACTCCCCATCATCCTAACTAAACACAGATGGCTG